>NW_022111313.1:1569605-1571391 GCF_000313985.2 Echinops telfairi
CCCTGGGCTGTTGGGTTCCACCCATCGTGTCCAGGCCCCACCCCCTGGGACTCTTGGGCTCCACCCATCGTGTCCAGGCCCCACCCCCTGGGACTCTTGGGCTCCACCCATCGTGTCCAGGCCCCGCCTCCTGGGGCTGTTGGGTTCCAGCTGCCCAGGGTTCAGGATGCTCCTCTGCTTCCCCAGGGAAGTGGCTTCTCCTGTACTGTCCCGGTGTCCTCCATGCCATCACCAGGGCCCCTATAGGAGGGGGGCGGGCAGAGAGGGCCAGGCAGCAGCGTAGGCAGGACTCGCCCTGCGTTGCCGGCTTTACGAGGAAGGGCCAGGAGCAAAGGAACCGGATTCCACCAGCAACCACAGGAACGGCAATGGGTTCTCCCCAGAGCCCCTCAAACAGACACCTGATTCTGGTTGTGACCCTGCGTGGAGAGCCTGTGGAGCCCCCGAACACCTGCCCAAGGGGAACTGTCAGCCCACACCCGGTGCCGTTTCCAGCCTCAGGACGGCGGCCCTAGAACCTGGCACAGGACGGATGTCAAAGGAGGATGTAGCCCAGTTTGGGGGTCGGCGCAGGCTCCCCAAGGAAGTGGGGATTTGAGTGGAGACCCACAGGGCGAACAGGCCTGGATTGGGAACGGCAGGTGTGAACACAGCCCTGCACATCAAGAGGGAAAGCAGGCAGCCAGTGAGGCGGAAGTAAAATGCACTTGGAACTGCCGTTTCCTCGTCCACGAAATGGGTGTAATGTTGGTCGGCAAACTGTGGCTCACGAGCCGTAAGCTCTCAGTATGTCCGTGTGGCTCTGAAGTGAAACCGAAAATGTTTAAAGGATGCTATTTAGGTAACGGTGACTGCGTTTGTTTGTAAATATATATTCATGGCTCTCAAAGAAATGCTAAAATTGTTGTGAGGGACAGGATTGGCTCTTCCGTGTCAAAAGTTTGCCGGGCCCTGGTGTAGTGGGGTAGGCCCAGACTGCTAGCTCCGGGCCAACGACCCAGGCACCGGCCATTCTGACAGACAGACGGGCAGCCTCCTCGGTGTGATGAATAGTCTCAGACCCTGAAAGAGCAGTTCTACGCTGTCCTATGGGGTGTCCGTGAATCACAGTGGACTTCCCGGGCAGTGGGCATTAGCTGATGATGGAAATCAGTAGCTGAGGGTGTGGACACCAGAGTTAGTCTAGACCTGGGTTCAATTCCTGAGACTTCTGGTTACTGCCTGAGTGAGCTTCCGTATCCTCATCTGCTGACTTGCTGTGAGTCAGCGGAGGACGCTGAGGCCAGAGAAGGTTGGGTGTCTTGCCCAATGTGGCCCATAGATTTCAAAATACTGCCCGTCTCACCAGCCCTCCTGGTTAGCAACTCCCCCCTTGAAATCTGGACCAGTCTTGTGAAGTGCCTTGGTTGGCAGAATGTGCTTGAAGTGGAAGCGACGGCGGGCTGATGCTACCCCAGAGCCTGGAACAGCCCTGCACGTTGTCCTGGGCACTTGCCTCTCCCAGGTGAACAAGCCCAGGCTGGCCTGCCCAAAACAAAACACTTGACCCAGTTCCCCCCTCACTCTTGGCAACAGCCATTCCCCAACCAGCAAGAGACCACAGATGCACCCTGACCAGAACCATCCGGCTGAGCCCAGGCAAAATCATCCACCCTCAGAATCAGCTAGTTTGGGGGATTTTTTGTTTTGTTTTTTAAATCATTTTATTGGGGGCTCATACAGCTCTTATCACAATCCATCCATCCATCCATCCATTGTGTCAAGCACATTTGTACATTTGTTGCCA
>NW_022111313.1:1571537-1576795 GCF_000313985.2 Echinops telfairi
ATTGGGGGCTCATACAGCTCTTATCACAATCCATCCATCCATCCATCCATTGTGTCAAGCACATTTGTACATTTGTTGCCATCATCATTTTCAAAGCATTTTCTTTCTACTTGAGTCCCTGCTGTCAGCTCCTCATTCCCCCTGCGTCCCCCACCCCCACCCCTGTAACTAACAAACACAGGCGCCCAACCGTTCAAGCCAGAGCCTGGACTCAAACCAGGTTTAACTCCTAAATCAACGCCCTCCCCCTCAGTATCGGGCTGTGGCCAAGCTGGGAGATGAGTGTAGCATGGCGCAGGCTGCTGGAAATCCACCCCTGCCCCCCAAACGTTAGCCCGTGTCTTCTGGAGCACCTGCTAATGCAGCCCCCTCGCATCTCCACCCTGAGACCTCCTGCTGGGAGCTGCCCTTTTTCACACCCTTCCTCTTCCTCGTAGGAGTCCTGGTGGTGCAGTGGCTAGGAGCGGGGCTGCTAACCAAAAGGCCAGCAGTTCGAAACCACCAACTGCTCAGAGGGAGAACGACGAGACGTTCTATTCCTGTCAAGAGTGACACTCTCAGAAACCCACAGAGCACTTCTACCCGGTCCTATAGGCTCGCTGTGAGTGTCACTCTCAGACACCCACAGGGCACTTCTACCCGGTCCTATAGGCTCGCTGTGAGTGACACTCTCAGAAACCCACAGGGCACTTCTACCCGGTCCTATAGGCTCGCTGTGAGTGCCACTCTCAGACACCCACAGGGCACTTCTACCCGGTCCTATAGGCTCGCTGTGAGTCAGCATGGACTCTATGGCAGTGATTTTGCGTTTGGTGCCCGCCTGCCCCCTCCCAGAGTTCTGACTGCAGTCTCAAGTGTCCCCCAACCCCTGCTCCTTGGCTGCTCCTTTGCAAAGTCTGTCCCAAGTGCTGGCAGAACGAACCCAAGGCTTCCACACATGCACAAAGGCAGCTGAGGATAAAAGCCAGATGCAAAGTTAAAAATAGCCTCCCCCGGCTGCCCGGGATGCCAGGCCCAGCTCAGAAGAAGCTCCAATCCCGAGGTGGGGGCCCCATCTTCAAGGAAGGAGAGCAAGAACGAGGCCCGGGGGGCTGGGACCCGTCAGAGCTCAGGGCCAGATCCAAAGGGCTTGTAAGGAGAGCCCCTTGCAGCTGAGTTCCTGGGTGCAAGAGGACAGGAAGGCCCAGAGACTCCGTCGACAGCCCAGCCCTCTCTCTCTGGAAGGTGAGAGGCCCAGGAAGCGCCCCGTCTGTGGAGAACACACTCATGCCCCCAGATCCTAACCCCTAGACGCCTGGCTAGATCCCAGTTGAGCACGATTTTCTTGGTCAGGAGAAAAGGCAGTGTTTGTGCAGGTGGGTCTGAGATGAGTCTCGTTGGAGATACAAAATGCAGGCGGTGCATTAGGAAGCCAGCGGGCAGACATGGAGAGGACAGATGCCACGCCGTCCACAGCTCACCGAGGGCCGAGGACAGAAGCTGACGGGGGACAAGTCCTTCCCCCAGAGCTGACAGAGAGAGGAAGCCTTCCCCCAGAGCCAGCGCCCTGGACTCGGACTTCTAGCCTCCTAAACTGTGAGAAAATGACTGTCTGTTTGTTAAAGCCACCCCCTTGTGGTATCCGAGAACTCAGACCGTGCTCTGAGGGGTCCAAGGCCACGGCTGTGACGTGTCTCATTTTGTGTCTGTGTTTGTCTCTTCTCCACAAACCAAGCCCGTGCCTCTCACGCTGAAGTCCCTGCCCGTGACGGTCCCCGGCCGAGGACACCAGGGCATGCCAGCCAGAGGCTTGAATTCACATTTCCAGCCTCTCTCTGTTGGAGTGGGTCGGGTCAGGTCATCTAGAGACCGAAGACCCCCTCCTCCCAAGGCTCCACTCGCCCCCACCCCCACCCCCATTCTTCTGTCTTTTTTTCTGACCTTGTTCTGAAAAGATTGGGCTGGGGGAGAAGACCACCACGAAGGCCCCACCCCCGGGTCACGTCACCCCTCGCACCCCAGTCTCCCCCTCTCTCAGGTGGTCCTGAGCACCAACGAGACTCCAGGTGAGTTAATGAGTGCGTGAGCCAGCGAGCTGCCCTTTCTTCTGAGAAGGACCGGCATGATGAGGAAGCCCCTCCCCTGCTCCCAGGCCCCCCCCCCCTGCTGTGTATCTCCCTCCTTCCTGGCCCCTAGGCTGCTTCTCTGTTTTCACATTCCTGGCCTGGCCCTGGCAGCCTGGGGTCAGAGGATGGACAGCAGAGCCCTGGGGCGCTGTCCCCACCATACCTGCCCTGCATCCGGCCATGTCACATACCCCAGCAACTGCCACCTCTTGGACTCATTCATTCACGGCTGTGTACTGGAACCTCAGACAGTGACTGAGGAGCCAGCAGGACTCCTACTGTTCCCATTTTCCAGATGAGGAGACCGAGGTTCAAAGAGGTTGCCTGCCAGGTGGCACAGTCCAACCTTCTGATGCAGAAGGAGCCCAGGCTCAGAGCAAGCCAGGTCCCAGAGGTGGGATTCGAGCCCAGGTTCACAGAAGCCACCCTGTCTTAGCCACCAATGGCACCCCTTCCTCCCACCCCTTCCAGCTGGCTGTGCAAAGCCTGTCACCCACGTGCTGTGTGGCTTCGTCACCCACACAACCTCTCTGAGCCTCACTTTGCCAAGCAGACCCTGGCCTGCCGTCCCCCACCGGGATGCCCCTCCCCACACTCTCCCTCCCGTTTCCCAACCCCAGGAGCTGTGAACCTCCACACGTCACATTGATGTTGGAGCGTAGTGCACCTGTGGCTGCTTCTCCTTGAGGACAGAGCTGCTCCCCCCACCTGGAGGAAGAAGAGAGACCCCCTGTGTTTGTCCAGGTATGCTAGTGTGTACACATACATATATACATACTCATGTGTGAATAGGGAAGAGCTTTATGTAAAGAGTAATTGTACATTAAGAAAACATCCCAGCCCAGTCCAGATTAAGTCCATAAGTCTGATATTAGCCCATATGTCCAATACCAATCTATACATTTCTCTTCAGGCTCATGCAAAACATGTAATGATGCCGAACACAGGAGATCACAGGCCAGTGGGCGGAAAGTCTCATGGATCCAGTGGCGGTGGAAGCATCTCAGCGCTGGCAGGGGTCTTCATGTAGTCCCTCCAGCTCCCAGGGCTCTGGCTACATCAGCACAGCTCCATCAGGCTCATTGTCAATACTGTCTCGCAGGGAGTGAGTGTGTGTCCCACCGCCAGGGAGCTAGTTACCTCCTTGGTGCCTCCAAATGAAGTCATCAGATGTGACCTGATTGACAGGCTAAGCTCCACCCCTTCACTCTTACATCTCAAATTGACAGCAGGTTATGTAAGTACCACACCACCCTTGGCAAAGATCCACGGGAAGTGGGGAGCCCCATCTGCAGATCGCTTAAAAAAACAGGCCATAAAGTCTTCTTCAAACTAAACAATAAACTCTAAACTCAGTTCCCCTGCGTAGGCTATGATTCACAGTGACCCAAGCCCAAAGTAGACTGGCCCCGGGAGGTTTCTGAGACCTAAAAAAAAAAAAAATCCCGGGTGTAGAGAGCCTCATCTTTCTCTCAAGGAGCAGCGGGTGGTTCTGAACTGCTCACCTTGTGGTTAGCAGTCCAGTGGGTAACCACGACCCCCCAGGGCTCCTTGCTACTAAACAACAGATCAGCTCAAGGTGCGAGGAACCACCTAAGGGGATCACAATGACATCAGCAACTGGAATGGTTAGACGGGAGCCCTGGGCTGGGGGCGGGGCTCAGGAGAGGGGGGTGGGGATGGCTGCGCACTTGCAGACCCGCTGAATCACTGAGCGGTTCCCGGAGAGATTGTTGAGTGAGGGTGGGTCCTGCCTTGTGTATTGTCTTCAATAAAAAAAAAAAAAAACGTGAGCTTTTCTTTAAAGCAACCAGGCAAGAGCCCTGGGAGCCCCCATCTCCAACCACACTGGGGAAGGGCTGTGACGTCTGGCGTTAGGGTCCTAGCCTCAGGGCACCCCACTTCAGGCCGGTGTGTCCCCACTTCCAGAGAAGCTAGCTGCTCACTCACTCCCCCACACCCCTGTGCCAACACTGTGCCCTGCTCAGGGGGACCCCGGTGAACAGTCCAAACCCAGCCCCTGCTCTGAGCTCCGAGGGCCAGGTAGGGGGTGAGGGATACGTAAACATCACAAAGGGCACCCTGAGGTCCTGTCTGAATCTCAAAGTCCCAAGCAGAACAGTATGGAGTTCAAGTGCATGGACAGGTGGCTCCTGGGGTCTCAGAGGTCTGTGGGGAGAGTTAGGGACCTCCTCAGGCCAAGGTCAAAGGTGGAGGCCATCAAGGGAATCCCAAGGAGAGGGTGGCTCTGGTCACCCCTGCTTCCTCAAGCCCTCCACCTCCTGGGAGGCTGTGCCAGCCAGCTGAGCCAATCCCAGCTGCCCCGCGGGCGTCCCAGCCGCTTACAGCACCTGCCAGGCTGGATAAGAATAGAAGCCACTCGACCTCCCTGCCTCCCATTGAGTGCAGGAGCCTCTGCCAGCTCACTAGCCACAGGGTTCTCATCAAACCTTTCACGCTGCTGCTGTCTCTTTGACCCCCAGATAGACGGTATGAAGTGCTGCTGCCGAGAGGGGCCCAGACCTAACCTGCTGATCTGGATGTCCACCTGGACACCCAGGCCACAGCAAAGGCTAAACTGACCTCCATGAGGCCAGAGCCCAGGTGGACTGTCCAGTGGTCCAGCAAACTGCCAGGGAGGGAGCAAAGCGGGAAGCATGGAAATGTGCAAGGCCTGCGCTGGCTCTGAGGCTCCATGGTCACCCCTCCTGAACGTCTTCCTTTCTGAAGGAAGGGCTCTTGTTTCCATGGCCCTCTGCCTTCGTGGATCCTCCAGTTGAGAACACCCCAGAGACACAGAAATCCTACATCCCTTGTCCTTTTGTGCTTTATTTCCTTCCCTCGGCAGATGATGTTTCCCAGGCCCATCCTTGTGGGAGCAGGTATCAGAGCTTTTTGAGGCTGAAGAATATCCCATCCTGTGGATGGACCACATCTGACATCTTGGGGCCCCTGTGACTAGTGCTGCTGTGACCGTGGGTATTCCAAAGTTTAAACGCTTGGTTTCACGTCATGGCGGGTGTCTACCCAAGGGTGGAACTGCTGGGTCACTCTGTAATTCCTACCTGCCACAGGAAAGCATCCGAATTTCTCTACCTCCTCTTCAATACCTGTTACCTCTGGCTGCTTTCTCTTCCCGATAGCCATCCTACC
>NW_022111313.1:1577364-1580108 GCF_000313985.2 Echinops telfairi
ACTGCTAACCTCAAGGCTGGCAGTTCAAACCCCACAGCTACTCCTCAGGAGAAGGATGAAGCTGTCTTCTCCAGTGTAGGTTTTACGGTCTTGCAAATCCTATTTCTCTCTGCTGGCTGTGAGTCAGAAGCAGCTAGGCAATGCAAGTCTTATAGTTTGGTGGGTGACAAGGGAGTGTGCATTCGAGGACAGGTTTTGCCACCACGACAATGCGCCTGCTCACACAGCCATCTCAGCGCACCAGTTTTTGGCAAAAACAAACAAACAAACCCAGCATGCCTCTCTTGCCCCACACACCTTACCTGACCTCACTCCATGCAATTTCTTTTTGTTTCCAAGAATGAAGAGGGACATGAAAGGACAGCCAATTGACGACGTAGAAGAGGTGAAGAAAAAAACAAGGGAGGTGCTGGCAGCCATCCAAACAGATGAGCTTGAAACATGCTTCCAAGAATATAATTGCAGATTCGACATTATTAAGTGTAATAGAGAGTACTTTGAAGGTGATAAGGTTGTTTTGTAAAACAAAAAAACAAATTAAATACATACTTTGAAAAAAAAATCCCTTTTTTGGGGGGGAGGCATAGGCCACCCATCTATTTTCAGTTCCCTTCGGTAGATGGTGTGAGGGTGGGATCCATCTTCATTCTTCTCTGCGTGGCGTCCAGATGCACCTGGAGCAGAAGCAATGTTCTGTTCATTGAGTGAATTGACACCCCGGTTGCTCACCAAAGAACTGACGGAGCATGTGAGGGTCTATTTCTGGACTCTCGTTCTATCCCATCAGTCCATCTGTCTGTCCTTGCATCAGGCCCACACCTGCATGATCATTTTGCACTAAAACCAAAAGCCAAAACCACTGCCATTGAGTCCATTCTGGTTCACAGAGACCCCAGAGAAGGCTCCCGAGGGTGTAAATCCCTCTGGGAGCAGACAGCCTCATCTTTCTCCCAAGGAGCGTCTGGCGGGCCCACACCTGCATGATCATTTTGCACTAAAACCAAAAGCCCAAACCACTGCCATTGAGTCCATTCTGGTTCATAGAGACCCCAGAGAAGGCTCCCGAGGGTGTAAATCCCTCTGGGAGCAGACAGCCTCATCTTTCTCCCAAGGAGCGTCTGGCGGGTTCGAACCTCTGACCGTGTCGCGCTGTTTTCGCTGTTGTGCTCGGGTCACCTCTGACTGCTAGCGGCCCTGTGTACAGAGAGCAAAAGTCCCCTGGCCCTGTGCCTCACAATCCTCGCTGTGTCTGAGCCATTGCTGCAGCCATGTCGGTCCATCTTGTCCTGGGCCGTCTTTTCCCCAAGCACGATGTCCCTCGCCAGGCACTGGTCTCTCCAGATCACGCGTCCAACGTAGGTGAGACGAAGTCACCTCCCTCCCTCCTCAGGAGCATTCTGGCGATACTTCCAAGGCAGACCTGTTTGTGCTTTGGGCAGCGCGCGGCCCTTGCAGAACTCTTCGCCAGTGCCATCTTCCAGGTGCACCAGCTTGCCTAGGGTCTTCCTTACGCAGCGTCCAGCACGCGCCCTGGAAAGACCACGTTTGGGGTCAGGCGCAGTTTGTCCTCAGAGTGACACCCTTGCTCTTCAACGCTTTATGTATTCATTTTTCAAATCATTTTATTGGGAACTCTTAGAACATCCCATGCATCAATGGTATCGATTTGTACACATGTTGCCATCATCATTTCCAAGACATTTTCTGCTTGAGCCCTTGGTATAAGCTCCTCTTTCCCCCCTCCCTCCCACCCTCATGAATCCTTGATCAATTATATATTATTATTCCTTCGTATCTTACACTTTCTGTTGTCTCCCTTCACCCACATTTCTGTTATTTGTCCCTTTGGGGCTGGGGGGGCGCTATATACAGCCAATCTTGTGATGGGCTCCCCCCTTCCTCCCCTGCCCCCTCCCGGCCATGCCCCTACCCTCGTGATATTGCTGTTCCCATTACTGTTCCTGAGGCGTTTAACTGTCCTGAATCCCATGTGCCGAGAGCTCTTACCTGTACCAATGTGTGTGCTCCAGTCTAGCTAGATTTGTAAGGGAGAACAGGGTCATGGTAGTGGGGGTGGGGGGAGGGGGGAGCATTCAGGAACTAGAGGAATGATGTGTGTTTCATCGGTGCTACACTGGACCCTGGTTGAATTGTCCCTTCCTTGTAGCTCTTCTGTGGGGGGATGTTCAACTGTCTGCTGATGGGCTTTGGGTCTCCACCCCAACCTCCCTCATTCACATCGATGTATTTGTTTGTTTGGGATCTTTTGGTACCTGATACTTGATCCCGTTGACAACTCGTGGTCACACAGGCTGGTGCGCTTCTTCCATGAGGGCTTATCTGCTTCCCTGCTGGAAGGCCACGTGTTTAACTTCAAGCCTTTAAGACTCCAGACGTTATATCTTTTGATAGCCAAGCACCATCTGCTCTCTTCACCACATTTGCTTATGCACCCATTTTTGTCTTCAGCAATCGTGTCAGGAAGGTGAGTGTCCAAGAGTGCCAGGTTATCATAACAAAGTGTTCTTGTGTTAAGTAAGGGAGGCCTTGAGTAGAGGCCCAAAGTCCCTCTGCTATCTCAATACTTAACATATAAATATATGTACATTGGTCTCTACCCCCTTCATGATAAATTAGTATGTTTACATAGATCTGCTTTAAAGAGGCCTTGGCAGCAGGTTTGTCCGATGCGATGCATTGTTTGATTTCTTGACGGCTGCTTCCATGAATATTAACTGTGGATC
>NW_022111313.1:1581728-1583466 GCF_000313985.2 Echinops telfairi
TTCTATCAAGCCAGCAGCTTCAGGATGATGAGGAACATGATACGACCAGTGGGCCTTGGCTGATCCTCAGAGTTAAGCAGAGTCGGTCCAGTTAGTACGTGGATGAGAGAGCATCCCTTTGCACTGGGCCCTGCGAATTCACAGTGGTCCTGGGAGAGGGGCTCGGAGACTTTCCAGTGTCTGTCTCTGAGATTCCAGAACTCCAGGAAGGACTTCAGAAACAGGGTAGCAGGAGGAACCAGAATGTCCCACCACCCCCCTCATGCCCACCCTGCCAGGGAGCACCCACCATGCCCCACGCTCACACCCACTGGCTCTGGGCTGCCCTGCTATTCACGGCACCCCATGCATCCTCACATACAGGTGCTCACACGGGCAGCGGCCGGCCCGGGGGTGGTCCAGGAGACCTCACAAGGGCACCCTAGCACCTCCAGGATAATAAGTGCATGGAAGGGTGGGCCGACGGGGCCTCTGGGACAGAGGGGCCCTTCCCTTGCCCAGGCTTTACAAGTCAGGAGTGTGTTGGGTCTTCTGTGAACAGGCGATGAGGCTGTGGGGAGGCTGGGCCAGGGGGCTTCCATGCTGGAGCTCAGAGACCCACAGGCCCAAGTCCCCTCCTCCCTACGGCCAGGCTGCTTCAGGACAGCTCACTACATACTGCATCCCTCTGGCTCTTTTCTTTTTCCCCCCACAGCCCTGCCGAGGGAAGGTCCATAGCGTACCCATTTTAAGGGTGAGAAAGCCGAGGCTTGGGTCCACAAAGCCACACTGAAGACTGAAAGCCAGCTGACCAGCCCCAGCAATGGCGTCCACACACACTGCTCTGGGTAGCCCCGCCCCACGACTCCCCAAAGCTCCGCCCCTCTCCTGCGGGCCATGCCGAGACCCTCCTCCCCGCCCGCCCGAGGGAAGGCACCAAGACTAGGGAGGCCCCTCACCATATATCATCTGTCTGGCTGCCACAAGGGCCGGAGCCACCTGTGCCACCTCCTCTGGCTGTATCAGGGGTGTGTCCCCCTGCATCTCCCACCCAACCCGAGTGACACCCCCGAGCAAAGCCCTCACTGCGGGGGTGGGTGGGCTCCTGCCCGGGGCCTGGCCGTCCTCTTGAGCCCCAGGCCTCCCACTCTGGGCCTCGGCCAGCCTTGGCCCACAGACCAGGGCCGACCCAGGTGACTGGTGTCCCCAGCTCATGCTGAGCAGGGTGGCCATGCCCTCAGCCAGGTGGGGCGGGGCAGGTGGGTGTCTGAGGCTGTACGGCTGTAGGTGGGGGAGGGGTGGCCTGCGTCACCCACAAGGGGCTCCCACAGCTGTGGCCGAGGCTGGATTGCTTTTGCCACCCTCCTTCCTCAAGAGTCCAAAGGGAACACTCCAAAGGTTCTGGATAGATGCTCCCTGCCCCCCACCAGGGGTGCTGAGCCTCCAAGCAGACGGTGGGGAGGGAGACTCTCTGGACAGCCCCCTGCAGGCACACAGGGCAGTTGGGTCACAGGTCAGGCTTGTCAGACAGCGAGGAGGACAGGGTGAGCGGCCATGCCGGGCTGGCCACGGGCAGGCCTTATTTGGTAAGAGCTCATGTTGGCCGCCCTGCAAGAGCAGATCCGCCCCCAGGAGGCTGCCCCACCCAGCCACCGCCTGCCCACCTGCCTCCTCACCGGCCTGTGGCCTGTGGGCAGTGGGTGGGGACAGATCAGGCCCAGTGGGACTCCGAGGCCCGAGGGTGAGGGATTCCCTGGCT
>NW_022111313.1:1584520-1586947 GCF_000313985.2 Echinops telfairi
TCCCTCCTTTGACCCCTCCCTCTCCATCTACAGCTCACCAGGCCTCTGTTTCGGCCTAAAGACCAGTGGCACCCGTGGGGGGAGAGGGGAAGGGTGGTGCCCCAGGCAGAGGAGTTGTTCTGATGCCAGGGTTAAGTGCCCGGCTGCTTACCAAGAGCTCGGCGGTTCCAACCCACCAGTTGCTCCAAGGGGGACGGTGGGGCAGTCTTCTCCATCCGAGGACGACGGAGTCGAACCGGCTCCGTGGCAGTGGGCCAGCCTGTGTGGAGGTGCCCAGGCAGGGAGGCTCCTGGGCCTGGCTGAGCCAGGTGATCAGAGGGGCCTAGGCAGGGGGAGCGGAGAGAGATGGGGTCAGAGGTCAGTTGGTCGGGGGGTGGGTCCCAGCCCTCGGAGCCGGCAGTGGACAGGTAGGTTGAGGGCCAGGAGCCATGGGAGGAAACCGAGGTTCTGAGAGACAACACCTGCCCCACGTCACTCAGCTAATACAGGGTGGGGCTGTCTTGTCTGATGCCGCAGCCAGACCCACACAGAACCCTGCAGCCTAGGCAGGGGAGGGGCACAGCCCAGTGACCCAAAGGGTGGCTGACCTTGTTCCCTCCCATGTCCGGTCCACTGCTGCTCCACCGTAGGAGTCTCCTGTGGGTAAGTGACCAGCAGGGAAGTCCTGCCTCCCAAGACACCCCCGTCCCCCAGTCAGCCAGGGCAGGGGGGGTCACTCCGTGCAGGTGGCCCAGCCCAGGGGCTCCAGGCACTACCTGGCACTCAGGCAGAGAGAAGGGGACAGGCCAGCCAGTTGCCCTTCCTCACCCGTTCCTCCCCACCTGCACACCTGGCCACCCACCCACCTCCACCCAGCAGGGAAGGGCCCAGGAGAGGAAAGCAAACAGCGGCCTCCCGCCGGCACCTGGGCAACCAGCCGTCTGCTCCTGGCCAGGGACGACCAGCAAGGTGGGGGGCGGTGGGCAGAGCTGCCCTGCCAGGAGCCTGCCTCAGCACACACAGCGAGGGAACAGAGGACCAGCTGGGCGGGAAGCCACACAGCCCTGCCCTTGGATCCATCCGAGGGTCTGTGACCTTGAGCAAGCGTCTCCGCACTCTGGGCCTGCATTGCCCCATCGGCACAAGGGAAAAGCCACGAGGGCCGGCCCCAGGCTGGGTGACGAGCTGTATCCCAAAGGACTAGCTCGCTACCATTTGCAGCAGCACCTGTGGGCTGCTCTGTGGGTGCTCCTGCCCCAAACCAAACTGGGTGCTGTGGGTCAAGCCGGTTCCGACTCACAGGGACCCTACAGCACAGGAGAGGCCAGGCTAACTCTGTAAAGTGCAGGGAGAGCCTAGCTACCACCCCTGCCCCCACCCCCAAACAGATTAGCACTTTGCCCCAGGGCTCCCTCTGAGGCACCCCAAACACTCCCAGGGATTTGTTTTCTTGGTTCCCAGGTTTAGAATCCGGTTTCCCCGTGTCTGTCTTGTCAGCCGCCTGGCAGCCCCGCGGCGCAGTGGGTCTCATGTATGTTGGGCTGCTAAGCAGAAGGTCGGCAGTTTGAGCCCACCAGCCGCTCCCAGGAAGGAAGATGAGTTTTTCTACGCCTGTAAAGAGTGACAATCTCCAATGGCAGCGAGTTTGCTTTGTTTCTTCTTCCATGTTGGGAAGGTTTGGGTTCTACCTCCTAGTCTACGGGTCATTATGAAAGGTAACTGGCTATAGTCTGAGTCTGTTCTGCCTCCTAGTCTGGTGTGTAGCACCTGGAGTCTTAAAAGCTTACCAGCAACCACCAAGATGCAGCGGCTCACCTAGCACAGCAGAGCATGGGGACTCCAGACCCAGGGGAGGAAACGGGCTGCAGGTGCGACTGAGCTTCCCTGCTACGACTCCCATTACCACGAGACCAGAAGAAACAGATGGTGCCCGGCTCCCACCATGGAATGATCTGCTCAAGGACCCAACAGACAGCCTGATCCCCACCAGGAGAACAGGGCAGGACTTCAGACTCCTAGGAATCGACTTACCGGGTCCGTGGAGACTGGGGGAACCCCTGAATATTGCCTCTTTGAACCTTGAACTGAACCCGCCCCACGGAGTCATGGTTCAACTAGACGGAGAGAAAGCCTTTGCCGGGCCCAGGCCTCTCCCAAAGCAGCATCCACTCGAGTTCTGACAGGCTGAGGCCCATCTTCAGCAGCAAGGAGCATTGGAGGGGCAGAGACCCTCGGGCACGGTGTGGAGAGAAGGCTGTGGCACAGAGGAGGTGTGGCACAGTGTCTGTCGTGGGGCCCGTCAGGTGGACTTTGTGGATGGGTGGTGAGTTACTTAATTGTGCCAGCCTGGCCGATAATCACATGTGGTGCTGGTTAAAAGGCGGAGGGATAAATGGGTGGTGAAGCCTCGCCTTTCTAGTTCTCGGGTCTCTTGTTTTGTGATGGTTG
>NW_022111313.1:1587286-1593826 GCF_000313985.2 Echinops telfairi
TTTTCGTGATGCACATTTTCTTTGCATAAAACTCTCTCTTATACGTGAGTTGCTGTGGATTTGTTTCTCCAAAGTACCTAGACTAATACAGGTGGCATGCACCATCAGCAGAAATGAGAGAGCACAGCCCACCATCAGCTCCCTGGGCCTCGGAGGAGGGAGGAAGGGCTGTCACCAGGTCAGATCTGACCTCCCAAGGGCGTTGGCACGCAGTTAATAATAATTATTATTGCAGAGGGTCTGAGTGTCAGCCTTCTGGAGACTTGGCACAAAGAGCCTCCGTGACCTACTCTCTGGTGCCAGACATGATGGGCTTTGTGATCAGAAGAGCTGGGTTAAGAGTCTTGGCTGTGTGGCTTCAGGCCAGTGGCTGACCTTCTCTGATGATAGCTGTCTTCCCCGTGCTGAGAGGTGGGAGACCAGGACCACCACAGAAAAGATGGCCTCAGCCAGGGGTAGACAGCAAGTCTGGCCCACCACCTGTCTGTGTAAATAAAGCTTTATTGGGACACCACAACCCATTGCCGCCATGTTGGTCCCACTCACAGCTGCCCTCCAGGGCAGGGTGGATTCTCGCCCTGCCCTAGGATTTCCAAGGACATTCCTCCTCTTACAGAAGCAAGCTGCCACATCCGTCTCCCACAGGCTCGAACCGCCGGCCTCTCTGTTTGCAGCCAGGCCACGGTGCGACCCGCACAGACCCTTCGACAGGCTGCCTTTGCTGCTCTGGATCGTCGGGCCGCAGGTCAGCGCTGACGGTCGGGGAGGTGGGGGCGCTAGGCCCGCTCCGACCCATAGCACCCCATGCCCAGGTCCCACCCTGGGGACTCTGGCTGAGTGGGCGGGTGGGGCTCTAATGACCAGCCAAGGGGAGAGCTAGCGAGGGACACAAAGGAGGAAGGAGAAGAAGCGTGAAGGGACACGGCGAGCCAGCGCCCAGGGACCCTCACGCCGAGGGGGAGATGGGGAGGATTCCAGTCAGGTCTGTGAGCATGTCTCCTGGGCTGGACTTTCCAGGACACCAGAGACCCAGGGATGGCCGGCGGCCCTCCGGTTGTGGTCAATCTCCATCTGCTCTATCACGTGGCTCACGTTTTCCTTTAAAATGACTTTTTCTGGGGTTTTTTGTTTGTTTTATGCATGTTTGTTAGTGTTTTGCTTGGGTTTGAACTCATCCATCAGCCATGTAAATGGACAGAGCCACCACCCTCAGCCATCCCAGTCGCCCCGACTCGTGGCTGTCCGTCAGAGCACAGAACCTCCCCCCAGGGCTTCTGAGACTGTAAATCCTCACAGGAGGGGACAGCCGCATGCTTCTCTCTCGGAGCGGCTGGTGGGTTCGAACTGCCCACCTGTCCATTAGCGTCCCCACGGCTAACTGTGCTCCCGATAGATGATGACTCAAAACGTGCACAGTGCAAACAGCAGCTGCCACGCCCGCTCTGAGCAATGACCTGAGGCCTCCTCGCTCGCTGGCTGAGAGAAACTCGGACACCAGGCGTGGCTGTAGTGAGGGGCCGAGCCCCAGAGACAGCTGTCAGGACCAGGAGTCACTGACCAGGAGGGGATGCACGCACACCCACACGAAGCAGCACCCTGGGACCCAGACAGTTGGGGTGCCAGATCCTGGTCCTCAAATGCCCAGCCCAACCCCATTCTTTCAGAGATGGGGAAACCAAGACCCCAAGAAAAGGAGGCGCCGGCTCCTGCGCATGTGAGGCGTGCAGTCAGCGTCTCGCACCAGCCGTGGCGGTGCTGCCCGGCACCCCACCCGAGGAATGTCCATCCCTCTGCGGGGTGGCACACCCTGACCTCCGCCCTGGGCTCTCAAGAGCATCTCCCAAGGGTCAAGTGGCTTTTGCTTCCTCCGCAAGTGCCTACCACCTCTGCCTCCGGCAACCGCGAGGCCCGGAATTCTGCCCAGAGAGAGGCCGGGCTTTCAGACATCAGGGAGGGGCGGCCAGGGAGGGAGGGGTGGACGCCGCGGTTCCTGGGCAAACACACACACACAGAATGTGCCACCTGGGGCTGGGGGCTGTGCCGGCAGCCCTGAGACCCCACCAACGGCAGGTCTCCCACACGGGCTCGCCCACATTCCAGAACCGCAGGCTGGGGCCTGCCTGCCGGGCAACGGGCTCTGGCTTCGCGCCAGGCAGAAGGGAAAGGAGCACTTCTGTCCAGTTCTGCTGCGGCCTGGTGCTCAGCTGCGGGCCAGAAGGCTGGGGGTCCACCCAGAGGCGCCAGGGAAGACAGGCCTGGCCACCTACTCCCCCCACATCATCCGTGGGGCACCCCGTGCGCACGCTTTATGCCACAGCATGGGTGAGCCTCAAGGACGCCGGGTCTCGGGTTGTGACGTGGCTCATGGGAAGTAAGCAAAAGCAGAGACCCAAGTGTCCTTGATTGCCCCCGGGCTGCGGGGGAGGGGGGGCAAAGGAAAGGGGAGGGAGGGGCTCTGCGTGAAGGGCACTGGGCTTACGTCCACCGTTGGCGGAATCCTTTGGAGCAGGAGAGCGAGATCACGGAACAAGGGAAGGACCCAGGCAAGGCCAGGGAATTGCCCACGAGGGAATCGCCCACAGGCAGTGTTTGCCTGTGTGGCGCTCGTTGCTGTATGGCGCAAGCACATCGGAAAAGAAGCAGTCCGACTGTGAGTGGCAACCGCCCCACAGCAACCGCCTTGGGGGTTCTTTCGCTTTTACTTCTCTTAGTACACAGGAGTCGTGGGGGGGAAGGGGGCATATGGGACCCCCGGCTGCCAGCAGAGCTGCAGGGGCTCACGCCTGGGTGAGGACCACCACCGGGCCTCCAGTCCACCCCGTGAGATGGGGGCACACAGCCCAGCGTGCCACTTCCAGCGGCTACAAGGAGTGGGAGCCAGGATCTAAACCTTTACGCTGCCTCTGAGTTAGAAGTTTAACAGGCTGCTCGCTACCTATCACTGTGGTCACCTCAGTCATTGTCCTCTGAAGGGACCGGCAGTGACCAGGCCCGTGTACCTGAGTCTGGACTCTGAGGCCCCCGAGTTCCCCCCTGGCTCATGGGTGTTGACAGGGGAAAGACAAGGTCATCGCAGGTTCCCTGTGTGACCAAAATGGCCTGGGGGAGGTGGCTGACACCCCCCCGCCCCCCGCAACACCACAGGGGGGAAGGAAAAGCAAAGTTGTAGGCAGGACCCAGCTGCTTCCTAAGAAGCAGATACCAGGCATCCATCCTCCCCCTGCCTCATCCAGCACCCCTGGGAGCAGCAGTTGGGGGAGAAGCTGAGGCTGCGTGGCACTGGGTCCACCTCTCTAGGTGCTGAAGAGCGAGGATGTGACTCTGAGAACAATGGTGCGCTGACCCCAGCCCCGACGTTTTCAGTAGCCTCCCACGCACGTAACAGTTGGACGTTGACCAAGGAAGACCAGAGAAGAGTCGACGTGTGTGAATGCCGGAGTTGGTGAAGCCCATTGAGCTCCCGCAGAGAGAGAGTCCCACGGATTGCCGGGAGTACAGACATCGCTGTGTGGGCCGGACAAACAAAGGAGTACAGCCAGATGCTCCCGAGAAAGAAGGTGGCAAGGATTCTTCTCACGTACTTTGGCCATGTTGCCTGCACGGACAAATCCCTAGAGAGGGACACCAGGCTTGGTGGAAAGGCAGTGAAGACGCGGAAGGCCCTCCGTGAGGTGGGTTAGCACTGCGGCGGCAGCAATGGGCTGAAACCTCACCCTGGTAAGGACACTGCAGGACCGGGCAGTGTTTCCTTCTGCTGTCTGCAGGGTCGCTAGGGGTCAGGGCCAACAAGACAACCTTTTGTCCCCAGTTCTGACATCGGCCCTCCCTCCCTCCCACAGCACCCTCTGATGCTCTGCTGGAGCCCACAGTCCACTGTAGTGGCCGCACAGACTTCCACCAAGACTGAGGACTGCGTGATTTATTAGAGAAGTTATGGGTTATAATTCAGCACCTGGAATGAATTAGGATACAGTTCATGGGTTAGGCCAGCCTCTTTTCAGCTGTGCCCGCGGGCACCACCCACTGGCCACTGGCCCCCAGTGGACTCCCACACGCTGTGGCCCTCTACAAGGCTTCCTAGTCTAATGTTTCCAAGAACAGGTGGTCTCATCTTTCTCCCAGACAGCGGCTAGTGGGTTTGAACCGGTGGCCTTAGGTTTGGCTAGCAGTACAATGTTTACCCAACAGTGCCACATGGGCTCTCTAAAAACAAACAAAAAACCCAAGCCAGGTAGTTCTTGTTCACGTAAAACACCAAGAGCCTTCGACCGATGTGAACTGGATCTCCTCTCCGACTCCCTACTATTCTATTTCATTGTTCCACACAGGCGTTGCATTAATTTAGAAATAAATACACACGGCAGCACCTCGTTCAATCGTCTCTATTAGGCCCCTTCAGGGACACCGGCTACATTCTTTGAGCCGTGCACCCTCTCACCCTCCGTGGGGGTTGGTTTGCTTGTTTTTGTTTAGAGATGAACTTCTTTGCCACTAAGACTGCAGGTCCATTTACTCTTTCCTCCACCTTTTTCCCCACTTGCTTAATAAGCCACTCGGACTATTATTTAGGTTGGAAGGATAAGGAATCCGGAGGGGCTTTTAAAATTTCGTTTTGTTTTAAAGAAACATGCTCTCTATATTTACACAGCCCACCTCAAGGAGTGAAATCAAGGACAATGTCCTGTTACACCCCCTTCAAGGCACGTGCTGTTCCAGGCAGACATTCCTGACTAGGTAAATTCAGACTAACGCCTGGCTTTGGGGGTAGGGGGACATATGTTGGGTTACGGTTTAAATGGTTCCCTTGAGGCAGTAGTTTCAGGGGTTCACTCTTCTGTGCTGTCTTAAGTAGGACCGCCATCGGCGTTTGGAACCGTGAGGGTTGGTTCCTTGAGTACTAAACCAGCATCGAAGGCCCCCCCTCCCCCCCACCCCCACCCCGCCATCGAGCCCAGTCTGACTCAGAGCAGCCCCTTAACACAGAGCACACACCCCCTCCCCGTGGGATTCCAAGGCTGTGAGATTTGATAGACTCAGCTAGCCTCATTTCCCCCACAGAGCTGCCGGCAGGTCCGGAATGCTGACCTGGCAGTTGGCGGTGCAGCGCATACCCTGGTACACCCTGGTACGCCTCTAGGGCTCAAAACCAGACCAAAGGCAGAGCCGTCGAGTCAGTGCCAGGTCATAGCGACCCGAAGGACAGGGAAGAAGTGCCCCCTTCGAGTTTCCAAGACGCTAACTCTTCACAGGAGTCGAAAGTCCTGCCTTTCTCCCAAGAGCAGCGGTGGTTTAACACCGTGACCTTGCAGGCAGCAGCCCAGTGTGTACCCAGGACTCTTCATTAGGACTCAGCGTCCC
Organism: Echinops telfairi; assembly: GCF_000313985.2. Taxonomy (NCBI): domain Eukaryota; kingdom Metazoa; phylum Chordata; class Mammalia; order Afrosoricida; family Tenrecidae; genus Echinops; species Echinops telfairi. The sequence goes on from NW_022111313.1 coordinate 1,592,645, forward strand.
CCACCAGCAGGAGTGCTGAGTCAGGGAGGATGTACAATGATACAGAGCTTGTCGCAGATTCAAAAGCTGAACCTGCTAACAGCCAAGTTGATGTGCCTTTTCCCATCATCCCTGCCAGCAGTGGGTTTTACTGTTTTGTTGGTTTTTTTCTCTTTTAATCAGTGTGCGGAGGGGCCGACCTCTGCATCTTTCTATTTACCTGCAGAGCTCTGCTCACTCCCCTGTCTCAACCCCTGTCTGTGTTTCCCAGGGGGCTACGTGGGCTTGTCCACCTCCTTATTTGGGGTCTCCATTTGGCATCGGGGCTGCCTCTCCTCTCTCGGGACAGTCCCTGGGGCATGTCAGTGGTCAGGTGCGTGCTGGGGCTGTTCTGAGCAGGAGGGAACACCAAAACAACACTGAGGCTGGGTGGCCATGAGAGCCCTGCCCCTGCCCCCTCTCTGGCCTGCATGTCTCCAGCGCCTGCCAGCCGAAGCAAGTCTTAGCTGGTGTGTGGTGGACTCAGGGGAGCTGAAGCTGACAGTGAGCAATGCGGGGCTACGGGACTTGACTGAGCGTTTGTTTGATTGGCAGCTGAGCGCTTCTCCCCCTGTGCCACCAGGCCTCTGCCCCTGCAGAAGGCCCCGGATAAGCACTGGTTTCGTAAATGAACGCATGACGGGGCCCTGAGCATCCCTGACTGCTCCTCTGATCTCAGGCTTCTGGGGAAACCGCTAGAAACTTCTTTCCCCTGGGCCGGAAGCAGCACAGACCCTGACCCACCCCAGCCCGCCAGGCGGAGACGTGCTGCCCACCGCCCCCCTCTCTGAGGCACCCCGGCGTCTAAATATAGAAGGCAGGTTGTGAGCGGGGCTGGGCTTCTCTGGGGGAGGAAGTGGTGGCCCTGATTAAAACCCTGTGTTTTGCTTCACCCCGGTTGAGACAGTCCCCGTGGGGGGAAAAGGAAGTGCGGTGACATGAGTTCAGCCCCTCCCCTCCCTTCCCCCACGGGGCAGGGCCAAACCGAGCAGGTGGCTGCTGGCTCCTGGCTGTGTCTCCTCACCCCTGACTCCTCTCACCTCGGCTGGGAAAGGCAGAGGGGGGGCTGGTGTTCTGCACTCTGGTGCTCCCTGGGCCTCAGGTCCCCCTCCGCAGTATGGGTCATCGTGGGGCTCCAGCAGGGCACGTTGTGGCCCCAGGCTC
>NW_022111313.1:1594385-1599012 GCF_000313985.2 Echinops telfairi
GGCAGGCCGTGTCACGGTGCTGAGTGACAACACAAGATGCAGCCCGGTACCGTGCATGCCGGCGCTTTAAAGAAATCAAGTAAGAAGAAAGGGCCGGCAAACTACTTTCCAACAAGCAGTCTGCCAGCTGCCACAGACCCAGTGGAACCTCAGTCTGCCCTGCCACCCGTGAGCTCGCCATGAGCTGGTCCGACCGCGGCCATGTGGTTTGGCCTTGGTTTGGGGTACCTTATTTTTTTTAATTAAAAAAGAAGAAGAAGTCAAGAGTCTGGGCGGGGGTGCAGGGGCCTTCAAAAGGTTCCTGGGGAATGTCGTTGTCTTCTGATTCCATCTGTCCAGGGACTTTGTACCGTTTTCATTGTGAAGTAGGGCACTGCCGTGGGGTCCGGTCCATCTCACGGAGATGCTGCAGTAGGACAGGGTGGAACCTCCCTGTGCTTTCTGAGATGGGAGCTCCCAATGGGCGTCGAAGGTCTCGTCTTTCTCCCGTGGAGCTGCTGGTGGCTTTGAACTGCTGACCTTGCAGCTAGCAGCCCAACACATGACCCACGCTCTCTGTTACCTACCTGGACCCGCACGCATGAGGTGGAGATTCATTTTAGACCATCATGTTTGTGTCCTACAATTGGTGTTGGCCATTTAGAACCAGAAAGCCCTACCGTTTGCTCTGCCAGGAGCGATGTAGTCACAGGAACGGCATTGCCCTCACCCACACAAGGGCTATTTCAACATCCATCATAAAGTACAGTGCTCTCTGTGAAAGGATCATGTCCATGCGCATACAGAGACATCCAATCACTGCAATCAAGATTCAGATTCATGCGCCCACCACAAAAGCGAGTGAAGAGAAAGTTGAAGAATTCTACCATCATCCTCCACGGGAAATTGATCGCTATCAGTCGGACGCATGGATGCTTATTGGTAACTCGAACACAGCCGTTGGAAACCGGGAGGGAGGTGCAGTCGCTGCCAAGTGTGGACTCAATGATAAAAGCGAAGCTGGAGATCCCGTGAGGGGTTTGCAAAGCCAATGACTCCCTCAGCACAAGAGCCTTTCCGCAGTAACACAGATGGGCACTATACACATGGACTTCTCCGGGTGGAATGCACAGAAATCAAATAGACTGCTGGTGGGAAGAAACAAGGTAGAAGCTCAATATCAGCTGCTAAAACCAGGTCAGGATCCGCTTGTGGAACAGGCCTCCAATTGCTCATCTGTAAAGTCAGGTTGAAGTTGAAGAAAATGAAAACAAGAGCACTAGAGCCCAAAGACACCCTTGAGTACACAGTACATCCCACCTAAATTCCACGGACTTCCCAAGGACAGATTTGCTGCATTGAACACTGATGACACGACATGATGAGCTGTGAGAGGACATCGAAAGCATCCTTCGTGAAGCAAGCAAACTGCCGTTAAACAGAGAAGAAAGGGAGTATCAAAGTGGACGTCAGAAGAGACTGACACTTGCTCCTCAACATGGACTAGCTCAGGCACGTGGAAGAAATGATGCCGTCAAAGAGATGAACAGAGAATGTCAAAGGGCAAGTAGAGAAGACAAACTGAAAGAGTATCATGAGATGTTCAAAGACCTAGAGGTAGAAGACCAAAACGTAGCTTAAACGGAAAAGAATCCAAGAACATAATAGAAGCCTCGGGTTGTAATACTGAGAGATTCTATGGGCAAAATGTTGAATGATGCAGGAAGCATCAAAAGAAGATGGAAAGAATTGTAGTCATTGTATCAAAAAGAACTAGTCAACATTCGATCACTTCAACAGGTAGCATATGAGCCAGAACCAACGGTACTGACGAGACAAGTCCAAGCTGCATGGAAGGCATTCCCAAAAATAAGGCTCCGGGGGTGGATGGAATACCAATGGAAATGTTTCAACTAGCTGAGGAAACACTCGCTCGTCTATGCCAGCAACTTGGAAGACAGCTACTTAGCCAACTGAATGGGAGAGATTCATAGTTGTACTGATTCCCAAAAAAGGTAACTCAACAGAACATACAAAACATAGAACGATGTCACTGGTATCGCATGAAAGTACAATTTTGCTGAGAATCATCCAAAAATGGCTGTGCCCATGTGGGATCTGTCCATGGATCAAGAGGCAGCTGTGTGAACAGAACAAGGGAATGCTGCATGGTTTAAAATCAGGAAAGGTGCGTAACAGGGTTGTATCCTCTCCCCACATTTATTCAGTCTGTATGCTGAGCAAATCATCAGAGAAACTGGATTATACGAAAAAGACTGTGGTATCAGGATCGGAGGCAGGCTTATCAGTAACCTGCAATATGCAAATGACCCAACCTTGCGTGCTGAAAATGACAAGGACTTGGGCACTTGCTGATGAAGATCAAAGGTTGCAGCCTTCAGGATGGATTTCAACGCAATGTAAAAAAATATGTATAGCCTCACAACTGAACCACTAGGTACCATCATGATAAATGGAGAAAAAAATTAAAGTTATCAAGGATTTCATCTTGTTGGGATCCACAACCAATGCTCACGGGAGCAGCAGTCAAAGGATCAAATGATGCATTGTATTGGGGAAAATCTACCGCGCCAAACCTCTTGAACATGTTCAAAAGCAAGGATGTTACTTTGAGGACCATGGTCAGAAGGGATTCACCAGGGGCTTGATCCAGGTGTATCTCCCCATCACTGTCCAAAAAACCCCTGAAACTGCAAGATCAGATATTACATTTTGACCTACCTACATCAGCCATAATCAACTTGACAATGCTCTCTGTCTGATAACAGGGCTGTTCAACCCCTCAACTATGATCGGAGGGGATTCACCAGAGACTTAATCCATGTATGGACCCTGCAAATGGAATTGGGCCATCAACTGTCATCCATAGCCTCCTGCAAACCAGGTGTTCACAATTTACGCTCTGATGTCATTCCCTTCTTCAGACTTGGATGATATTATTTACAATCCTTGGATCACACAGGCTGGTGTGCTTCTCCCATGTGGACTTGGCTGACACCTCACTGGGAAGGCTGCCAGGCTGTGCATCTTTCAGGGAAAAGAAAACCAGGATCAAGGGTGAGCGGAGAATGAGGAGGCTCAGCTTCGGCTCAGGAAGTACGGGGGATGCTTAAGTATGATAAACATCATTAATGTCACTAACCTGGCTGGACATGCAAGGCTGATAGAAATAATAAATGGCTCGTTAGCAATATACTTATCACAATCTTTTTTTTTTTAAAGGAAAAAGTCTCAGGCAGAAAGTAGGGGCGCGTGGGGGAAAGGAGGAATTTGCCTGTATCTGTAAAGCATGTTTTCTATTTTTAAAGAAGATTGGTGATGAATATTACAAAAGTCTTTTCAGCCGGGCTAGTGGAAATGTCTCCCTCTGGGTAACTTTACTTCTGGGAAGTGATAGCAGGGTTTGGTTTTTATTCTTTTCTGAAGTTGGAAAAATGGAGGGAATTAATTTGGGGAGTTCTCTATCTTCCCATTGGAAAACTGGAGGGAGATGTCTCTGCTTTCAAAACCGAGCAAACACGCTTGGAAACGATGGAGCTAGAACGCCCTGTTCTTCCAGCAGCATCCCATAATCAGGTGCCAAGAAGTGAACCAAAAACACCCCAAACTCACAGCCAGGGAGTTGAACCGGCTCCCTGTGGCCCTAGAGGACAGAGCAGCACTGCCCCGTGGCTTTCTGAAGCTGTTGGTGGGCTTGACCTGCAGGCCTTGCCATTAGCAGCCTAGCGCGTGGCCCACTATGCCTTTGTGGGCCAGCCTCCGTGTCTGGCATGGGGCTGGTCTCAGAGAAGCAGTGGGTCCTCGCTTCCCGAGCCTGGAGCTGCCGGCCAGTGGCTCCGAATCCGGGCTTCCCCACGTCGGCCGGAGAAGAACCGGCCTCCACAGGCTCTTCCGTGGCTGGTTCTTCAGAATGAGATCACCAGGCCTTTTCTCCCAGCACCTCTGCTCAGGCTTGATCTGCCAACCTTCCGGGGAGAGGCCAATGTCATTCACCATCTGGAGAGCACTGGCCGTAGATTGCGCAGAGACACCCTCCGTGGGGATTTGCCGGAGGCCCGCTAGTTCTTCACTTGAGATTTAATCCACGCGTCCCAGCTGTCACCTGCCGAAGTGCCCAATGTGATAGTGGTTAGGATCTTCACTGGGCTGGTCAATGCCCCCTACCATCTCCTGCAGCCTGGCATTGCCCCTCCATGTGACCCGCTTCTCCGGCACCTCTGCCTCCGGCTCTGTTTCTGCCTCCACTCTGGGTCCTTACAGGTCCTGTTGGGGTCTGCCTGAGTCAGTCTCTCCCCCTCCTCATTCTAGTTGGGTCTTGCTTTCCAGAGAGGTCAAAGTGCAAGATAGCTAACATGAACGGCTAGCAGGGGTTCTCTTGGGGCTCTGAAGGAGACAGACATACAGGAGGTGGGTTTCTGGGGGGCTCTGAGTAAAGTGGGAGTCTCTGAGCAGGTGCTGTAGAAGCCGAGACCACCAGGGAGGATGTCCAGGGGAGTGAGGGTGGAAGACCAGCCAGGGTGGCTGTGAAGTTAAAGGGGCCTCTCGTGGACACCCCCAAAGGCTCCTTGGGCTGGCTCATTAGCTCTGACGATACTGGCCACCCCAGCCAGCTCAGGGAGAGGCTTGT
>NW_022111313.1:1599706-1602225 GCF_000313985.2 Echinops telfairi
CCTCCCCTTCCCCCCATCTCCACCTCCTCCCCCCCCTGCCCCCCCACACACACACACACACACACACACACACACACTCCTGCCCTGGGAGCTTTTATTTTGGGCCCAGCCTGAGGAAGGAGCGTGGGAGGGCCTCCCCAGGAAGCCCCAAGGGACCTTTCTTTCCTGGTAGAGTAGGTCCCTGGTCAGAGACCTCAGCTGGGGGCACCCCCAGGCCAACCAGTGCTGGGAGCAGCACCCATTGCCCGTTTCTCCCTGGATCATTCAGAACTCAGGCTACTCTGGGCACACTGGTCAGTTCCTGTCTGGCCCCCTTGTGGGTCTCAGGGCTCCTAACCTGCAGGGCCTTCCCTGGCTCTTGGCCCCCTGGGGAGATTCCTCTTGGCTGGAATGCCTTTCCCTCCATTTAAGGCCAGTTGGCCTTGGGGGCTCAGCAGAGATGGGGCTGCTGCGCCAGGATCAAGCCCTGCCCCCAGTCTCTCCTCCTCCTCCTTAGGGACGGGGCTCATAACCTCACACCCACCCATTTCCACTCGTGCATTTCTGGAGAACTGCCCGGTCTCTCTGTCACCTTTGCACACGTGGCCGATGGGCAGGTCTTCTCTCTTGCTTGGAGCAGCTGTGGGGCTCTAACAGCTGGCCTTTGGTTGACAGCAGAGCGCTTAATCACTGCCCCACCAACGTACCCGTACAAACGTCCGAAGGACACAACTACCAAACTCACGGCCCAGCAGTCGGTGCCAGCTCACCGCGACCTTGTAGAGCAGGGTAGAACCGCCCCTGTGAGTTTCTGAGGCCATAACTCTCCAGGGGAGTAGAAAGTCTCATCTTTCTCACGAGGAGCGACTGGTGGTTTTGAACTGCTGGCCTTGGGGATCACACCCCAACGAGTCACCATGCGCCTCAGGGCCCCACACGTCTGACGGCCTGACCTTAAAATTCCAATTCAACGGCATCGAGTGGATTCCAACTCCTAGCGACCCGATAGGACAGGCTGGAGGTGCCCTGTGGGTTTCTGAGACTGGAACTGGTCCTGGGAGAGAGCATCTCGTCTTCCTCCCGCCGAGCAGCTAGAGGCTTTGAACTCCTGCCCTACTTGCCGTGGCAGCCCTGGGAAGAGCCCGCGCCACCACCAGGGTTCCCTGACCCAGTGGCAGGGGCCAGTCTGTGGAGGACATCATGCTTGGAAAAGTAGAGGAAACCCCTCCACCAGGTGGACTGCCACGGCAGCTGCAACCTGGGCTCGGGCAGAGGAAGGGTGGCGGGGACCGTGAGGACGGCACAGCGTTTCCTTCTGCGATGCACAGGGTCGTTCTGGGCCGGAGCCCACACGCAATGGCCCCTGACACATGGCATGGAAGTCTTACTTGACACGCCACTCCAGCCTGAAGAGTTGAATAAGTCGTGTCCCTTCGTTCAACAAATAGTTGTTGAGCAGCTGTTCTGTGTGGAAGGGGGCAGGTGGCACAGTGGTTAAGCACTCAATGAATTAAACAGAGCAAAACAAACCAAAAACCCGGCAGGTCAAACCAACAGCCTCTCCACAGAAGAAAGGCCTGGTCATTGCACCTGTAAAAGGGAGCACCTGGCCAACCTGCGGGCTGTTCTCCTGTGTCAGCGGCGCCACTGAGTCAGACTCAGCCTGATAGCAACGGGTTTGTTGTTTTACTCTGTTGTGCTCTGTGGTGTTATGTTATGTTTTGTTGTGCTTTGGTGTGTGATGACGTGATGGTGTGATGGGCGGATCCGTTTTCTAGGCTCTGGGGACAGAGCTGTGAGCAGGACAGATAAGAAGGGCCCCTTCCCGGGGGCAGCCGTTCTTGATCTTGGGGAAGGAAGTACTCGGAGCCTGAGGACCAGAGATGGCACAGCTCGAAGGAGTTCGCCCACGTCACAGAAACGCGGTGCGTGTAGAGACCACCGACGGCTGCCTGTCCGGCTGGGCAGGTCCTCGTGGCCGGCAACAACACACAGACGGAGAAGGAAGCCCCCCTCCTGCCAGAGTTTAGGGGAGCCACAGACCAGTAAGACTAGGGAGTGACAGAAGGTAAAGGTGAGTTGAGACCAGACTTAGAGAGAACATTAAAGCACAGGAGACCGCGGGCTTTGGGAAGGGGACCGGAGAGGCCTCATTGAGAAGGTGGGCCCTGCAGGAGAGCCCTGTGGACGGACACCTGAGTGCCCGAGACAGAGGGCACAACCAGACACCTGAGTGCCCCGAGGTGGGCACAGTCCTGATAGGACAGGGCACTGCATGGTAGCATTCATCCATAACCAATCAAGCAACGATACATCTGTTTCCTGCCTTCCTTTTTAGTCCGCTGTTGTCCGCCCGATCACAGCCTCCCTCAAGGTCACAGTAGAGTCGGACTGCCCTGCGCGGGTCCCACGGCTGTCAGTCTTCACCAATCTGTCCTAAAGCAAGTACAGCCAGGATGCTCCTTAGACGCGAGGACGTGAACACGAACTTTGGACATGCTCAGGAGGTGACCAGTCCCTGGAGAAGGGTATCGAGCTTC
>NW_022111313.1:1602880-1604215 GCF_000313985.2 Echinops telfairi
GGGAGCATTTAGGAACTAGAGGAAAGTTGTATATTTCATCGTTGCTATACTGCCCCCTGACTGGCTCCTCTCCTCCCCAAGACCCTCCTGTAAGGGGGTGTCCAGTTCCGGCAGTGATTCTTCCTGCTGTCCACGGGGTCACTGTGTATCCGAGGTGGCCCGATGGCCTGACGGCAGCAACCTTTGCGGGAAGCATCTCAGCAGGTCTTTCTCCATGGAACAAGGAACAGGGACGGGTGGGTTTAGGCTTCAGCTCTGGGGTCAGTCGTAGAGCACTTAGCCGCTGTGCCACCAGGCCCCTCACGGGTGGTGGTGGTAGGTGGGCGGCGATAAATGGGAAGGACAGAAGGATGAGCTACAAATGGGTGGGATTATTCGGAAGGAGTGGTTGGGAGGCTGGCGAAATAGTCACAGAGCCCCAGCCCTGAGGCAGAGCAGCCTGCCGCCAAAAAGGGCAGCATCCACTTCTCTCCACTCCACTCCAGTGGCTGCCTATCTCCATGGACACCCTTGAGGTCTTGGTAGTGTATGTGGGAAGGGAACCGGGAAGTGAGGAGAGGGTGGCAGTGAGGTGGGAGGGTCGGAGGGGACTTTCAGAGACTGTAAGCCAAGGGAGTTGTCCTGATGGCACAGTGATTGTGTGCTGGGCTGCTAGCCACAAGGTCTCTGGTTCAAAACCACCAGCTGCTCTGCAGGAGCATGAGGGAGGCTTTTTACTCCGGTCAAGAGTAACAGTCTCAGAAACCCACAAGGGCAGCTCTACCCTGTCCCATGGGCTAGAGTTGCAATTGCTGTCCAGCAGCGAGTTTAGAGAGAGAAGCAAGGAGAGCCACTGAGTCAGACCCCAGGGGCTACAAGCTGGGAAGGAAGGTGCCCCCCAGGGAACCCCACCTGTTCTTGCAGTTCTCAGCCACCCCTCTGTGGGGGCCCAAGATGGTAAGGACCGTGGGCATGGGCCACCGAGTCCATGCTGACCAGGAATGAACCCGGGATGATCTTGGAAGCTGGTATGGCTACCACCAAGTCCAGTCCTGGAGCTGGGGGGTCATCTGCCCAGCCGGCTGCTTCATGGGAGCAAATGGATAGGTCTTTCTCCCAAGAAGCTGGTGGGTTTGAACCGCCACACCTTTGGCCCCCAGCCAAGCACTTAACTGTTGCGCCACCAAGAGTCCCCTTTAAGCCCAACCTAACCCATCGCCCTTGAGAGGACACCGATGCTGGTGACATCATGTGTTTCTGGGTAGAACCGTGCTCCATGGGGAACTGATGGCTATGTCAATGGCTATGTCTGGGGTTTCTCAAGAGAGCTGTGTTAGACGGGGTTCTCTAGAGAGA
>NW_022111313.1:1604712-1617237 GCF_000313985.2 Echinops telfairi
AAGAAAGGCTCACCAAGCCATCCATCTCTCCGCCCCTCAGTCAATCCCACCTGCGTTTATCAGCCAGGCTGGCACAATAAACTATCTCAGGCGCCCACAGAAAAAACCCAGGAGGCCCCTGGATTTGGAGAAAGGATGGAGCGTGGCCTTGGGCTTTGCTGAGTCTGTGGGGCAGGGCCAGCTGGGCTAGGAAATCTGTTGTGCCACGGAGTCCGTTCCGACCCATAGCGACCGCATGCACAACAGAAGGAAACACTGCCCGGTCCTGCGCCAACCTCACCATTGTTCCTGTGCTTGAGGCCATTGTTGCAGCCAACAGTGTCCCTCCAACTTCCCGAGGGTCTTCCTCTCCCTCACCGGCCCTCCACTTTACCGAGCATGAGGTCCTTCTCCAGGGACTGGTCTCTCCTGACGACAGGTCCAAAGCAAGATGAAGTCCTACCATCCTCGCCTCTAAGGAGCACTTGGGCCTTACTTCTTCCAAGACGTTAAATCGCAGCCCCCGCACAGGAATATGTTCAGAACAGCAAAGGAACAACTCAGGCAGCCGTTCAGGGGCAGGTGTGTACAACACACCCGTCCACCCTGCCAGCAGAATATTCCGCCCTGGTGTCCTGGCCGGGGACTGTCACGGGCAGGGCCTTCAGCGTGAGAGGCACGGGCTTGGTTTGCGGAAAAGAGACAAACACAGACACAAAATGAAACATGTCACAGCCGTGGCCTTGGACCCCTCAGAGCACGTCTGAGTTCTCAGATACCACAAGGGGGTGGCTTTAACAAACAGACAGTTCTTTTCTCACAGTTTAGGAGGCTAGAAGTCCGAGTCCAGGGCGCCGGCTCTGGGGGAAGGCTTCCTCTCTCTGTCGGCTCTGAGAAGGGCCTCTGTTCCTGGGTTCCCTGGCCACCTGGGCGTGGCCTGTATCAGCCCCTCTGTGTGTCCTCCCAGAGCCTCTCTGTTTCTCCCTCAAAGGTGAAGGTTTAGGGAGAAACCTGTCAGGCAAGCCTGGGTCTCATTAACATAGCAAAGAAAATCCTGTTCCTAAATAGTCACACTCCTCAGCATGGGGTTTAGGATTTACCACTCTTATTTTGGTAGGGGGTGCATTCATGTAGAAGAGAGAAAGGGGGCTGGGTGAGCCTGAGTTCACTGGGTGGTGCCACCCGAACTCATCACGTCACCAACCCTCCTAGAAACCCCCTGGACCAGAACATCCCGAATCCATTGTCATGTTACTATCAACTTTAATAATAGAAGCATTTGAGATAAATAGAGCTGTCAATTGCTTGAGTGTAATATTTCTTAGGTTAGATGAATGCGAACAACAAAATTGTCCTGTAAGATCTTCGAGTTGAATTACAATATTGTCAGTAACTGAGTATGAGACATTTTAAGCAATGTCTTCCTTCGTTTCCTGTTATTGCTACTTCGCTTTCCACCAAAGCTGTGGACGTGTTCCGCGTCCTTTTCTGTATCCGGCCTGAACCTCTGGCAGTTCCCTGTCAAATCCAGCCCGTTGCACTAACAGAATAAGGGAATCCCGCGGGGTTTAAAATCAGGAGAGGTGTGGTTCCGGGTTGCATCCTCTCACCACATCTGTTCCGTCTGTCTGCTGAGCAAACCATCAGAGAAGCTGGCTTCCATGAAGAAGCGGGCGGCACCAGGACGGGGGAGGCTTGTGAACAGCTTTCAGTATGCAGACGGCACGGCCTTGCTGGCTGAAGGTGAGGACCCAAAGCACTTGCCGATGAAGATCAAGGGTTGCAGCCTTCAGTGTGGGTTTCCATGTAAGGACGGCCAAAATCCTCACAGCCGGACCCATAGGTAACATCGTGATAAAAGGAGAAGAGGTTGAAGTGGTCAAGGATTTTGTCTTCCTTGGATCTACAGTCAACGCTCACAGAAGCAGTGGTCAGGAGATCCAGCGCCCGAATGCACTGGCTAACTCTGCTGCAGAAGGACCTCCTCAGAGGATTGAAGAGCCAGGACGCTACTTTGAGGACTAGGGTACACCTGACCCAGGCCATGGTCCTCTCCACTGCATCATATGCAGGTGAAAGTTGGACACCGAATAAGGAAGAGCGTGGAAGAAGAGATGCATTTGAATTGTGGTGCCAGAGAAGAATCTTCAAAGGACCATGGACTGGAACCGATGACAAGGATCGACATATAGCCCCCTCCCTGGGGGACGGACAACAGAAAGTGGGTGAAGGGAGACGTCGGACAGTGTAAGACATGAAAAAATAAGAATCATTTATAAATTATTAAGGGTTCGGGAGGGAGGGAGGGGGGGGATGGGAGGGGAAAAATGAGGAGCTGATACCGAGAGCTCAAGTAGAAAGAAAATGTTTTGAGAATGATGATGGCAACAAATGTACAAATGTGCTTGACACAATGGATGGATGTATGGATTGTGATAAGAGTTGTACGAGCCCCCAGTAAAATGAGTTTTTAAAAAAAGAACACTGCTGTCTTGGGAGAAGGATGGCCAGAGGTCTCCTCAGAGGTGAGGATGGTGAGACTTTGTCTCGCATACTTTGGACATGTTGTCAGGAAAGGCCGGTCCCTGGAGAAAGACAGCAGGCTTGTTAAAGCACAGGGGCAGGGAGACTGAGGGCGGCCCTGGACGAGATGGACAGACACCGTGGCTGCAGCAATGGGCTCCGATAGCAGAATGATGGTGAGGGTGGCGCGGGGCCGGCGGCGTTTCATCCTGTTGGCCGCAGGGCCACGCTGAGTCGGCACCACATAAAACACGGGCCAGCGCATGTGCTCGTAGCTGGCGCCGATGAAACGTAAGATTCGAAGCACCGCTGGGTGACAAGGTGGCTCTGAACTCACGCAGTAAGAGGTTCAAAGATAAAGTAGTAAAGCTTCCAACCCACGACCATCAACCCTGATGGACCTTCAGTAGGACACAGCAGAATGATCCTCCTGGGTTTCCGAGACTGTAAATCTTCAAGGGGACAGAAAGCGTCATCTTTCTCCCTTCGAGTAGCCAGTGGTTTCAAACTGCCAACCTTAGGTTGTACAGCCCGACTCAACACCCATGACATCTTCAGGGCTCCGGTTAGCATAGCGCGGTGTCGCCTCAGACATGTTTATACTAGGATCCCTGGTGGGGTCGTGGTGACCTGTTAGACGGCGAACTGCAAGGGCAGCAGTTTGAAGCCACCAGTCTTTCAGTGGGAGAAAGATGAGGCTTTTTCCTCCCGTAAAGAGGCGGGCCTGCCCAGTCTCTAGTCTGGTCTCAGAAACTCACAGAGGCCGTTCTGCCCGATTCGGAAGGGTCATTGTCAGAATTGATTCAATGGCGGTGAGTTTTTGCTTCGTTTTTAATATTTATATACTGCCACATGTAAGCTCTAACCTAGTGGTATAGCAGTTAAGTGTTGGGCTGTGATCCACATTTTTGGCAGTTCGAAACCACCAGCGGTTCCTTGGGGGGAACGTCCGGGCTTTCTACTCCTGTAACAGTTACAGCCTCGGACACGCACAGGGGTCTCTATGAGCCAGCATGGACTTGATGGCAGCGAGTTTTTGTTGTTGTTTTCATGTAAACTGAGCTTATGACAACTGTTTTCATTGTGAGAATTACTGGGACATTTTAAGAAAACCATAGTTTCTGGTGAAACACTGTACAAAATGTTCCGGACGATTGTTCTGGTGTTACTACCGCTAACTGTGTCCCCGGCACGGTCCATACCCCTGCACCCCTTAGTGGCACCACTGAGGTGGGGACACTGGGGGACACTTTGTACTAGAAATGCTCCGTATGTGATCAATGAATAGATCGCTAGAAGTCGCTGTTTTTGTCACAGATAGAAATGCCATCTCTTTTCGTAACGGGAAGGCAGCGGCTGCCAACAACAGGAAGTGGGGGCCCATTGACCAGGGTGGGGGACATTAGGGGCTGTGGCGTCACCCCTACTTCCGTGGGACCCGCCTGAAACACCAGGATGCCCCCGGAACATGGGCACCAGGTGTGAAGCTCGGTGAGGTGCCAAAGCACGTTGGAGGAGGCCTGTCAGGAAGCAACGGGGAAGTCCCTCTGGGGACACCTCATAAAGCCCAGCCCAGCTAGGGGCTGTCCCCGGAAGCACAGGAGAAGATGCCAGGGCTGCTCCGGTCAGCCCTATCCCCCAGCTCCCCAGGAAGCTGGTCATCCAAGGTCCCCTGGCTTCTGGCTGCTCAGGTGCGGGGTGTGAGGGCAGCCGATGCACCTCATGTCCCCAGTCTCAGCCCGCTCTCCTTGGCCACACGCCAGCCCTGCCGTCTGAGCAAGCACATCGGACTACGACTTCAGGGGCACAGGCTGGGCCCGCTCCCAGGACAGGCCCAGGGGAGCCCTCTCGGGCCCCCTCACCGCCCCACCTCTCCTTCCTTCTCTCAGCCTGACCCCGAGTGATTCCGGCCTTTCCTTGTCTCCAGTGAGGGTGGGGTCACAGTCCGCCCTGTCAGCCCCACGCCCTCAGTGGCCAGCGGTGAGGAACAGCAAAAGGCGCCACAGTGAGCTGAACGTGGGACAGGTCAGGCTCGGAGGCTTCTCCGAGGGAGGGCCGGAGACCAGACTGAGGTGGGAATTTTCAATAGATGCCACCCCTACCTCCACCCCCACCCTGCAGGATACGGAAGGGCGGTGACGGGCTGGCTGGGGTTAGGGTGTGGTGGGAGATACGCTCACCTGCTTTCGGGGGCTGGAAACCAGGGACCACCCCACGAGCCTAAGCAGGAAAACCCAATGTTGCTGAGAAGTGGGAACCCGCATGGCCGAGGCTGGGCAGCTGGAGCCATGCGCCCTGGGATCCAGCAAGAGGGCAGACCCGGCAGAGCCACAGAAAACCCAAGTCCATGTGGGTGCTCAGCAGAAGGAAGGCCCCTGTGCCAACGAGGCCCGTGCGCTGGCCCCTGGACCAGGGGGCTGGTGAAAGCCACAGCCAAGGGGAGCTTTGATCAGGGCACCAGAACTCACCACAGGAAACTATTCTAGATTACCTGGGGGAGCCCAAGGGGAGCCCGTGTGCCTTTAAAAGCAGAGACACAGAAGGGGAAGCAGGGGGTGGGGGTGGGGCACGTGGAAAGCCCCAGAGGAAGATGGGCAGCCCCTAGGAACAAAGACAGCCCCTAGCTGACAGCCAACAAAGAATGGAGACCTGCTTCCCACAGCCATTGGGAAATGGATTTCGCCAAAGGGAGGGAGGGAGGGTGGGAGGGAGGGAGGGAGCCACCCGGGAGCTGGTCCAGAAAGACGCTGGGCTCTGCTGACATGGCTTCTGACCCAACCAGAGGGCTCAAGAGTCACACCGTACCTGGGATTCTGATCTACAAACTTAAGAGGTAACACGCAGGCATTGAGTGAAGCCATTAAGTCTGTGATCAATTGAGAGAGAGAGAAAGAGAGAGAGAGAGAGAGAGAGAAGTGACTGGTTTTCACAGGCCGGCTTCAGGAGTGGCTGGGTCTAGCAGCCACTCATCCATCGGGTCAATGTCATCAGAACTTGACACCTCTCCTGACTCTGCCCTTTGACCTCCCAAGCTGTTGATGTCCTGAGGTCATCCAGGCAGCATCAGGGACTTGCCCACCAGGCCACGTCCACAGCTCAGGGGACATGCCTCTGTCCCAGCCCGCCCAGCACCTGTCTCACGGTGCCACGTGCCTGTGAGTCAATCATCTGAGGCTGGGGGCATTGCCCATGTGGAGGCCAGGTGGCCTGGGACTGGGGACAGGGCGGTAGCCCAGAGGGAAGCGGGGGCACGGGGACCGGAGAGGACAAAGGGCCCATCTTGCCGACAGTGTGTTTTGTTTCACTTTCTGGCGGTGAATCCCGGGCCGCTGTCCTTCCTGAAGATGGCCCCTGAGTGAAGCCTAAGTGTGACTCAACACTTCTAGAAGGCTCTGCAGCCCCCCACCCCCTGCCCCAGACGCCTCTTGTTCCTCTGGGCCTGCTGGATTGGGGCACGGGGTAAACAGACGGGATATTTATACCCAGGCCCCAGGGGGTAGACACTGTGGCCAGATCTGAACCGTGCGGCTCAGAAGGGGTGGGCCTCAGCCTCAGCCTCCCAAAGGCAGCCAGGACGACTCTCCCATGGCATTGCCAGCCCCTGGGGGAGGCTCCTGGCTTGGGCTTGTCCTCCTTGTAACCAGATGACCGGCTCTCCCTTCTTATCCCAGGCCTGGACCCCTGCAGGCCCTCCCAGGGTCAGCTCCCAGCCCCACCCCGAGGGGGGGCACGCCACCTTCTCCAGCAAATTCTGCCCTGTGACTCTGTCTGCCCGGCTGGCCCAGCCAGTCTCCTAGGATGGGGGCGTCTTCTAGGTTAGATTGGGCAGAATCCCTATGTGCAGCAAATATGACCAGCTGTATCTGCCAGCACGGCGGCTGTGCCCTGAGGAGCGGCCAGGTGCAGCCCTACCCTCCAACCACACAGCCCAGCACAAGACAAACCTGGTCATTCTCCCGGCAAATCTGATGTGGGCCCAGGATTCATCTCTCCCCGGCCCCTCAGGGAAACCAGGCCGAGCTGGTACCTGGAGCCACTCTCAGGGAAAAGAGGCTCTCCAGGGACCGTCGAACCGAGCTGGGCCAGCGGTCACATTACCTGCCTTTCCTCCATACCTCCACTCCAATGAGGGAACCTGATCCCACAGGCTAAAGGGGGTGGGTGGGGTGGGCAGGGGTAGAACCAATGTTGTTGCCGCAACAGGTAAGCATGTGGCTATTAACCAAAAGGTGGTGGGTTTGAATCTGTTAGGTAGCTAGAGCAGGGACCAGGTGTATCTACTGCACATACTCCAAACTCAAGCCCTGAGCCAGGGGGCGCCGTACACCTAGGGGTGGTATACCTGGATCGGCCCAATCTAGGCCAGGTGAGCTTAATTCAGCCCATGGGGTCAACCAGTACCGTTGACCATGCCTGCCCGCAGAAGGTCCTAAAAAGCCGGACCTGGAGACCACTGCCCTCTTTTTCCAGCTATTCCTTGGCCTTCCACTCGGCCGGCCGCGGTCTCTCTCTCGGGCCCCAGGTCGCCACGTATGGGCGTGCCGTCCGTCCCGTGTTCAGTGTCTGTAAATCCTGGAACTTCTTCTATGCTTTAGAAAAATCCACTTGGATCAAAAACCAGGCTTTGGCATGAATTCTTTCTCATGTGAAGCCAAGGACCGAGGTGTGTCCCACCTGAGAACCCTAACAAATCCTCCGCAGAGAAGACGTGGCACTCTGCCCTATGAAGATTGCAGCCCACCGACCGTGAGCGCACATTTCCACTAAAGACGGTAGAAGAATCCCGCTCAAAAGGAGACAATGTGCAGAACAGAGTTTCAAATCCCCATGGAAGGCAGGCTTTCTGGAGTCAAAGGGGGTGGATGAACCCCGAAAGTTAGGGCCCTGAGGTCGTCTGGAAGCCTTGAACCAAAGCATCTCTTTCGCCCTAACACAGCTGACTGAAAAAGAACGCCTGCCCCAGCAGGGTGCTTTTGAAAGAACTCTTCACGGGGGGGGGCAAGTGGAAGGAAGGCTGCTGACCCCCAACATCCGTGAATGGTCCCCGTGGAGATGCGCAGAGGTGTGTGGACTGCTGTGTGCACCCTCAACCACTCCCATCACCACGACATAAAACACGCGGCGGCAGCCTTGCCAACCCAATGGGGCCGTTCTGCTTTGCCTGGACAGCAGCAACCATGTCTGCCTTCCTCGCTCCGCCTGGCCCTGTGAGCTCCCTCCTGGCTTCCTGTCCTGTGAGGATGGTCTGCGGCAGCCCTGAGAGGCCCGTGGCAGAGCTGTACACGGCAGGGGCTCCCTCAGAACAGCTCTGTGCGTGAGCGCACCACACACCTGCTGTGAGCCCCCCAGGGGAGGCTGAGGCTGTCCTGCCAGAAGCAGAACTTGGGGGTGGGGGTGAGGCAGCAGGAATGCTATCCCCAGTGGAAACTTCTAAGGGCTTGCTGCTGGACTTCTTTTTAAATATTTATATTGGCATATACTACACAGATCAGACAATTCAGTTGTTCAGTCATATTGAACACAATCCATGTCACAACATGTTCAGAACATACTCAGGGTTGTTAGCCCCCATTTCCCCACAGCCATCCCCCCTGCCATGCCCCTAAGCAATTATCAATCCAGTTATTATCCACAAAGATCTACCTGTGCTGGATTTCAAACACAGATAAACAGACAAAACACAAACTGGAAGCAAATAAGCAAAACACAATAACTAGACAAAACACAGAGAAACCTCAATGAAAAGAAAGCAGAAAATATTAAAAACTGAAACAACTTTAAAATGGGTCAAAAGGGAGATCAGATGATAAAGCTTGACATTTAAACCTAACCGCATCTGCCATCATCGACTTTACAGGGCTGATAATAATCGACTGATAACGGGTCTATTCACATCCCTGGACCATGTTCAGAGGGGATTCACCGGAGGTTTGATCCATGTGGGGACCCTGCAAATGGACTTTGGGCTTCCACTGTCATCCATAGCCTTCTGCACACTGGGTGCTTGCAATTTAAGCTCTGATACCATTCCCTCCTCTGGATTTGGATTATGTGATTTACAATCCTTGGATCACAGATTGGTAAGCCTCTTCCATACGGACTTAGTCGAGGCCTCACTTAGATGGCTGCTTGTTTTAAGACAAGCCTTTGAGACCCCACACACTGTTCTTTCTGTTAGCCAGGCATCGTCTGGTTGCTTCACCACACCCTGCTGTAGCACCTATACCTTCAGTGATCTCTTCATGAGGGTGAGCATCGAGCAGGGCCATGTCATAAGAACTAATTGCTCTCAGATTGGGACGTGCATGATTTCCTCTTCTCAACAGTTTTAAATTCTATGCCATTCGATGAATTAATGACACCATCAATAGAATTGCCCTAGGCCCCAGGAGGATGGTTTATAATGTTCTCTATCATAACATGATAAACTGATGTCTCCAAAGAAAACCACCACCTCCTGTTGGTTTGTCACACTGTCGTGGCTTGGGGGCTGCTGTGAGGCTAGAAGCTGTGTCGCTGATCTTTCAGATGCCAGGGGTCATCGTGACGGACAGGTTTCAGCTGAGCGTCCAGACTAAGAACAGAGGGCAAAGAAGGGCTCGGCTCCCCACTTCAGAGGAAGGAGCCGCTGAAGGACCCTTATGCACTGGCAGATACTGAAAGTCTACTCAAAGGAAGAGTGTCTGGGTGCGATACTGCGAGGAGGGCTCTCGGTGAGAGGGTGCTCCAATGTGACTGAGCAGGAGCTGGTTTCTCAGAGGAGAGTCACCCCGGAAGTGAGCCAGTAAAGCCCTTGGGCAGGGAGGCTTCAGATCCTCATTTCCCAATGGGGTCTGTCTCCAGGTAAGAAACAACCAGTTGAAAAGATCTGCTAACGATCAGGGTTTAGAATGTTCCAAGTATGATCTAGAAAAATTAGAAGTCATCAAAAATAAAATGGAACCCGTACAGATCACTATCCTAGGCATTGGTGAGCTGCAGTGGACTGGTATCGGCCATTCTGAATCAGAAAATCATATGATGTGCTGTGCTGAGAATAACACGGTCATGAGGAATTGCATTGTAAAAAAAAAACAAACCAACCCCCCAAACGGAAAAATCAATCATAAAGTACAATGCTGTGATAAGAGTATATCTATCTGCCTTCAGCACAGCCAATCAATACAACTGTTATTCAAATGTATGCACCAACCGGAAAAGCTAGCGATGAAAAAATTGGAGAATTCTACCAAAGTCTTCCATCAGAAATTGGTCAAACATGCAATCAGGATGCATTGGTAATTATCAGCGATTGCAATGCAAACGTCGGAATCAAAGAGGGACAGTTGTTGGCAAACAGAGATTTGGTGATAGAAATGAAACTCGGATAGAATTTTGCAAAGCCAATGACTTTTTCATAGCAAATACCTTTTTTCAACAACATAAAAGGGACCGTACACATGGACATCCCGGATGGAACACATAGAAATCAAACTGACTTCACCTGTGGAAAGATGCAGACGAGGAGCTCAAGGTCAGCAGCTAAACCCAGGCCAGTGGCTGACTGTGGACCAGATCATCAATTGCTCTCATGTGAACTCAGGACAAAGCTGAAGAAATGAACACAGTGCAGGAGAGCCCAAACCCAACCTGACTTTTGAGAACATCGTCAATGACAGAAGACCGGAGGAGTCCTGGGCCGAAATCAAGAGCCTCACTCATGAAGAAAGCAGAGGATCGCTACAAAGGCCGGAAAGAAAGCAAAGATCGGAGTGGCAGTCAGAAGAGATCCTGAAACTTGCTCGGAGGGAAGATAAAGTAAATGGAAGGAAGATAAAGTAAATGGAAGTCAAAGAGCGGAACAGAAATTTTCAAAGGGCCGCTCAAGAAGCCAAAGTAAAATTTTATAATGAACGGACACAGACCTGCAGTTAGAAAACCAAAAGAGAACGTGCTCAGCTTATCTTCAATGGAAAGAACTCAATATCGAAAGACTCTGTGAACAAAATATTGAACAATGCAGAAAGCATCAATAGAGGATGGAAACAACACATTGAGTCACTGCACCAAAAAGAACTGGCCGACACGCCAACACTTCCGGCGGTAGCACATGAGCAAGAACCAATGGCAATGAAGGAAGAAGTTCAAGCTACACTGAACACATCAGCCAAAAACAAGGCCCCAGGAATTGATGGAATACCCATTGAGATGGTTCAGCAAGCTGATGAAGCCCTGGAAACACTCACTCATCTGTGCCAGGACATTTGGAAGAAAGCTACTTGGCCAACTGGAAGAGATCCATCTTTGTGTCCATTGCAAAGAAAGGTGGCCCAAGAAACTGCCCAAATTATATAACAGTGTCACAAGTATCACACACAAGTACCATTTTGCTGAAGATGCTCCAACAACAGTTGCAGCAGGACCTGGACAGGGAGCTGCCCGAACTTCAGGCCAGATTCAGAAGAGGACGAACGAGAAACAAGGGATCTCATGGCTGAGGTCAGATGGATCTTGGCTGAAAGTAGAGAACACCAGAAGGGTGTTTACTTGTGCGTTATTGACTGTGCAAAGGCACTCGACTGTCTGGATTATAACAAACTATGGACAGCCCTGAGAAGAATGAGAATTCCAGAACATTTCTCTGTGCTCACGCATGGCTCAAGAGGCAGTTGTGTGAACAGAACAAGGGACTATTACGTAAGATAAAATCAGAAAAGGTGTGTGTCTGGGTTATATCCTCTCACCATATTTATTCAATCTGTATGATGAGTAAATAATCAGAGAAGCTGGATTATATGAAGAAAATGAGGCATCAGGGTTGGAGGGAAGCATTTTAACAACCTGTGATCTGCAGATGACGCACCTCGCTTGCTGAAAGTGAGGAGGACTTGAAGCACTTGCTGATGAAGCTCAAGGATTGCAGCCTCCAGTATGGATGACAATTCAATGTAAAGAAGACCAATTCTCACACCTGGAACAACAGGTGACATCATGACAAATGCAGAGAGAGGGACGGTGTCAAGGATTTCCTCTTGCTTGGATCCACAATCAACGCTCACAGAAGCAACAGGCGAAGATCAAATTGCATTGGGTTAATCTGCTGCACAAGACCACTTTAAGGTGTTTAAAAGCAAGGATGAGAGCCCCTGAGAAAAGTATTTTGTTTTGTACTTTGAAGACTAGGGTGCGCCTAACCCAGGTCCTGGTAATCTCCATGGCCTCACATGCCTGTGAGAGTTGGTCACTGAATAAGGAAGACTGCAGAAGAATCTATGTGTTTGAATTACGGTGCTGGCGAAGGCTATTAGAAGTACCACGCACTGTCGGAAGAACACACAATTGTGTCTTGGAAGAAGTACAGCCAGAGTGGTCTTAGAGGCAAGGATGGAGAGACTTTGAGCATGTTGTCAGGAGAGACCAGTCCCTGAAGAAGGACACCATGTGTGGCGAAGTGGAGGGGCAGTGGTGGTAGCAATGGGCTCAAGCCTAGGAAGATGGTGAGGGTGGCACAGGACCGGGCAGTGCGGGGCGTAGGGTCCCTGTGAATTGGAACTGACTCAATGGCATCTAACAACAACCACAACAAGCTTCCGTGGTTGGTGTGTACATGTGAGTGACAGCTGTATGGAGTGATTAGCCTATCACAGACAGCCCGGTACTTCAAGGCGGACCTTGAAATGTCCTTGTGGATGATGAGTGCAGTGGCATGCCTCTTAAGTCTCACTCCTGGCATAGTTGATCGTAGGGTTTTCTGATTCAAAACAGGCAGTTTCAGTTCACTTTAGCTGATTGATGCCTAGGGTATCAATCTTTACGCATCCCTTTCATTTTTAACAACTTCCGATCTTCCTAGATTCATACGTCATTCATTCAAAGTTCCGATTAACGATAGATGACTGCAGCTGTTTCTTCTTTTCATTTTGTTTTTTAAATCATTTTACTGGGGGCTCTTACAGCTCTTATCACAATCCATCCATCCATCCATTGTGTCAAGCACATTTGTACATTTGTTGCCATCATCATTCTCAAAACATTTGCTCTCAA
>NW_022111313.1:1619111-1626689 GCF_000313985.2 Echinops telfairi
GGGCCGGCCATGTGGTCCTCTCTGTGGACTGGCTACTCTAATCGGGAACATCGTCCTCACAGCCTGGTGGGCCAGGATGTGCTCCACTCTCTCCTCCCCGCCTTTCATCTGCTCCTGTGTGCTCCGTGAGTGTGCTCCGTGATCGGAGCCAACTCTGCTTTGAGAAGGCAGCCCTCCTCAGTCGAAGGTGGAGTGTCCCCGCCCCAGGGCCCCCTCTTCTGGCACAATCTCCAACAAGGTCCTGCGGCTCTTCCTGAAGTTTCCAGTAACTGCCCGTGTTCTGCGGCTACCCATAAGGTTTTCCGTGGCTAATGTGGCAGAAGTGGACAGTCTGTCTGCCTCATCGTAGTCTGTTCTTGGTCTGGAAGCTCTGCTGAAACTTGTTCACCATGGGCGACCCTGCTGGTAGTTGAAATACCAGTGACATAGCGGACAGCATCCCAGCAACACACAAGCCACCACATCACACACCGTTGTCGGGAGGGCCACAACATTCCGGTTTCCCCCTCGTGACTCTAGTTGGCTTGTCTGGAATTCTTCCCCAGAGTTTTTCTCATGGTGGGAGTATGTGTGTGTGGGGGGGTGTGGGCGAGGATCCTTCCTTGCTGGTTTCCTAAGACCGCCCTGGGGATTCGGCTGTGCCCCACAGCGACCCTGCAGGACAGACCAGAGCTGCCCCTGTGGGTTTCTGAGGTGGCGAATCTTTATGAGAGCAGAAAGCTTCATCTTTCTCACAGCCCTAAAAACTCAAAAATTCAACCTCCCTGCCTTCAAGTCCGGTCTGACTCCTTGCGACCCTATAGGACGGGCAGAGGTGGCCCTGTGGGCTTCTGAGCCTCTTACCTGGTCCTGGGAGTAGTCAACCTCATCTGTCTCTCTTGGTTTCGAACCACTGACCTTGCAGTCCAAAGAGTGCCCCACGATGTCACTGGCGCTCCTGGTCAACAAAGGCTGGAGGAGATAACTGTTTTTCAAGGGCAATCAGGGAGGCCTTTCTGAGGAAGTGGCATTGCTGGGGACAGGTCTCGGGGAGGAAGGAAGTCCTGCCACGAGGAGGGCAGGACACGGCAGGGGCAGGAGGCCCAAGGGGAGACCCCTGACACTTGGGAGAAACAGCAGGGAGGCCAGTGACACCTCTCCAGAGCTGGCTAAACAGATAGTCACTGCCATCGAGCCGGTGCCGCATCAGCAACCCCATAGGCCAGTGTAGAACTGCCCCTGTGGGTTTCCAAGACTACAACTCTTTAAAGCCTCATCTTTCTCCCACGTAGTGGCCGGTGGTTTTGAACGGCTGACCTTGTGGTTAGCAGCCCAGTGTGTAACCACTGCGTCACCAGGCCTCAGGCAGAGCTAGCAACCCTCAATTGACTTCCTGTTTCTGTTTGTACCCTCGCTGCCTTCGGTCCTTCCCGCGCACAGCAGGGGGTCTGAAGCTGTAAATCTTTAGGGGAGCAGACCAGGCCTCATCTTCCTCCTGCAGGTCAGCTGACTGGTTTCAGCCACCGACCTTGAGGTTCGCAGTCAGACTCTATAGAGGTCCCTCGGGTTGTTAGGGGTCTGAAAGGACTGTGTCTTATTAGGAACACAGCCACGCACCGTGTGCCGGTTAGATTTTATGCCGACTCGTTATTGCTGTGTGCAGGTACGGATAGAGTCCCACCTGTCAATCAGATGGTAGCCTGGTGATGTGCTCTTCGGGGTGTGGTCTTTTTATAAGAGAGGGGGTGAGAACTTCTCTCTCTCTGGCCCTCCACCCTCCTGCTTGCTGGGATTCTGTGTCTTCCTCCGGAGGGCTACCGCAAGTGGATCCTGGTCCTGGGAGCTGTCGGTGCCCTGCCTTGTTCCCACTGACCTTGGGGCCGCCCGACGCTACCCACACTGGCCCATGAGCTCCCTGCCCCCGCTTCACCTTTCTGCATCCTCCCCCCACAGCGGGAAGAACGCCCGGCTAGCCTGGGCCCCGTGGACTGGAGCTGGACGAGGCTGGGACGTCTTTGTGATAGAAAATGCCTTCCTGCTAGGAAGCTCTTCCTTGTACAAGTATGAGTGTTACCGGTTTTGTACACCTGCTGCATGATTGTGACTCCAGTGGCACACGTTTGAAAGGGTCGTCCTTGTTGTAAGTCTAGCGGTGCTTCCTTCTGCCTCCGGCTGAGGGATGACTAGTCCACTGCTCAGACGTGCACACCCACGGCCGCCAAGCCGACGTCAGCTCCTAGTGGCCCTGGAGGGCAGAGCAGAACTGCCGCCCGTGAGTGGCCAAGGCCGCCGTCTTGCAGACAAGACTGCCACACCTTGCTCCCCCAGAGTGGCTGGTGGATTCAGACTGCTGACCTTTCCAGTTAGGGGCCGAGTGCTTAAGCACAGCACCACCAGGGACCCTCCGGGTGACGCCGAGTCATTGGTCAGCATTGGGGTTGTTCCACACTTGGCTACTGTCCATCATGCTGCTGTGGCCCTTCACATGCAAGTTTCCGTGGGGACGTGTTTTCATCTCTTCACTACGTATGTAGGAGCGCAACCGCTGAGTCATATAGCAACTCTATGTATAACTCACCGTCTGAGGCTCTGCCGGCTGCGCAGAGTCAACGCCAATACGTGTTATTGTCTGACTTTTCCATCTCAGCCATGCTAGTGGGTGTGCGGCAGCTTTGATTTGCCCGTTGGTGGCATGCTTGCAAACTGATCTGAAGTATCACAGCAGCCAGTCAGATGGTAGGCTCACAGGAAGATGGAAGGGAAGGGAAGGGAAGGGGTCCCCACCTCCCCCACTTTCTTCCAGCTGTACTCCGGAGGAGATCAATTAAGAATCATGAAGCCCTGAAAGAGGAGACAGACTGCAACGTGTCCTTCCGTGGAGGGCAGAGTGTGTCTTAGAGGCTGAGGAAACTCACGTGGAGACAGTTCACAAATGAAGGGAATAAGCCTGTTGTGGGTCGGGGCTGTCAAGCCAATTCCCACTGACCATGACCCCCGCATGGGGAATGGCCGAACTGCCCCATAACGTTTTCTGGGCAGCAATCTCTCTAGGAGCCAATTGTCAGGTCTGGTTCCTTTGAACCCGTCGTTGGGTGGACTCGAACTGCCATCCTTTGGATGAGCAACTGAGCTCTTCTTGGCTTTTAAAAAGGCCCTTCTTCGTGAATTGGGTGAAAGGCTACAGTGGATCGGTGTTCGGGTCAATGATTCCCACGCATCTTGATTGATTGCGACCGTCAACGTACCAGCACGTAGCCCGCTTCCTCCCTGGGTTCCTGTTTCCGTCACTGCTCTCCTAGCCCTTCCAGGGTCAGCTGTGTAGGACTGCTGCCCTTTCGCTCTCAAATGATTGGCGGCTCTTCTAAGGAGTGCGTCCCTCCCTGGAGTCACTGCTCCTCGCTGAGCCATGGGAGGGGGGTTCATTTCCAGACCTGGGAGGGGACTAGGGGACTTCCACCCCTCTCTATCCAACCAGTAAGCCCATTTTCTGTTCGTTTATTTGTATCATTTTCACTTCTGTTCTTAAATTTCCTCCCACTCTATCCAGGACCCTCTAATGTGATGGGTTTCATTCTTCTGGTGTCAGGGTGTGGCGAGAGACCAATGTCCGCACGGTCCATCCGCCCACAGGAACAAGCCCAGTTTCCCTGAGCCTCTGATTTCTATCGCTCTCTGTTCCTCTGGACAGATGGCTGCTCGTGAACTCTGAAGATTCAGATCACTGATCACCAAAGTAGGAGGTAGAACACTGTCCCTGGGAACTACATTAGGCTAACAGACCCCAGTGTCCCCAGAGACCACAGTCCTGTGAGCTCTTAATTTCTTGAAACAAAAATTAAAAAAAAAAAAATCTCACTGCCATCAAGGTGATTCAAACTTACAGCCACCCTCAGAGGACATCGTAGAACTGCCTATGACCCACAGCTGTAAATTTCCAAGCCTGTAAATCTTCACAGAGCCAGAAAGCCTCATCTGTCTCCAGTGCAGCATCTGGGGGTTTTGAACCGCAGACCTTGGCTATAACCAGCCAACCAAACCACCCACACTCTACCAGAGCCGACGTGGACTCATTGTGGCCCTATAGGGCAGGGTTGGCCTTCCCTGTGAGTTCTGAGACTGGAACTCTGGACGGGAGTGGAAAGCCCATCTTTCTCCCAAGGAGCCGCTGGTGGTTTCCCACTGCTGACCTTGCAGCTGGCAGCCCACTGCCCACCAGGGCTCCTGCTACATGACCGGCGTCCCATAAAAACCCAGCAGAGTCTGTTTAGTTCTGACCCGTAACATGGGTCTGTGGGAATTGATCGCTGGGTCTTTCTCTCGTGGAGTGGCCGGTGGATTTGAACTACTGACCTTTTGATTAGCTGTCTTCAGTTTAACCCCTGGGCCATTAGGGCTTCTTCAGAAACAGATACAGGGGTTCTCAATCCAGGTGGCACCCCAGGCTCCCTGGACGCTCATGCCTTCTGCTTCAGGCTTGGATGCAATCGAGCGGGGAGAGACCACATGGGATGTTGCTGAGGTTCCCCGGGTTCTGGGGCTCAGCCAGGCTGAGAAGCTCTGCTAGCTGGGATTCTCGGGCAGGGCTGCCAGGATCACCCCAGCTCTGAGTGGTGTCCTGGGAAGTGGCCAGGTGGGATTACACAGTGGGCGTCAGCAGAAAGCGATTGGGGCCGGCCCATGGAGGTCCTGAGATCTCAGAACCAGGGTGGGCAGAGCTGCCAGCTGCTAGCACCAAGGGCCAGCAGGATGGGCAGGCACTTTCTCAGGCTGGGGCAGTGGCCACAACAATCCTATCAATGCAGGCCCGAGCGCCTCCAGCCGCCCTGATGGTGTGGGCTACTTGGCTGCCAACAGAAAGGCGGGTGGTTCAAACCCACCCACCAGGCTCTCCGTGGAGAGAGATGTGTCCATTTAGATGTCCAGCCTTTAAACCCCTTTGCGACACTCAGTCACACGGGGCTGCTGTGAGTCAGAGTAAACATGACAGTACCCAATAGCAACGAGGCAAAATGAAAACACGGGTGCCTTGTTCACACAAGGAGTCCGGGTGGTGTCCTGGTGATGCGGTGATCGGCCAAACAAAAGGTCAGCGGACCCAAGGTCAAGTCTGTAAAGACGGACCGATGTCGTCGAGTCAGTGCCTTGCACAGTGACCCTGCAAGGCAGAGCAGCACGTCCCTGCGACCGCCAGCCTCCGTCTTCTTGATGGCAGTTGAAGCCTCATATCTCTTTCACGGAGCGGCTGGTGGATGTGAACCACCGGCCCTTTGGTCAGCACTTCCAGTGCTTAACCGCTCCACCACCAGAGCTCCTGTCTTAAAGGTAACCGCTTAGGTGAGCGGTTCTCAACCTGTGAGTCGCCACCCCTTTGGGGGTTGAATGACCGTCGCCCGATTCATTTCAGTAGCAAAATGATAGTGATGAAGTAGCAACGAAAATAATGTTATGGTTGGGGGGTCACCACCACATGAGCAACTGCCTGAAAGGGTCACAGCGTGAGGAACGTAGAGAACCACTGGCTTAGGAAGCCCTACGGGCCGCTCTCCTCTGTCACCTGGGATCATCGCTGCGAGTCAGAATCCATTAGACACCACTAGCAGCAGTCCCTTAGGCTCCCCCCTGAGACCTGCTGCACCCAGAGGAAGTGGACGCTCAGAGAGGGTCGGTGACTTGCCTGAGGTCACACAGCCTGTTAGGCATGCATCCCTGATTATCCAGAAGCTGGTATGGAGAAGACAGCATGGTGGCCTGCCAGGCAGCCCCCCAGGGGTGCCAGGAGCTGGGCAGACCTCAGTAACCATGCCCCCTCTCTGCTCGTCAGAGCTGGGGTCGCACAGGCTGAGCAGCGGCCAGAGCAGCACCCACACAGGGGTCAGGCTAGCCTGGTATGGGCTGGCACAGGGCCAAGGGCAGCACTGCTAGCATGGGATGGCACGGAGGCCTGGGATCGGTGGGCTGGGATCCCCAGGGTGTGTCTGGGCAGGAGGGCGCGGGGTTATTGGAGAAGAGGCAACCAGAGGCCCCAGCAGGTCCCCCAGACTCAATCCTATGACGCCAGCCCGCCCTGGCCCCACCTGCTTCATCCCAGGTACCTGCACCAGAAAGCAGAGCAGTGGCTCAGAAAGCAAAGGTGAGAAGAGCACAGAGGAGGGAGTGCGGGGGCAGCCGAGATAAGGGCC
This sequence comes from Echinops telfairi, assembly GCF_000313985.2. Taxonomy (NCBI): domain Eukaryota; kingdom Metazoa; phylum Chordata; class Mammalia; order Afrosoricida; family Tenrecidae; genus Echinops; species Echinops telfairi. The sequence continues at coordinate 1,625,270 of NW_022111313.1, forward strand.
GAGGCCTGGTGGGTGACCTTGGAGCAAGGGCACAAGGACAAGAAGCAGCCGCTGAGTCTGAGGGGCAGCTCGCAAGAGCATTGGGGAGGCTGCAGGTCCCCGTCCCAGGCTCCTGGAGGCTTCAGCAACGAGCTAGGATTTTACTCCAGGCAATGGGAGCCCCAGGGGGCCATCGCTTCTTGGGGCTGCCTTTACAAACACACTGGGTGGGTTACCCCAGGCCAGGGAACAGCAGGCTCGAGCCCACCCATCTGAGAGACCCAGATGATCAGTGCAGGCAAGCCAGTGAACTCGATAGTTGCCTCCATGTTACTGTTGGGTTTACACGCAGATGGGGCATCAAATACCTAAGCACTGAGCTCACTTGCTAATTCCTTCTCAGCTGTAAACAGTACAGAACAGTGTTAACAACCAAGCCAGACGCGCCTGCCGTCCTACTGCCCTAACACCTGGTCACTGCCCTTCCTCGCTGTCTTGTACACCCGCCTCTGTGTACATGGATTCAGGAGCCCTGCTGGTGTTGGAGGGAGCCTGGTGACATCGTGGTGAAGGGCTGGGCTGCTAAACCACCAGTTGAATGGTTCAAAACCACCAGCCACTCCATGGGAGCAAGATGAGGCTTTCTACTCCCACAAAAAGTTACCATCTCAGAAACCCACAGGGGACTCTACCCTGACCCACAAGGTCACTCTGAAGTGGGGCCGACTTGATGACAGCGAGTTTGGTGGTGCTGTCTGACATGGGCCGGGCTCCTCTCCAGTGTTGGCAGTTCAAAACCACCAGCTGCTCGGAGGGAGAAAGTTGAGGCTCGCTGCTTCCATGAAGATTTATAGCCTTAGAAGCCCTATGGGGTCACCATGAGCTGTAATCAGCTAGAAGAAAGCCATGGGTTTGGGTTTGGGGAACAGATGGATTGACACCTTGGCTCATGCGCAGTGGAGTGTGCCAGTGGTACTGGGCCGGCACGGTGCCTTCTGCCATGCTTGGGGTGGCTGGGTCTGGACCTCCTGGGTGCCACCTCACAGGAACAGATTGTTGTAATACATTTCCTTGTTTTAGATTTTTTCCAAAGGTGTTATGTGATTATTTTAGGGGGAAAACAACAACAACAATTAAAAAAACACTCTCATTCCTCCCAAATGTCCCCACCGCTGGGGCCCGGGAAGCCAGCCGGAGGCACTGGGACCAGGTTCGGCTGTCTGGCAGGTGGGAGGAGAGGGGGTTTGCCCATCACTGGTCTCCAGGTGGCTGTGCACCCCATGTGTAACCAGGGCTTGGGGTAGAGCCGGCGGGAGGAGGGCTGATAAGCAGAACTGGGCACTTATCAAGCCGAAGCAGGCAGCCCTGGGGGTATCTGAGGGGCCAGGTACCTGCCTGTGCCCGTGCCGGCACCCCAGCCAGTGCGTCTGGTGGCTCCCCC
>NW_022111313.1:1626873-1635813 GCF_000313985.2 Echinops telfairi
TGTGTGTGTGTGTGTCTGACGTGGGCTCTTCACGCACGCGAAGGTGGGCTCAGGCCATGGTCTCTCAACTCCACGCCACAGCTCCTTCGACTTCTCCTGCTGGCAGCGGCTGGGGCAGGAAGGTCACCCCAAGCACCTTACCCTAACCCTCTTGGCCACAGCCCTGGGAAGTGGGCCTGGGGCTACTGGACCCCCCCTACAGGTGACTTGGGGATGTTGAGGCAGTGACAGGACAGTGGTGGAGCCAAGGGTGGCTGGCCTTCCCACAGGTCCCACCCTACCATGCTGGGGTCTGTCTGCCAAAGGATGCACGGGTTGGGCGGGGCAGCTGAGCGCTGGCCAGGACATCAGGAGGCCCCAAAGCCAGAGGCCGACATGGGCTGTGATGTCAAGCAGATCTGGGTCCACTACTCCATACACATAACCCCTGGCCCCGCCGAGCCTCCATTTCCCCTGCACAAAACTGGGTGCAGGCCTGCACAGGGGAGCACATCACCGCAATGTAACACCCCTCCCCAGGGGCACCCCCCTCAAGGTCCCTGGAGTTGCCCACCCTAGGCTTCGGGTTGGCCAAACCCTGAAGCCACCAATGAGGCAGGAGGTCACCCCCGGGGTGACCTCAGGCAAACCCTCTGGCCTCACCTTCCCCGTCCGTCGATTGGGCAGAATGATGGCAGCCCCTGGACAGTGGGGCCTGAGAAGCTAATGCAGCCAGTTGAGCAGATGTGGTCAGCAAGCTCATGGGAAGCGGGGGAGGACGGCTGCTTTGCAGAGCTCCAAGCATGGATACCAGAAGGGCCTGGGGCAAGACTCGCCAGTCATCGGCAGCTTGGCGGCCGCACCTGCCTTCTTCCTTTGGGACAGAGCGCTTGTTTACTGTGTCCTGGGTAACAATGTCCCCAGCTAGACCCCTGCCGGCCCCCCTCCCTTCAGAGAGCTGGTGGCGTGTGCCCCTCCCCGGCCAGGGCACTGGGAGAGGGAGGTTGGATGTGACTTCTAGGAAACTCCTTGGGATGACTCAGCCGGAGGTCCTCCTTGCCCTGCCCCGCTTCCTCCTGCAGCCCCAAACTCAGGGTGGCTGGAGCTCCTGCGGCCACTCCCACCGCCAGGCCTTGTCAAGGGGAAGCCAGGCCAGGGGATGGGGCCGCAGAAGACAGGAGCAGCCAGAGACTCAGCAGACCGAGGGTGCTCTCATGCAAGTCCTGCGCACCTTCCTGAAACATCTCTCCCAGGAGAAGAAAGGGGACCGTGCAACCAGCCCTCTGGGGTGTCTGGTTTTTGTCGCTGAGTGCAGCCCTAAATAGCGCGGGCCCTCTGAGGTGGCACGCTAACTGGAGGTCCCAAGGGACAGAAAGCCAATGCTGAGTAGACTGAAGCAAAAGATAGAAGGCAGCCCTGGGTATAGAAAGGTCCAGGGTCAGCTTCAGGCATGGCAGGATCAAGGCCCTGGCCCCCCTGCCTGCTGCACCCTCAGCTCCACACTCCATGAGCAGCGGCATGCTCAGCCCGCCCCTGCAGCTGCCCAGCAGGGAAAGGTGCTCCTTTCTCAGACTTCCCAGACTGGCTCTCCTTGACCCATGCTGGGCCACCTGTCCACCCTTGAGCCAATCCCTGGATCACAGTGCCTGTCCCAGAACCCATCTACTTTGTGTGTGTGTGTGTGTGTGTGTGTTGCATGTGCTTGTGAGTACATACGGCGTATAGACAACATCTACTCAGCTTCTGCATGCGACGCCACATGTGTCTCTAGCCTGTGTGCATACATTGCTGACACCCGTGTCAATGAGGGTGTGCACACCTGGGTGTGTGGAGGCGACCATATGTGCTGCAGGGGTTGGTCAACCCAACTACTCTCTGAAAGATTGGCAGTTCAAATCCGCAGTGGCAAAGCTGGTGACCCGCTCCTAGGCCACCGGCAGGCTCAACAGCCCACAGGGGCGCCATTCTCCTCGGTCCTGCCGGGCCACCGGGAGTCGGTCCAATGAGTTTGGTTGTGTTGGTGTTTGTGTCTGTGTGTGTGTGAGTGCATGCATCCGTCTATGCCACTGTGTCCCTGTGCTAGTGTGTGCGTATGCAAGTTTAGACGTGGTCTGTCCCTCTGGGGGTGGTAGTGTATATGTGTATAAGCAAATAGCTGTGTGTGTGTGTTCCTCAGGTGTGCACAGGGCGAGGCAGACAGGCAAGGCCCAGGGAAATGGAAGGAGCTCCACTGTGGCCCCCTGCCTCCCCCCACCCCACCCCACCTCCAGGCTTCCCCTGAGCTCCCTTGCTCTCTGCACATCTGCTTACACCAGACTCTGCCATGGGCCAACCAAGACCCCTCACAGCCAAGGTTCAGGAGGTGGGGGTGCCAGGATCCCCCAGACAGATCAAGTGGGGCAGGGCCAGGTCCCCTCGCCTGTGAAGTTATGACACTTACAGCCATCCCCACCCAGGGAGGACTGTGCAGACCCAACCCACAGCCTTGGCCTGGGCCCTGCTCTGCTCAGCGCAGGGGGCAGGGGGCGCGCTGGCAATGCCCTGCTCCCCACTGTGCAGACCCTCAGGCCGGCAGGGATGTTTTTAGGTCTGAGGCTGTCCCCGCCCAGAGTGACAGGAAATGTGCGGGCCTGGGTGCCTGCCTGATAACTGGGGGCCCACTCGCCCCTCCCGGCCAGACTCTTATCAGCTGCTGCAAACACCCTCCCTGGACTGGGAGCCCGCTGCTTCCAGTGCAGGCCGAGGGAGGAGATGCTGGACGCATGAGTGAGCCCAGGGAGGCGGGGACGGGTGATCCTGGTGCAGGGTGCTGACTCGGCAGGAGATCCTGCCCCTTTCCGGGCCTGGGTCCGAGGGAGTCTTGCCAGCCTCCATGTGACTGAAAAAGGCCTGGTAGAAAGCAGAGGGCACTCACAGGGCAGGACACCCCTCAGTCGCTGCAGCCCCACCTCCTCCTCATTCGTCTCTCTCCTAGCAGGGTTGGCCCGGGGACTCACAGCAGGAGCCACACGGGCCCTCCACCTGAGACATGTCCCCCAGAACACAAGGCCCAGTGGACAAATGCCCCTCGATGAGCAAGTGGCCCGGGTGGCACTCCCCAGGAAGCCCCACCTTACAGGCTGGCAGCATCCAGGGGGTGGGGTGCTGGCCTGCCTGCCCTGTCCCCACAGAAGCCTGCTGTGGCTGCAGCCAGTAGGTGATCAAGGACAGGAAGGGTTAGCCTGGCTTGGAAGCCAGGCGGCGTGGCAAAAGGAGGCAGATTCTGGGGGGCAGGGACTGGACCCAATTCCTCAGAGGGGTGGGGAGATGGGAGGTTCCACTGTGGGAGAAACATGACAGCCGTTTTTTTTTTAATTCATAAGGAAATGTTTTATTTTTATCATCAGAACGTTCTAATAAAAATATATTAGCGGCCTTCATTTCCTGGGACTTTGTACCAGTGGGGCACACACTCGCTCCCTGAGGCCCCTGCCCTCATGAGGTAGGTCTAAGGAATACTCCCAGCTCCCTGCAGCCCCGCCTGGCCCTGCCTGCGGGGACCCCCTCCCCTGTGCCCACACACCCCCTAGCTGAGCCGCAGCTGCTGGTGGAGCGTCTGGCCTGCCCACACAGCGGGGTCGTCCTGCCACAGCTCTTACTGCGAACACCCGGTAAACGGCGAGGACCCCCACCCTCCTGCCAGGAGTCAGCCAGGTCAGACCCTCAGGAGGGTCCCCACCCCGCTTCCTTCTGCTTCCCCACGTGCCGGGAGCCGGCGGCTGGGGGGCAAGTACCAGGAGGACTCGGAGACAGTGCCTACCTGCCGGGGAGGACACACAGAGCTCACGCCGAAGCTGGCGTCACCAGGCAGGACAGCTGGGGCATTGGGGACATATGGGAACCTCCTTGGTGGGGCTCCCCGCCCCAGGGGCTCCAGCCAGCAGGTACTTTGTCATGCCGAAATCTGTTTGCTGTCTTCTGGGGCGAGGCCAGCAACCAGTGGGACCCTCGGCATCAATAGGTTTTGGATCCATGGTGACTAGGAGTCTCCGTTTAAAAACTAGACCGAACATTTGAAATCGCCTTCATAGCAAAATCATGGCAAAGAACAAAACAAAACTGCAGTGCTTCGACTGAAAAGGCTTCCGGCTGGTACCCCGAAGCCAGTGGTCCTCGGGCCCAGGGTAGTCTGGGCATGGTCCGTGGAGAAGGGTGTGCTGCGGACCCTCAGCTCTCAGCTTGTGCGTCCATCACCAGCCAGCCTCTCTTAAGGCTTCCGGGGAGTAAGGCACCTCTGTGCACGGATCTGGGAAGGTCTGGCGGCCCCAGTGGGGGAAGAGATGGAAACGTGTGGGTGTCAGTGTGCGGAGGGGGCAGGCTGAGGGCTGGGAAAGAAGCCAGGTGGGGGAGGAGTCGGGGGTATATCCTTAAATAACTTCAGTCTTTCCTAAATCCTTTCCTGCGACCCGATGTGTCACGGAGCAGGAGAAAGTCTCTTGGGGCTCCCCTGGGTTCTCGGGGAGCACAGGGGCTAGGACGCCCCGGGCACCCTCACTGCAGCCGGTCGGACTGTAGCTGTGGCTGGTATTGCACATAGGTGGTGCCTGCAGGGGTCGCGGCCGACAGGGCCTGGGGCACAGCTGCCGGGTAGCTGTAGCCCACGAAGCTGGTGGTGGTGGTGGCAGCGGGCGAGGTTGAGAACGGGTCGTAGGGGGCCGGTGGGTATGGGGTGTAGGTAGGGCTGGCCGGTGTGTACTCGATGTACGGCGAGGGCAGCGAGGGGACGGGCGCTGGGACCACCACGCTGGGCTGCAGGATGGCCGGCGGGTAGATGTAGTGGGGCATCAGCCTGTGAGGCAAACGGGGAGGGGTCAAGGGCGGGTGGGCATCGCTGGGGGACAGAGCAGCAGGATGAACCTGGACATCCAGGTAACCATGCCCGCCCCCCCCCTGTGCTCCCACGGCTCCCTCCTCCAGCGCCTGCCCCCACCCCATCCCACCTACTACATGACAAGGAGTGGGACCCCTCTTTGAAATCACTGAGCATCCCCCCGCCACTCTGCCACGATGCTAGAAGCACTGGATGGTGCCCAGTGCCCGGGGCTGGACACGTGGGCAAAGATGCTGATCAACAGAAGAATCCGGATCCACAGAGGGGAAATAAAACAGAATGTGCAACTTTCACGGAACCCCGATTTTGTGGCGCCAAGGAGGGTGGGTGAGCCCCTGAAACGACTGCCCTCAGAGCATCTTTAAACCTTAAGCCAAACATATCCCCGGAGTTCTCTTTCCCCACCGCCATCGAACAGATCCTAACGCACAGACACCCTGTAAAAAGACAGTGTGGAACGGCCTCTTTCGGTTCACCAGGCTGCAAAAAGCCTCCTCTTCCTCTCACGGAGTGCCGGGGGGGTTCAAACTGCTGGCCTTGTGGTTAGCAGCCCAGTGCGAACCCCACCACACCACCAGGGCTCCTGGAAGTTTTCTTAAAGCCAATAGTGTTTCAACTCCATCAGGGGGAAAAAGAAGTGTTCCTTGAGCTCTTGAAGAAGTAGCTGTTCAGGAGCACACTGGAGACAGCAACTCACGAGGGGAGCCCGAGACCCTGGGAGCAGGGAGTCCGGCCTCCTGGGAGGACTGCTCAGAAACGGAGACCGAGACTGCCTGCAGGGTCACTGAACCACGCCCACAGAAACGCAAGCTGCCCCATGTCTGGGCCAGATACGTGCTCAATAAAATTAAGACACGTTTCTGAGAATTTCAAGATGTCAACAGCAGAGCCGCACAGAGGGCAGGGAGGGGCCTTCTGCACGCCAGTGTCCTTGAGGCCACAGCCCAGGAGGAGTCGGTCCCCTCTCCCCTGCCCAGCACACACCACACCAGGTGACAGCCTGTGTCACCCACTCACTCACCACATCTGTGGTCTTTCTCCTCAAGGAAACTGCCGGCACCATGTGGAAATTTGGGATTTTCTTTTGCCTCCGCCCCTCCCCCACCCCAGCTCCCAATCTGAGCACCAGGAGGGGCTCAGTGAGCGTTTGTGGAAGGGACCAACAAGCAGAATGAGCCCCTCTGAGCCATCAACTCCGGGAGACACCCCCCCCAAGCAGGGGTGGTGGTGGAGGGGGCCACAGAGATGGAGGAGGCAGGGCAAAGTGAGGACCCAATGCAGCCGACCTCTGGGAACAAGGAGAGTCCAAACTGTGGATCGGAGAACTCACTTGCTGAATAAACTTTCACGTGAAGCACAAGACGCTATTCAAAAAGAAATGCTTTTCCGCCTACGGGGCGTGTCCCCTTCCCCACAAGCCCCCCACGTCCATCCCCCGCAGGCAGGTGTACACAGCAGCACCTCAGAACAGTGGGAAGCCAGAGGATGCACACCGTCCAGTGTCCTGTACAGCAGGGCAGAACGGCCCCCGTGGGTTTCCCAGGCTGCAACTCTTTAGGGGAACAGAAAGCCCACCTTTGGAGGTTTTGAACTGACGACTCTGCAGATTGCAGGACCATGTGTAACCACCATGCCACCAGGGCTCCCCGCGGGCCAGGTTCCCGCTCACACAATCGCAGGAGGAGCCCTGAGTCACAGCGGCGGCGAGAGAAGCCAGAGGCAACTGAGCAGGGATGCTGTGGCCCTTCTTAGGGGAGCCCGGGGTAAGGGGACCAGAGACAGAAGAGGGTCCCTAGTGGAGAAGGTGGAGGGGAGTGACAGCTAACGGGTGCGTGGTTTCCATAGGGACTGCTGAGAAGAACGCTCCAGAACTGGACAGTAGTGGCGGCTGTATATCATGAACCACACGCCACGTCTCTGAACTGCACACTTTAAGAAGGCTACCGTGAAACTGTTCTCCCGCCGTGGACGGCGACTAAAGACGATCAGAGAAGAATCGGTGATTCAGCTGTGGTGCTGGTGAAGCATGCTGCGAGGATCGTGGGCCGCCAGGAGAACCAACACATCCATTCTGGAAGAAGGACAGCCAGAGTGCTCCTTAGAGGCACGGATGGTTAAAACCGTCTCGTTTCTCAGGAGAGCTGGTCCCTGGAGAAGGACGTCATGCTTGGTAAAGTGGGAGGGCAGCGGAAAAGAGGACGGCCCTGGACCAGATGGACGACACAGTGGCTGCATCGAGGGGCTCAGACGGAGGAACCACTGTGGGGTGGGCAGGCTGGCCATGTTTCCCTGTCGTATGTGGTCGCTGTGCAGTAGAGCTGCAGCAGCACAGGACCGTCTATCTCAGGAGCGTGACTGACAGCATCATGCGGAATGGGCTGGCTTTACCACAGGAGCCTGCAGGCTTGGCTGCTAACGGAAGTTGGAGGTCTGGGTCCCCCAGAAGAAAAGCCTGGCAGTAGACAGACTCTGGAAAAGCCAGTCCGTGAAAACCCTGAGGGCCCGGCTCTGCTCTGACATGCCCAGGGTCACCTCGGGTGGTGGCGGATGAGAAGGCCACCAGTGAATTGGTTTTTCTACCACACCTCCCAGACCAGGGGGCTTCAGAAGTTCGTGGGAATATAGGCTCACAAGATGTTGAATCTCTCCACGCTTTCTGAGGCCCCCTTGGGGCCCCTCTGTGTGCACTGGGTGAGGCACCATGGGAAGAAGTGGGTGAGGGCCAGCCTGGTCTGTGGGTGGAGCTCAGCAGACTCAGCAATGACCTCGAGATCCGGCGCCTGGCCAGGCTGCTGGCCCTTCCCTGGGCTGGCAACAGACAGCCAGGCCACACTTGGCCGCACGCCTGAGGGGTCTCCCCCCACCCCCGCCCCCAACCTCCTTGCCAGCTTCCTGTGCCTAAGGAGCTCCTCTCTCACACTAACCTCACCCCTGCTGTCACCATCCTGGTGGCAGTCCCTGGCAGTTACCACAGCAACAGGCTGTGGTCACTTTCTGTGGGTTTGTCACAGCCCAGGCTCTTTGGTGACCCCTCCTCCCAAGAGCCTCTGCCGCCCTCCCAGCTGGGGTGCAAGACCTGCACATACGCAGTGGTACAGTCCCGCTGGGCAGCATGGGTGAACCCCAGCTCTACCCACAGGAGAGGAGCACAAAACCCCACCGGTGACACAGGGTATGGGAGCCCCGGGAGGAGAGGGGCAGAGATTTAATGGCGGATGGGGGGGTGCACTGAGACCTAAGACGGGAACCAAATCCCCTGCGCAGGGTCAGTGAGACCCCTGAGTGCAGCCAGAGACAGGGCTGGACTTCACACAGTGCCCAGGTCAGGCCTCTGTGCTGATACCCCAACAGGCCCTCCACCCTCAGGTCAGATCCCGACCCCGAGACTCTCCAACGGCCCTCCACCCTCAGACCAGACCCAACAGCCTCTGAGACCCTCCAAAGGCTTTCCGCCGTGACTCCCCAACACCCAACAAGGCTTGTACCCTCAGACCAGACCCCCAACCCGCCAACGACCTCCATGCCGGCCCTCAGTGCTTCAGCGGCCCCTCACTCTCAGACCAGACCTACGCACCCTCCCCAGGCTACCAGCCCTGAGTTGGCTGAGGGTCTCTGCCCTGCCCTGCCCCACCTCCTTCATTCCAAGGACTTTCCATCTTGGGGGTCTTGTCCTCAGCTGAACCCTCAGCCTGTCCACCACTCACTCTGGCTCGTTGTCTTCAGGGGCCTGTGCTGAGGAGCCCCCCCACAGCCTCTGAGCACTGTCCCCAGGCCATGAACTAGGGGGGTGCCTCTGCTCCATGGCAGGTAGGGGCTGTGGCAGTAGGTGGGTGCAGCTGCTGGGACTTACCCATGCCCCAACTCTACAGATCTCAACAGAGAAGCAAAGGGACCCCCAGGGAGCCTATCTCAGGGCTGCTCAACACTCTTGTCAGTGCCCCCACTGTGTGACACCCACACACATGGTCAGTGTCCCCCACTGTGTGACACCCACACACAGCCAGTTGCCCCAGTGACACCCCCACATACAGTCAGTGCACCCCACAGTCAGTGCCCCCACTGTGTGACACCCCCACAGTCAGTGCCCCCAC
>NW_022111313.1:1636342-1641764 GCF_000313985.2 Echinops telfairi
GCTGTGGGCCTGACAAGGCCGGCTGGGGTGGAGGGGCTCACCCACTGCCCTGGCCTGGGGCTTGGGGAGGCGCCCTGGGACGATTCATTAGCTTTCCCAGCACGCTGCTGCCTACCCCGTCCTCTACAACTGCTCTCAGCCACGAAGCAGGCACTGGTGGTAACCCATTTCCCAGAGAGGGAAGCTGAGGTTCCCGGAGGGCTGAGAGACACGCCCGCCACCAGGGAGAGGAGGAGAAGTCGGAGAAGGCTACTGCATGCTACTGAGCCAACAAGGCCAGGGTTGAGACCCGGGTTCCCCGATCTGGGGCTCCAGGCAGAGCCCGACGCAGGCCCCTCAGAGCACCCCCTCACAGAGGGCAGGCAGGGCCTGCCTACCTGCTCTGCCCTGAGGCAGTCCTTGGTGCACCGTGCATGCAGGTGAGGCAGGCGGCAGGCCTCTCAGCAGCCTGCAAGATGGGACTGAGGCCATCCTACAGACCAGGGGCCAGAGAGACACACACAGTGAGCCAGAGACAGGCACACGAGGCTCTGAGAACATTCTCGCAGGGACCCTGGACCCCTCTCACTGAGCCTGCAGACCAGCTGTTTGCACCTGGGCCCCATGTGGAGGGCAGAGGGTCAAGGCTTAGAACACTGCCCAGGGGTGTCTGTGTGCTGGCCGAGAGGCAGTCTCCTCCCTCATTCTACCTGAGGCCCTTGCTTCAACCCAGGCAACTAGCAGGCTGTCCCAAGCCTCGATGTTCCCATCTACAAAATAAGTTTCACCCGCGGGAGTCGATCTCCACTGCAGGTGTGTGGTCCTCCACTGTGAGCAGCGCTCTTACACGCTCCTCCCCCAGCCCCAGAAACGGAGACCATTTAGGGACACCGAGACACAGGGCCACACAGAGGCGAACCACGGAGCTCTGCTGAGAAATTCCATCTGAATGTCCAACCAGCTCAGCTCAGCCCAGCCCCACTCATCTGAGATTCTCCCGGCCCACGTGCCTGTCTGCACAGTCAAACCCCAGCCACACATCTCCGGAAAAGCAGGGACCCTCCTCCCGCCGCCCTCCCCGCCATCTTCCCACCTCACTGGCACCCACCGCTTCTCAGCACCACCTCTGTCACTCCACCCGTCAGACACCCTCCCCGCCTTGCGCCCGCCCCCAGGTCTGGCTCACATCACCCTCCGACAGCCAGTGGGGTCCAGCCCAGGCCACGTGTAAAGGTACCAGTTGAAGAGCCAGCCCCACGGTGCAGAGATGCAGGCGGGCCACAGGCGGCCAGACGGCAGGTGGAGGGAGATCAGGCACAACCCAATGGACACAAGCACCTGGTAGGGGCGGCTCGGATTCCCTGCCCCGTAGGTACTGGGGCAGGCAGCACAGACCCCAGACCACGGTGGGGAGAGGGGGATATTGTGAAGGCCTAAGCCAGCTGTTCACCCCCTGGGACCAGAGCTCCGAGGCTCAGTAAAGGCCAGGCCAGGCCCGGGGCCTGCCCCCCACTGAGGCAGGGCGCTCTCCTCCCTCTAAGCACCCTGTCACGGCAGGCCACAGCCGTCTCGCCACCCAGCAGGCCATGCCGGCAGGGGAACGGGCTGAGGTCCCTGACCCAGCCCACGCAGTGCAGCCAGAACCACATAGGACAACAGGGCCGGACAGAGGCCTGGGCCCACGGCAGAGCTCTGGTGCTACCAGGCACGTGAAGGTATCTGTCGGGTGGGGGAGATAGCTCTGGCTGCTTCCTGGGGCCCAGAGCCACCCCCATGAGAAGGGAGGAGTCTGAGAGCCCCCCACCCCAGGGGACATCATCAGCCAGCCACAGTGGCACACTCCTGTCTCGGGGCAAAGCAGTCTTTGACCAGGCAGGTGCAGCCAGGACGCGCTTGCTGATCACAACGGGCGCCTTTGAAACTGAAACTGAAACAGGCAAATTAGCCCCTTCACTTTTGCTGGTCCCTGGGGGGCCTTGTCCCCAACTGTGCAGGGACAGGGGGGGCCTCTGGAGAGGGGACAGCTGTGGAGAGACAGCACACCCAGGGACGGCTTTGTCCTTGCACCTGGGGCCACCCTGGGCAGGACCTCCAGGACTGTGAACGGGCGATGGGCACCAGAGCCTAGGATGCAAGACAAGGATCACCCTACTGGGAGGGTGCCCAGGCCAGAACCAGGGTCTGGAATTCTCGGCTCTCCAGACCAATTCCTGATCTCCCCAAACACTGCCCACCATCTACGGCCATCCTCTCCTTCAAGCAGCCAACACCCACCCCCTACCCATCCCTGCTCACTTCCCCCCACTGCTGCCTGTACTCCAATATCAGGCCACCTGCCCCCACGCTCCAGGAGACACTAGCAGATGGAGCAAACGCTAAGGAGACCAGTTGGTCACCTGCCTGCCCCCCACAGCCACTCATCTGAAGACCCCAGCCTTCCCCTGCCTTCCTGCTGCCACACCGCTCACATGCCAGCCCCCCCACAGAACCCACCGTGCCATCAACCCAGCCTCCACTGCTCTACCCCACCCCCTCGGGTGTCCCTGCTTCCTTCTCTGAAGGTGAAATAAGCCTGATGTCCCAGAGGGCGCTGGCTCCCACCCAGCCCCACACCTCTGTGTCGTCCTCACTTCCTGCCGTGCTGGGCTGCGCCAGCCTCTGTGACACCAAGCACCTGCTCCCTGACCCTCCCTCCAGGAGTCCTCGGGGTGGCAGCCACACTCCCCGCAGGCACCGTCAGATCCCTCCCCGGTAAACCTCACCATCTTCCGAAGGCCACGCCGAGAGTGAGCCCAGGACGCCGCAGGCCAGAGCAATTCCACCACACTCAAGATTCCAAACGGACCCCGACCCCTCCAGGAAGACTTGCTCCCAGGCCCCACCCCGTACACACACGTTTTCCGTGGTTGGCTTCTCTGTGAGAAGCAAGGGTTTTGCAATCAGGGACCCAGGTTTTCTGACTCACCAGAGAACCCCGGGCAAAGCGGACATTATTCCTTATGAAGCTTTAGCAATCAACATTCAACAGCTCTCACCTCCAGTGAATCAGCCCGACTCACGGATGAGGGCGCCCTACAGGACGGGGCAGAACTGCCCCGGTGAGTTTCGGAGACTGCAATCTTTACGGGAGTGGAAAGTCTCGTCTTTCTCCTCCTGCGAAGGGGCTGGTGGTTTCAGACTGCTGACCTTGTGGTCAGCAGAGCCCAGCGTGCAACCACAATGCCACCGAGGCTCAGGTACATCCAATGTTTTAAAAAATAAGGAAATTCACTGCCATTGAGTGAGTGCCGGCTCCCAGTGACCCCACAGGACAGGGCAGAATGAGCCTGGTGGGTTTCCCAGACTTGAACTCTTCACAAGAGTAGAAAGCCTCATCTTTCTCCCAGGAGCGACTGGTGGTTTCAAACTGCTAACCTTTGTGCCATCAGGACTCCTGTGCCCAACATTACACTCACTCACTGCCATCGAGTCAGTGCCAACTCATAGCAACCCCGTGAGACGGGGGAAAGGACCCCGGTGGGTTTCTGAGGCTGGAAATGTCCGGGAGCAGGGAGCCCCGTGTCTTTGTGTCTTTCTCCTGCGGCACTCCGCATCCGGGAACCTGAGCATTTACGGCAACGCCACCGACACTGGAGGGGAAACCACGAGAGAGAGCTGGAGGCTGGAACCCGCCACCCCCGATCCTGGGCGGTGCATCTCAAAGGAAGACCTGCACGCAAGCAGCGGACACTTAACCCAACCAGCACTGACTCACCGGGTGGCGCGGGGTCGGAACGGAGGCGAAGGCACCAAAACTGACACGCATCAACTAGCCTGACAGGCATGTACAGAGCACCCCACCCCGGGCAGCACGGAGCTCGTCCTTCCCCAGGGCAGCCGGTCCATCTCCGGGACAAAGCCCCGAAACCCAGAGAACCACACACACGGGTCTTCTCTGCCCACCAGGGGGTGAAGCTCAAAACCAGGAATAGGGAAGTAATGGGAAGACACAGGAAGCTGCAGAAGCCAATGCGCCCTACAAAATCACCAACGATCGCCAAGGAAAGGTGGGTGCGCCGGGCCCAGGGCCGAGCACAGCAGGTGCTCAACTGACACGGAGTGAACAGTTCTAGGAACGGTCTCTTCATGCTCACACCGCACTGAGGGGCCACGGACTGCGTCTTCCTACCACCCCGAGTCCCCTCCCTGGGCCGAGGGTGCCACTTGGCCCCGGAGGGCTAAGATGTTCTTGCAATGGCCCCATGGTGCTTCACAGACAGTGCTCAACTGACACGGAGTGAACAGTTCTAGGAACGGTCTCTTCATGCTCACACCGCACTGAGGGGCCACGGACTGCGTCTTCCCACCACCCCAAGTCCCCTCCCTGGGCCGAGGGTGCCACTTGGCCCCGGAGGGCTAAGATGTTCTTGCAATGGCCCCATGGTGCTTCACAGACACTGCACAGGGGGCTCTGCTTGGGGAGAGGGTCCCAAACCATCATCAGCCTTGGGGGTGCCGAGAGAGAGAGGTGACCTCAGAGCCCCAACTCTGCCTCCCCACCCCCAAGTCTGAGCTGAGGACACTGCTCCGTCACCCTGGACCTCTCTGACAAATTCCGTGAGCCCTCAGGACGGCACGGCAGGGTGGTCCCAACACGGTCTCCACTACACAAGCACGGAGGGTAAGGACTGGGCCTACCCTTGAATGTGGGCTGGCCCCGATGGGCTGGCCTATCACAAGAGCACTCCCTAATGGCTAGGACCTTGTCTCTCGTCCCCACACTGGTCAGAGGAGAGCTTGCCACTACAGGCACTGAGCCTAAGCAAGCCCCCAAAGACAACACGGGTGAGGGGCTGCACCCAGAGTAGCAGGTGATCCATCAAAAAACACCCAGGCAAGGCTGCACATGTCACCAGGGTCAGAGGAGCCTCAGGTGCCACCCGCTGGTGTCCTGGTGGGAACAGACACCCTCAGACCCAGGGAGCTCCTTGCAGGTCAGACCCAAGTAGGGCCTAGTCCTGTAACTCTCCAAACTGCTGCCCTGCAGGTTCTAAGTGCCCCACTGGCCAGCAGAGGGAAGTATGTCTGCCACTTTCTCCCACGGTGACCAAGCAGGACTGAGGGGCTGGCACAGCAACTGGCCACCAGCCAGGAACGCCTGCTCCAAACCCCCAGCCTGGCCACACGCACGGCTCTGTGACGGAGACGGGCCAGGCTGAATGAGGTCCCCATAGATTCCACTCAACATTATTAACAGGGCAAAGGGCACCCCAGGAAACAGCCAAGTCTCCAAGTTCCACAGCAGCTCTGCTCCAGAGCCTGGGCCTGAAGCCTTTAGGGCTAATGACAGCTTATGGTCAGGGGACCAGAAAGCCTAGGGCAAGTTCAACCACCTAGAAGAGGGGTTAACAGCCCCAGGGTCCGAGCTGCTGGGCATCCAGCCCCCACCGTGCCTGAGCCAACA
>NW_022111313.1:1641864-1643833 GCF_000313985.2 Echinops telfairi
GTGCTCAACTGACACGGAGTGAACAGTTCTAGGAACGGTCTCTTCATGCTCACACCGCACTGAGGGGCCACGGACTGCGTCTTCCCACCACCCCAAGTCCCCTCCCTGGGCCGAGGGTGCCACTTGGCCCCGGAGGGCTAAGATGTTCTTGCAATGGCCCCATGGTGCTTCACAGACACTGCACAGGGGGCTCTGCTTGGGGAGAGGGTCCCAAACCATCATCGGCCTTGGGGGTGCCGAGAGAGAGAGGTGACCTCAGAGCCCCAACTCTGCCTCCCCACCCCCAAGTCTGAGCTGAGGACACTGCTCCGTCACCCTGGACCTCTCTGACAAATTCCGTGAGCCCTCAGGACGGCACGGCAGGGTGGTCCCAACACGGTCTCCACTACACAAGCACGGAGGGTAAGGACTGGGCCTACCCTTGAATGTGGGCTGGCCCCGATGGGCTGGCCTATCACAAGAGCACTCCCTAATGGCTAGGACCTTGTCTCTCGTCCCCACACTGGTCAGAGGAGAGCTTGCCACTACAGGCACTGAGCCTAAGCAAGCCCCCAAAGACAACACGGGTGAGGGGCTGCACCCAGAGTAGCAGGTGATCCATCAAAAAACACCCAGGCAAGGCTGCACATGTCACCAGGGTCAGAGGAGCCTCAGGTGCCACCCGCTGGTGTCCTGGTGGGAACAGACACCCTCAGACCCAGGGAGCTCCTTGCAGGTCAGACCCAAGTAGGGCCTAGTCCTGTAACTCTCCAAACTGCTGCCCTGCAGGTTCTAAGTGCCCCACTGGCCAGCAGAGGGAAGTATGTCTGCCACTTTCTCCCACGGTGACCAAGCAGGACTGAGGGGCTGGCACAGCAACTGGCCACCAGCCAGGAACGCCTGCTCCAAACCCCCAGCCTGGCCACACGCACGGCTCTGTGACGGAGACGGGCCAGGCTGAATGAGGTCCCCATAGATTCCACTCAACATTATTAACAGGGCAAAGGGCACCCCAGGAAACAGCCAAGTCTCCAAGTTCCACAGCAGCTCTGCTCCAGAGCCTGGGCCTGAAGCCTTTAGGGCTAATGACAGCTTATGGTCAGGGGACCAGAAAGCCTAGGGCAAGTTCAACCACCTAGAAGAGGGGTTAACAGCCCCAGGGTCCGAGCTGCTGGGCATCCAGCCCCCACCGTGCCTGAGCCAACACGGGCCGGGCCTCCAGGCCAGCCCACAGCCGATCACGCTGACTGCCCAATCAGGCCAAGCGCTGAGCCAATTGTGTGCAAAGACAAAAGGGACGCTGACGGTCCAACTCTCTGGTCAGGCGGCGGGCCTGAACAGAAAGCTGACCAAGTGGCCTGGCTCTGGCCACATCAACACACCCAGGGGGCCCTCCTGCCACCCTGGGGGTCTCTGGAAAGTGGTCCCAGAGAGAGCATGATTCAGGCGGCTTCAGTCCAGTGACCTTTGGAAACAGGTAGACAGTCCCTCTGGCCCCTTGTCCCCATTTGCCCCCAGCCCTTGGCAACCAGCCCGCTGATTTGGGGTGTGTCCCAGGAGGGCTGACTTACAACACACGGTCCCCAGGAGTGATTGGTGGTGCTACACTGCATGCCCCCAGGAGCCCTGGTGGCCCAGTGGTTACACGCTGGGAGACTGACTGCAAGGTCAGCAGTTTGAAACCACCAGTTGGTGTGTGGGAGGAAGAGGGAGCCTTGTACTCCTGTAGAGAGTCCCAGGCTGGGAAACCCACAGGGGCAGTTCCACCCTGTCCACCTCTGCGGGCTGCTGTGACAAGGGACAACTTGGTAGGGCGGGGCTGGGACAGCACCTGTCTCACCTGCTGGGCTCTACCTTCTGGTTGTCACTCTACCTCTCACATAAGGGAATGAGGGGCTCTAGAAGTGCAGGATCGACCCAGGCAGTTAAGTGGCAGACCCAGGATTCGAACCCGGAGCTGTAGACTGCAGACAACAAGTACTGGAGCCCC
>NW_022111313.1:1643933-1649031 GCF_000313985.2 Echinops telfairi
CTAGAAGTGCAGGATCGACCCAGGCAGTTAAGTGGCAGACCCAGGATTCGAACCCGGAGCTGTAGACTGCAGACAACAAGTACTGGAGCCCCGGCTGGGAGGGAACATCATTTTAGCAGGAAGAGCCACTCCCGATGGTGGCTTACTTCAAGGCAGGGCTGCACACCCCACCCCAAGCCCCTGGCTGCACCCCGAGAAGGGAGTTCAGACAGCTTCTGAGAGAAATATCCCCTCACGAGGCCTGACCCTCAAAGAGGCAAGGCAGGTGTCCCCAACACCTCCTGAGACAGTTTCAGGTATAAGGAAATAGACCCCAGTCAAGAAGCAACACAGAGACACCTGCTCCCCATAGGACATCCCAGGGCCGGCACAGGGGCTAAGCTGCCAACTGCCTACGCAGGCCAGGAGCCCTGGCCTCAGCCCCTGGCAACTAGGGCTTCCTGTAGCTGAACTCCCACACACTCAGTGTCCCTGGAAGCCAGGGGCAGACGCTGCTGCTGGCTGGGACGGCTCCTGGCAGCCCTGGGCAGTCTGCCTGACCTCCTCCCTCTGAGTTATCCCCACCTCACACAGATACACACAGCACCCCCACCCCACCCCACTCCTGCTGCCGGAACCCTGTGTCCTGGTGTTGGACCCCAACTCTGAAAGAGGCTGTCCCTGCCAAAACCAGACTGACTCCCACCCCCTCTCTGAACTGGTGCCAGCTGCTACCATCGATCTTGGGGCTGGACGTGGGCTCTTGGGCAGGGTCCATGGTGCCCTAAAGGTGTGTGCCCTACCCAAGTAGCTGCTAAATGGCAGAGGAGGGGAAATTTCACCAAAGGCCATCAGGCCCATGGCCCCGCTGGCCCTGGTCACTTCTGATGGGTGGCAGCTTCATGATCATTGACCAGGTTGGCAATGACCAGCTGCCATGCCCGCCATGCCGCCCCACCCCCACCCATATCAAGTACCCAGAGATCCTGCCCCCACCAGGTGGCAGTGTCTGGGAGGATCAGCACATACTTCCCAGGAGTGTGTGCCTGCACCAGGTGTGCTCAGCCACTAGGGGCCAGGACAGGTGTGTCACTGGTTGTTCACCAGGCCTTTCTTCAGCACCACTGTTTTGGATGGTTGCCAGGAGCAACCTGCTTGAGCCACCCAGGGATCTGTTATGGCTCCCATTTCACAGACGGGCAAAATCAAGGCACAGAAAGGTGTTCCTGCCACCTCCGCTTTACAGGTGAGGTAAGTGTGGTAGAAAGCGGGGCTGTCATGCCCCCATTTTACAGGTGAGGAAGGTGAGGCACAGCCTGGTCACCTGAAGTCCCATGACTGGTGGAGGAGAGGCAGCATCTGAACCCAGGTAGCTAGCTGGCTTAGAGCCCTTGCTCCTGCTGCCCACCTCCATGGGTATGGAGAGATGCCACCTGCCTGCTCTCAGAGCCTTCTGCACCCTCTCTCCTCGGCCAAACATAATGAAAGGGGTAGTTCCCAGACCTGCAGGGGGGGGGGGGGTGACTGCAAACACCACAACCCAAGCTTTGGGATTGGGGCACCCTCACACACGCAGCACACCCACTCACCCGTACGTCCGCTGGATCAGGGCGGGGTGGAACTGTGGCACGCCCACGGCAAAGCCTGCAACAGAGGGGTCAGCGATGGGGCTGGCATGAAGTAGGCCACAGCGCACACCCCCCAGAGGCAAAGGGCTCCCCAGCTCCCTCTCCCTTCCAGCCCCAAATCAGTGAGCCCCACTAATATACAGACTTCCTGACAGCCTGGGCTGACAGCTCCATCCCATCCCTATTAGTCTGACTCGGGCTGCTCCTGGGCCACCTTCAGCCGACCACCCTGGGGCAGGGGACCTCTTCCACAGACCCCCATAGCACACACTCAGAGCCAGGAGGGAAGGCGTGCTCACCTGGCTGCAGGCTCCGAGGCTTGGCTCCCAGGTATGCCAGGTTGACGTTAGCCTTGCGGCCGTCAATGATGGGGTTGGGGTCTTTGCAAGCCCGCTCAGCAGCTGGCCTGTCTGTCATGGTCACCTGGGGGGAGGTGGGGGAGGGGTCCAATCTGGTCTCAGGGGCTTCCCTTGCTAGGTAAGTGCAGCCAGGACACAGCTGTGGGGGCTCTACCCAGCACTGTGCCCGCCCCCCGCCGGGTGCCCTTTACCCAGTCCCCTCTGGCCCAAGTCCTGGGCACTCACACTAAGCTTCCCTCCCAGCCATCTTCTCTCCAATCCCTCTCATCCCAGTTTGACAGGGGGCACACCTTTCAGCCAAAGGCAAAAACAATTTCTAGAGGGGCTGGGCACACAGGAACCCCAAAGGGAGGCAGGCATGTCCCTTCCAGCCAGCCCCCCAGAACGTGGCCGGGAACTTCCGCATGGGAGGGGCCTGGGGGCCCGCGGGTCGGAAGGGAAGTAGCAGCCGCATCTTCAAACCTTTCCACTTCAGGTGATGTTTACGCGAGGCGGCAGAGGGGCTGCTGGAGGACACGAGGGAGAGCGCTAAAGGGCCCCCGAGCACCCCTGGGTGACGCCTTGGACCCTCATTCGCATGGGGCCCCAGAACCCCACCGCCACCACCCGAGAGAGACCCACTCCCCAAAGCTCTCCGAAAAGCTAGGAAACCTCATTAAAGCACCGCGGAAGGTCTCCTTTTCAAGCTGGGGGTTGGGGAGCTGGAAACTGGGGGGGCCCGTGGGGGCGGGTCCGACCCCGGAGGGTGCGGCGGGCACCCGGAGCGGACCCGGCCCCCGGGCCGTGCCAAGGAGCGGCGCCGGGGCCACTTACGAAGCCGTAGCCGCGGGACTTGCCCGTCTGGCGGTCCGTGATGACCACAGCTTCCTCGATGTCCCCGAAGCCCTCGAAGTACTTTCTGAGCGAGGCGTCGGTGGTGTGGTAGGGCAGGCCCCCCACGAAGATCTTGGTGAACGTGGTGTCCTTCTGCGAGCCGTGCATGGCGCCGCGGGCAGCCAGGGGCCGCGCCCAGCCCGCGCTCGGGGCGCACGCCGCAGGCTGGAGCAGCATGGGGGTGGCCGCCACCTACGGGGCCAGGCTCCGCGGGGCTGCGCGCATGGGGCGCCGCGCGCGGGCCGCGAGGGCGCGGGCAGCGGCCGGCCGTCCAGCCGACACGCTCGCTCCCGCCGTGCAGCTGGGCGCAGCGCTGAGACACACACACCTGAAGCCGGCGGCCGCCTGCACTCTGAGCCCGGCGCCCGCCCCCGGGCTTTGTACCCACCCCGCCCCGGCCCTGGCCCCGCCCTCGGCCCCGCCCCCATCAGGCTCCGCCCCCGGCTCGAGGCTGTCCGGGCCGCGAGGGCCGCTGGGAAGTGTAGTCCCGGCCGCGCCCAGGCATGCACTGGGTTTGGGAGGGCGCGCACGTGGAGGACAGAAGTTGGGCATGGGGTCGAACTGGTGGATCTCTCCCTCTCTCTCTCCTCTCTCTCTCTCTCTCTCTCTCTCTCTCTCTCTCTCTCTCTCTCTCTCTTTCTCTCTCTGTTCCTATCCCTTTTCCTGAGCACCTACTAAGTGACAGTCCAGTATCAAACACTGCACCAGAAAGGCCAAGCCTCTGTATTAAATCCTAATATTTTTTGCACCTTGCTTATTGAGTGTTTATCCCGGGACTAGGTCCCTGGGTGGCAAAAGTGGATTGCACCACACAGGGTCCTGCAGAGGAAAGGCCTGGCCATCTACTTAAAGATGACCAAGGAAACGCAGCGGTGCTCTGCTGAGTCACACAGTGTGGCCACAAGTAGGAATCACCTGCCATGATGGGTTTTGGTTTGGTTTTGATTCCAGGACTTCTTGCGTGCAGCCTTGGACCATATTAAGTAACAGGTGAAAGGATTTCTGGTTTATCGGTGTGGGTGAGGCATTCGACTGCAAACAGCCAGGTCAGCAGTTCAAGCCCACCAGCTTCTCTTTGGGGAAAGATCGCCAATCTCAGAAACCCCACGCAGGGTCGCTGTGACTTGATGGTAGTTAGTTGTTATTGAGGAGGCCTTGGGCACTGTGGGACAAGCAATGGGCTGCTGCTACCCACAAGGTTGGCAGTTCAAACCCACCAACCGCTCCTTAGGAGAGAGAACAGGCTGTGTCTGCTCCCGTACAGATCCAAAGTCTTGGGAGTCGTATGGGGAATTCATATGGCAGATTTCCACTCCGTTGCCTCATGTACCTGTGGAAGTGGGACACTGAATAAGGAAGACCGAAGAGGAATCGATGCCTTTGGATTGTGATGTTGGGGAAGAAGGTTGACCGTACCACAGACAGCTACAAGGACAAACTGATCTGCGTGGGGGAAAGTAAGGCCAGAGGGCCCCTTAGAGGCAAGAATGGCAAGACTTTGTCTTACATATTTTGGCCGTGTCATCAGGAGAGACCAGTCCCCGGAGAAAGGGCATCGTGTCTGGAAGAGAGGAGGGTGATGGAAAAGAGGAAGGCCTTCAACCAGCTGGATCGACACCGTGGTGCCCAGTGGGCTCAGCACAGCAACAAGTGTGAGGGTGGCACAGGCCCATGCCGAGTTTTGTTCTGTTGTGCATAGGGTCACTATGGGTCAGAGCCGACTGAACATGAGCCAAGGTTGCCTGGCAGTGGCTTTGGCTTGAGCTGAGTGCTCTGCACCAGGTCTGGGGCTGCAGGGATGCCCAGGCAATCAGCTTACCCACATGGGGCATCTATCAATAAGACTAAGGTGACCAGATTTTAACATTGGTAAAGCGGGACACCATTGATTGGGCAGGGGGGGCGGGGGTCTTGATTAAAAATTTGGTCTATATGGAGCAACAAAAATGTTCATAGAATGCAAAAATAGTATTGTAATATATATTTTTAATTTTAACATAAGTACAATTTACAAATATAATACATTTTTAAAATTATGTATAGTATTATTTTATTCTTTGGCATATTTCTCATTTGAGTGAATTTTTTTTAGTAGATTGCGGTTGTTGTTTAAAAGGTCATGAAATTTTTCACAAGAATGTGTTAAATTATATTTCACACATAAAATGGCTTTCAAAGTCTCAACACTTAATTGTGAATTTTCTGATGTCCACACTTTATTTACCGTTCAGTCGCAGCATTAGTTCCTGGTAAGGACAG
>NW_022111313.1:1649131-1658449 GCF_000313985.2 Echinops telfairi
TTGTATGGAACATGGTTTGTTTCAAAATGATGAAATATTTCTAACCATTTGTTCTCTATTGTGATTTTTGCTGATGCCCAAGATTTAACCTTTTCCTTATCAATATAATGATACCTCATTAAAAAGATCATTTTCAGAAATATTACTATATGAGAAATTTTGAGTAATATGATCGAATGATTTTTGCACATCATTCCAGTACTGTGTTAAATTCAAGAAAATTTATGTATTTATGAAATAAATAAGTAAATTACCTAAGTTATCTGAATAGCTGATTTGTTGACATCACTTGTTTAACTAGCACTAGCGCGCAGTACGATGTGTATCGTCTGAAAGACAGTTACAAAATGTTTTCGTCGTTGCCAATGCCCCAAAATGCCATTGTTCATTAAGTCCAAACAATGGTGGTCGAATTCTAACAACTGATCAACAATGCGAACTTTGATAAGCAGTTCTCGATAATCAGTTCTCAACAATTATTTGTTATTATTAAAGTTCAACATTATAAAATTAGCAATAATAATATAAAACTCATATCCTGGCGAAATAGCCACATGGCAGCCAAAAGCCGTATAGTCCCTTCCCTAGCTTGTCGTGCATTCTTTCCAAAAATTGGGACTTTTTTAAAACGCCACGGGACGCGGGACAAATTGTTGAAAAGCGGGACATCTGGTCGCCTTAAATAAGACATAACTCAGCAAGTCTGCCTGTGTCCTACGCTCAGGACAGCCACAGACCAGGTGCTGTGACCCACAGGGCACTTCAGCTGCCAGGGTGGTTCGCCCCACTCGTCCCTCTGAGGGGCCAGTGTGGGCAGAGGAGGCAGCTCTGGACTGCTCCAAGTTCCTCCACATTGGTGCCCGGTCAGTGCCCAGGTTCCTGGGCTGTGGGGTGGACCCAGCAGGGAGAAGCTGCTTCCAGTTTGGTCCCTGCCTCCTGCCACACAGACGCTCACCACGGGCGCAAGAACCCACTGCAGAGTTCATGGAACCCAGAAAGCGCAGACTCGGGGCCTTCGGTCAGAAATTTGGTTCAAGCCATGGACAGGAACAAGCATTAAACCAAGGGAGGTCCCTTCCACGACCTGGACACGGTCAGCCCTGGCACCACATCCCCCGC
This sequence comes from Echinops telfairi, assembly GCF_000313985.2. NCBI lineage: Eukaryota > Metazoa > Chordata > Mammalia > Afrosoricida > Tenrecidae > Echinops > Echinops telfairi. The sequence goes on from NW_022111313.1 coordinate 1,650,251, forward strand.
TGCACCTGGGTCACCTCACCTAGCCAAGCACCCGAGGGTCTTAGACCTGCCTCCCTCTCCCCAGCCTGCTCCACCAAGCTGCTGCGGGGAAGGAGAAAGGGGAGGGTCCAGGGGGAGGGTCCAGGGTGCGCACCGGCTAGGAACAGGGCCCCACAGGGAAGGTCGACGGGGCAGCAAGGCTGGAGGGAAGAAAGATTTCCGTTGTGGCAGTTGGTTCAGCTCCAGCCTTCCCGCGTCCATCAAGAACCTCCCCTACTTCCACGGTGTGCGCCCAGTCTGGACACCCCCAACCCACCCCAGGCCCACCAGCCTTTAGTGAAGTCTGATCCTTCCCTACCCCCCAGACCCGTCACCCTGGGAGTAGACGCCCAGGGTTTCACCTCCTTCCTCTCCCCTGCTTGCCCGCCCCCCAGCCACCCTCGGCGGGCACACGCATACTTCCTCTGCCTTGGCTGCGCCCTGGGGACTCTGAAAGCTGCTTTTGAGGGTGTGCTTAAATGTCAGCACCTGGAAGGGGACGCTGAGGGATGCTTAAACCCCCCCACCCCTGTCTCCGTCTCCCCTGCTTGTTTAAAGCCCTGGCTGTTAGGTGGGGCGCGGGAAAACCAGCGGATGTTTGTTGAGGGAAGGCGGGGAGAGCGCCCTTCCCCCACCCGCCCTGCAGCGCCCTCGGAAAACCCCCATTTACTTGTGGCCTTGATGGGTGCTCCCCACCCCCACCCCCAGGCCAGGGAAGGTGCTTGCTGCTGTCTCGTGGTCTTGAGAAAGCTGGGTCCCTTTGCTAAGCCTCAGTTGTCCCTTCCATAGCATGCAGGGCCTCTCTGAGGCTGTCCCTAGCCACCACCTCTGTTTGCTCCCTGTCCCTAACCTGTGGAAACCGACCCCTCCCCCATCGCCCCAGTTTGGGAACCCCGACAAGCACGTGTCCCACCGCAGAATGCTGGGGCCCAGGATGAAGACATGGGTCCTAAAGTGGAGGAGCTTCTGGGGTGGGGGGGTGGGGGGGCGGGGGAGGAGGGACAACGTACAGAGTCAGGATCTTTAAAAGCAGCCCTCAAAGCTGGTCATCTGTCCGCTTACTCCTTTGTCCCTAAGGTCCCCTTGGTTTCTGAGTCACCAGCCTCTCCGCCCATCAGGCATCCCATGGGCCACCGAGTCTCCCCTGAGAACCAGCCATTCCCCCAACCCCTACTCCTGAGGTGCCTGGCCAGCTTCTACCAGCCCAGGGTGCCTACGGAAGGACCAGAAGCCAACGTCCACCAGCAAGGAGCATGGCCATCCAGAGTCCCACACTGGAGGAGAAGTGGGCAGTTCATGCCCAGCCAGCAGCCCACAGGAGAAGAGCTCTGGCCATCTGCAGCCACAGATGACAGCCAAGCGAACCCGATGGGACAGCGCCACCCTGTCACACGGGCACCAGGAGTCCAAACCTCCACCACGTCCAGCACAGCAAACAGCATCAGAAGGACGGCGGGCATCCCTGGCCGCTACAGCCGGCTCACTGAGCTGGGCTGTTACCCAAGGGTTGGAGGATGGTATCCACTTCGACAGAAAGGCCTGGGGACCTACTTTCAAAAACTCAGCCAGTGACAATCCTTAGGACCTAGGGTCCTAAGGGTCTCCATGGAGACACCTAGGATCTCCATGGGTCAGAATTGACGCAGTCCTGGACAGCTGGCTAAAAGGAAGCGATGGAAGTGGGTATCATAGTGACATGCCTTTTCCCCGGGGAAGTCCTGGGGAAGGTGCGGAGCAGCAGCTGGGACAGGAACAAGGCAGGTCTCTGGGGACTGGCAGGAGCTGGAGGTCAGCCCAGGGCCACTCGAAGGGCCAAGGAACCAGGCAGCAAAGGCTGAGAGGCAGAACCATGGCGCCACTGATTGTGCAGACCTGATGGGGCAGGGAGTCAGGTGTTGGACTGCTAACCTCAAGGTTGGCTGTTCAAATCCTTCAGCCCCTCCGCAGGGGAAAGATGGGGCTGAATGCTTCCATAAAGATTTAGTCTTGGAAGCCCTGTCTGGGGGCGCTGATGACAATGGGTTTTGTGGGCCGGGAACTGGTAGGGGGAGTCATCCTCACACTCCACTAGCAACAAGGCTTGGTTGCCTCAAGGGTCTACTGTAGGCCAGGCCCTGGACAGGGGGACTTACAAATATTAGTTGCTAACTGCAAACACACAGGTTGAAGCGTGTGCTGAAAGGATACGGCCCCCCCGCACCTTTCCTGATTTCAAACCAAGCAGTATCCTCCTGTCCCAGTCCAAGGACTGCCTCTCGGTCCACGTACAGGTTCCACGTGAGTGCAGAGAGTGGTTCTGGAATCCCCACTCTTCACAAGGGGATCGATAGTATCACGGTCCACACATTCATCTTTCAGCCAAGATCCAGCCCCTGTGAGGTCAGCCACGATCTCTCTCCTGCCACACCGTCTTCTCGATCCGGCTTCAATTTCTGCCAGTTCCCCGCTGGCGTACGGCTGAGACCGTTTTCTGAGGTTCAACCTTTCCCGAAATGATGAATGATACTGTTTGATAACTTCCGCATTCTGTTGAGTCACCTTTCTTTGGAGTGGGCACAGGTATGGGGCTCTTGCAGTTGGTTGGCCAGGTAGCTGTCTTCCAACTTTCTTGACATAGAAGCGTAAGCCATGTTTTGGTTGGGGTTTTCCCTCCCGGTGCATTTTGGATTTCTTCCTTTGAATCCTTCAGCTCGTAGTCATACGCTACCTTCTGAGATGATTGAGTGTCGACCGTTTCTTTTTGAGACCGGGACTATATATGCTTTCTCTCTTTTAATGCATGGAAAATGCCAGGCTTCGAGTCAGACGCACCGTCGTGCTCACAGTGACGTCCCTGTTCTCCAACACCTCACAGAGTCCTGTGCAGCAGATGTGCCCTACGCAGTGTGCCCTTTGACTCGCTGACTCCTGAGCATGGACTGTGCAGCCAAGGGAAATGGAATCCTGGGCTCCCGATCTTCCTCCATCGAATCACGATGGTGTCTGTTGGCCAGCAGGTGAGGAGTCTTGCTTTCTTTATACTGAGAGAGGAGAGGGGTCCTGGTCTCCAAGTGTGGGCAGCACTGGGCTGCTACCTGTGAGATCCGTGGTGCGAGCCCATCACATGGTAAACACAAAAGGTCAAGACAAAAGGAGACTTTATGCTCCTGGAAAGATGTACGGTCTCAGAGACCCTATATAGCAGCGGTTCTCAACCTGTGTGTCAAGACCCCTTTGTGAGCTGAAGGACCCTTTCACAGGGGTCGCCCAATTCATCACAGTAGCAAAATGACAGTGATGAAGTGGCAACGAAAATAATTTTATGGTTGGGGGGGGTCACCACATGAGGAGCTGTATGATAGGGTCGAGGCATGAGGAAGGTCAAGAACCACTGCTCTAGGGGTCACAATGGGTCCATAAGCAAAGCCAGGTCTCAAGCCAATACCAAATTTCAGCATTTACACCAGCACTTTCACAGTGTTGGGTTTCCCTCTCTCCCTTCCTTCAGCTGGGGTTTAGTCACCTCAGTGCCAACCGCCTATGCCAGGCTTCTACCCAAGCTTCCATCTCCACAGCTGTACCTTCTGGGCAATCCCTCAGACCCCTTTAGCATATCCAATCAATCCAAGAGCAGGCTTACAAACGCGCTCTAATCAGACCTGATTTCCCTCACACATCTTATAAGACCAGGTAGGAGAAACAGCCAATATCCATAATGCTGTCAGGTAAACCTATAACCCTTAGCCCTTTGAATAACACCCACATTTGATCTTCGCCTCCCCACCCTGGACTATGTCTACATGTATGTGTTGATGACCTTCCGCCTCCAGCTGCATACGCATGCGGCAGGGCCCGGACGGAACCTCTAGCAATCTTCTTGAGAAACCAGCAGCAGCACCTTCTCTGCCCTCAGCTGCAACCTATAATTTTGAACATTCCTCTCATCCTTACAGTGACGACAGCCAAAGTACCTGAGAATCAAAAGTTGTGGTCCTTTCAGTCTGTCTCTAGCCGACGTCCAGGCTTTCATGAGCCTGCCACCATTGCAGCAACCCCCACTCCTGATACCAGTGTCTGTCTCCCACAGCACCCTCTGCCTTCCAACCGGGCTCCACAATTCATGCCAGTGGTCACACAGAACTCACGGACAATGTCCACGATTATGGCGTTTATTAGAGACATCAACAGCTGACAGTTCAGGTGAGAAATACTCAGGGGACAGCTAGCGATTCCGTCAGGACAGTGTCTTCTCTCCAGGCCCACAGACAGATTTCTCGCTCGCCCTCAGCCTCTTGGTCTGGCCTCTGCTCAGGCAAAATCACAAAATTCTTTTACCGATGCTCATAAATGCCCCCAAATGTGACACTCTGCTGTAAGCCTCAACTCAAAGGTTCTGGTTCCATGGGTCAGCAAACCCAGCTCCCCCAATTAAGTGCCCAGAGGCACCCTACTCCACAAGCCAGCCTCCTGCCTGGAAGCTTTACTTTCTCTGTGGGCCAGGAAGTCCACAGTTCTGTCTCACGTTCTGACTGCTGGTTCTGCGGTTATTGCTCCTCCTGGACCAAGGAGGTTCAACGCACAAAGATCTCAGAATCGAGGACCTTTTGCTGCTAGTGAGATCCTTCCTCCTGCTTCTGAGATGGCTAATTTTATGCCATGAACCCCGTTAACAATCACTCACAGTTGAATCCTTTAATCCCTATGTGTCGGTTACATAATCTACTGTCAACTTGAGGAAGGGGAGGAGTCTAGCCTCTCAACCAGGTCGCAGCTTGATGACCTCCTTTGGAGACATGAGGGAGATAAATAGCTCACTGGAGGCCAGACACACTCTCTGCTACACATTCTGTTGACAAGCCACATGGAGACACACTGTTGGAGCCAGAGCCCTGGATCTGGAGGAGCCATGGTGGAGACCCATACCAGCGCTGAGAGGCTTCCACCACCACTGGATCCACAAGACTTTCCCCCACTGGCCTGTGATCTTCCTGCATTTGGCATCATTGCATGTGTTGCGTGAGTCTGAAGAGGAATTTACGGACTGGTATCGGACATATGAGCTAATATCGGACTTAGGAACTTGATCTAGACTGGACTGGGATGCTTTCTTAATATACAATGACTCTTTGATATAAAGTTATTTCCTATATCTATGTAAGTCTCCCTGGGTTTGTTTCTCTAGTCTACCCAGACTAGCACACCCTAGGTTCCCAAATCTATGTGGCCTACCACTCCCTTCTCAGAAAAAATTACTCAGAGTGCCCGGCAATTGATTATTATTATTTCTCACCTATGGCCCATAACCTAGGATAAAGTATGTGTCTGCTTTGCTGCACCTCCAGATCATTCCAGTACCCACAGATATTGCTCAGTTTGGGGAACGCTGATTTAACCCAACCCATATTTCTCCCACCTTTTTACCCAGGCTCCTCAGGGAAAGGGGCATTTGGTGGGAGTCACAAAGGCTATATAGTAGGAGAGCCTTATTGAGAATCCACAGCATTCAACGAGTGAGTGCGTCGGTTTATCGAAGCCTTTCCATTGGTGTCCCGTCAACCCCTGCATGAAGACTTGGTTTTCCCATTCCCATTTCCCATTCCCAAGCAATTCCCATTGCCTTCAGTGTACCTTAGGGTTCCTTCCACCCAAGCCTCCGGCTCTTGATCGTATGCTACCTCCTTAGATGGCTGAATGCCGACCAATTCTTTTTCGCACAGTGACTCTGTATTGCTTCCATCTTCTCTGGATACATCCCGTGTCATTCAACATTTTCGCTCATAGAATCCTTCATTATTGGAACGCAAGGCTTCAACGCCCACGGAAGAGACAGTAAATCCAACAACGTACTGCACCGGGCAAATTTGCAGCAAAAGACCTCTCTAAGCTGCTCCCAAACAAAGACGTCACCTTGAGGGTTATGGTGTCCTTGACCTGAGCCTTGGTAGGTTCCGTGCCCTCAGGGGTCTGCAAAGACTGGACAGTGAATAAGGGAAAGGGAGGAACTGGTGATTTGAATTATGGTGTTGAGGGGTGTTGGATGCACCGTGGGCTGTCAGCAGAACCACAAATCTGTCTTGGGAGATCCGACCAGAATGCTCCTTTGAAGGAGCCCAGTGAGGTTTCATTTCATGTCCTCACTTTGGACTTGTTATCAGAAGGGTCATGTCCTTGGAGGAGGACATCACGCTTGGGAAAATAGGGGGTCCACGAAAGAAAGGGGCAGCCCTTTCATGAGATGCACTAACACTATGAGAATGATGGAAAGAGAGCGGACCAGCTCTGATCTGCTCCCTCTGGGGGACTGCGTGTAGAGTCAGCTGGACGGCACCAGCCACAGCCTCACCACCATGCAATCTGGTTTCACGAGGCGAGAGACGGGCTCCAAGGTTAGGTGGCGTCTCAGAGGCCGCCAAGGTAAGTCTTCCCACGGTAAGAGATGTGGAAATTGGACCCCAGAGGGGTTACATGAATTGCCTGAGGTAACACATGGGGCCAGAGCAAGGCCATTTGGGCTGGTGGTGACTCCCCCCCGCGCCCCCCCCCAGCATCTCCTGAGTTGGAAAAGGTGCAGGGAAAGACCCCAATGGGCCTCCAAGGACCCCGCACCCTTCTCTAAGCAGTGTTGTTAAAAGCATGGAAACAAAATGCTTCCACTTTGCCAGGCTTTAAACACCAAAGGTGGGGAGGGGGAATCATATCCTCATCAATGAGGGTGGCGTGTGATGGAGACTCAATGCCCATCTCTAGACAACTGGACATACCTTGCAGAGGGGTAGTGGGGAGACGAGTCACTTAGGGTTCAGTATAACAATAATGAAGCCCACAACTTCCCTCTGGTTCTTGAACGCTTCCTCCCCCCAACTACCAGGACCCCAATTTTGCCTTGCAGACCTGGTTGGACTAGTTGATGCACAGCGGTACAGACGGGAATTGGGAACGCAGGGAATCTAGGACGGAGGAACCTCTCGGGACCAGGGGTGACAGTGGCGATACCAGGAGGGAAAGGGGATGTAGTAGGGGGGAATGGATCACAGGGAGCTACGTGTGGCCTCCTCTCTGGGGGACGGGCAGCGGAGGGGTGGGTGAAGGGAGACGCCGGACAGTGTAATATAAGATACAATAATAATTTATAAATTATTAGGGGTGCATGGGGGAGAGGGGAGGAGGAAGGGAAGGGGAGGGGGGAAAAAGGAAAATTAGAGGCTAGCGAATTTTGGGAATGATGAGGGCAACAAATGTATAGATGTGCTTTACACAATTGATCTATGTATTGTGATGAATTGTATGAGCCCCAATAAATTGATTTAAAAATAAATAAATAAATAAAATAAAGTAAATCTAAATGCTTTAAAAAAAAAAAATGCTTCCACTTTGATAGACATTACAGCACAGATTCCTGAGCCAAAGGGGAAACCAGCAGAACGGGATGTCAAGTCTTTGTGGGGTCCAGATTTATGGGAGCCAATGAGGCTGTGTGAACCCCTGGAACCACTGCCCTGAGACCAAATCCAAACATTCAACCCCAACTCTAGCCCCCTGGCCCCCTGCGGTCCTCTTTCAGCCTAACACTGCTTAGCCGGGCCAGTAGAGTGCCTGCCTTGAGCAGCACACTCTTAGAGAGCTGTGGGGTGGATGGGACGTGGGGTCCAGGGGGTCCTGGTGGCTTACACATGAGCAAGCTGCTAGTCACAAGGTGACTGGTTTGAGCCCTCTACTTCCTCTGAGGCTGTCGGCTCCCGAAAACAGTCAAGAGTCTCAGGAACCCCCTGGGGTAGTTCTGCTCTGCCCTGTGGGGTAACACGAATAACTGCACCCCCCAATAAAATTATTATTTCCAATCATTTTATTAGGGGCTCATACAACTCTTATCACAATCCATACATACATTCATGTATAAAGCACATTTGTACATTCATTGCTCGCATAATTCTCAAAACATTTGCTCTCCACTTAAGCCCCTGGTATCAGGTCCTCATTATTCCCCTCCCTCCCCGCTCCCCACCTCACGAACCCTTGATAATTTATAAATTATTTTGTCATATCTTGCCTTGTCCAACGTCTCCCTTCACCCACTTCTCTGTTGTCCATCCCCCAGGGAGAAGGTTATATGTAGATCCTTGTAATCGGTTCCCTTTCCACCCCATCCACCATCCACCCTCCCGGTATCGCCACTCACACCACTGGTCCTGAAGGGATCATCCG
>NW_022111313.1:1659906-1668361 GCF_000313985.2 Echinops telfairi
TCTCTTCCTTCCCCTTCATTTGCTCCCGTGTGCTCTGATCAGACATGTCCCTCTCCCGGAGCTGCAGATTCAGTGCTGTCCTCTGAAATAAATTCTTCTGGGAGGAGGGGCAGGTGTCCACGTAGTTGGGATTGGGGCCGGCCCCTCAGATCTCTCCACTGGTTCACTACTCCACGCCGGCCCCAATAAAATTATTAATGGGGAAAAAAGAAAGATAGATGAACCCCTGCAGCTTGAAAGCTTAGATGGGAATGAATGTGTTGGACCACGATGACGTGTCGGAGTTGCCAAGGGGAAGATGATGTTGCTCTGTAAATGTCTGAGAGGACACGTCACAGGAAAGCCGTGTAATGTATGTATCTATAACATAGACGGGAACCCTAAGGGCCCGAGTTTAGGCAAATGGGGAGGGGCACTCAGACTAGGCGGCTGAGCAGGGCAGCACAGTGGGAGGAACGGCCGCCTGTCCATGAAGGGTACACACAGAGAGCATGGGACTCTTGTGTGGTCTGCCGTCTACATGCTCAACCACCATCACAACCAAAGAACATTAAATAAAAAACACAAAGGGGCTCCCAAAAGCTCATGAAAATAGTTACTTGCCCCCCTTCCCCGAACACCTCCACCACCTTTGGAAGCCCCTTGTAAAGGACATCTGTGACTTGCCAAGGCGGGCAGTCATGAAAACACAACTCACTGGACCCTAGAGACCTGCCGGAGCTTCGTCATGGGAGGGGCCGGGGGGGAGGGGTGGGGTGCTCCTCCTGGGAGCAAGAGCAGGCTGTGGGGACGCCTGTGATGCCTGAACGGTGGTTTGGCGTCTCGGATTCTCCCTCTGGAGCAGGGCGAGGTTGTCAGACTCCTTGGTGCTGTTGCAGGAGCAGGGCCCGGTGGGGTCATGAGCTCAGCAGTTTGGAAGCACCCGTGGGGCATCCAGAGAAAGACTTTCTGCTCCTGGAAAGAGTTAGAGTCTTGGAAACCCACAGGGCCAGTCCTTCGCTGTCCTGTAGGGTGACCGTGATGGATGGGAGTGAGATGGTGCTGCTGTTGCGATTGTGGGGGTAGGGATGGAGGTGGGGTGGGGTTCAAAGCCCCTGCTCCATGAAGCCGGTCCTGTCGGCCACTGGTGACTGAAAGCGGAGACCTTCCATTTTCCTGACCTCTGAAGGCTACAAGTCAGCTGGGGGTGGGGGGGGGGGGGGGGGCGGCCGCGGGCGCAGTCTGTGGACTCCAGGTCAGAACCCTGTCCTGTGCATTTCCCACAGCGGCTGTGACAAGTGACCACAAATCAAGTGGCTTTGACAACACCGTTATTATCCTACAGGTCCGAGGTCCAACCTGAGGTCTCCCGGGGCCCAGACCCAGGGGTCGGGGAGCTGCAGGGGAGGGTTCCTTCGGTGGCCTTCACCTTTGAGTCAGCTTGCACTCCCGGAGACCCAGGTGTGTCTGTAGAACTGCCCTGCACAGGGTTGCTCAGAGCTGGGTCTGCAGTCGATGGACCCCCAGGCTCTTTCTCTGCGCCACCTCGGGGCGGGCTCAAACCGCCATGAGCCACCACCTAAGGTCCCTGGATGCCAGTGAGCGGGGCACAGTCTGCAGGTCCCCCCAGGGGGACGAGAAACAACAGGTTGGAGGAGGGCCGCAGCTTCCGGAAGGTGCTGAGGGACACAGGCCCAGGGGAGGCTACAATGGTTCCTTCTTTGGACTTTCTATTTTGCCCCTCCACTCTTTGTACCCTCACCCTCCACCCCTCACTCCCTGGCGGAGGGGAGGGGAAGAAGAACCCATGCCAATTTTTTAAGGGGCCCAATTAATGTTTTAAGCAACTGGTTTTTCCTGTTCGCTTTGGAAACAGAGGTAAGATGTCTCAATATATGGACACAGGGTTTGAAATAAGCCTAGAGGATCCAGGCCATGGTCGGTGCTTTCTCATGTTTGCCTTGTGGGGACTTGTCAACTGTCCTGATTAAAAGAACAAACAAAAACTCAAAACACAAAAAACTCTTAACCCGCTGGCATCTCCCGCGTCTCCCGCCTTCTGTCTGCTTGGCAGCCGGGTGACGCTCCTCATGCACCCAGGACGCCCGCTGGCTTGCAGCGCTGCAGGTCGCCTGTGGGTCTGGCCTCAGGATGCTGTCTCAAAGACAGGGATTAGACTCCCTGGGCCTGGCGGCTGAGGCTTCCCCAGGTTCACAGAAATGCCTTCCGGGCCTGAAAGAAAAAGGAATTACAAGTCACGGCTTCAAAACGCCAACCAAAAATGCCTTTGTTCCATGAGATGCCTGCGTTACGTGTCACCCTGGTGGTGCAGTGCCACGGGACCCAGCCACTCACCCAGATGTCAGCCGTCTGACCTCGGAAGAAAAGTGGGGAAACCCCTAGAGGGCTGATGTTGGGGCCGGGGGTGGGGGTGGGGGGTGGTGGTATTGTTTTATAGCCAGGGTACAAAAAGTATAAAGAAATAAGTGAGGTTAATGTTAATGTTATCATCCAAACAGTGATACTTCCAGCATATCACCAATATGGAAGCAGTTACACTCAGTGGAATGTTTACATTTGGAGGGCACTAAGTCTTTGAAATCCACCGTGCGTTTTACACTCACGGCCTGCCTCATTTCAGGAGGGCTCCCGTTCCAGTGCTCAAGAGCCACTGGTGGCTGTCGCCACAGCCAAACAATGACCCAAACCCACTGTGTGTCGATTCCAACTCAGAGGAGCACTGCCCAAAGGGCTTCCGAGGCCGGGAGTCTTTATGGGAGCAGCTGGTGGGCTAGAACCTCCAACCTTTCTGTTAGCAGCAGCTCTCCTTTCACTGCTGCACCTCCCGGGCCCCTTCACATAGGACTCAAGGCTGCTGGACAGAGCAGGCCCAGAGCTGCAAAGACCCTGAAGCTGGCCTTCAGTGGCCCTGGTTGCCACCAGGCCCCATTCAGCAAAGATTTGAACTCCTACTCTTTCCTCCAGGAGGTGAAGTGCTCTTCTGTGAACCAAAAGGCCAGCAGTTCAAACCTTCCTCAAGGCTCCACGGGAGAAAGACCCGGCTGTCCGTGCTGAAACCCTATGGGGCAGTCCTCCTGTAGCCCATAGAGATGCTGCGAGTCAGAATCAACTCAACAGTGCATGGCAGTCTTCCCCTTCCACATCAGGGCTCCACTCAGCCAACCCCCCTGCCACTGAGCCAGCAGACGCATTTCGGTGCTGTAAGATGGGCAGGGCGGAACTGCCCATGTGGGTTTCTGAGCCTGCAACTCTTCATGGGAATAGAAAACCTCATCTTTCTCCTGTGGAGCTGCTGGTGGTTTTGAACTGCTGACCTTGAGATTATCAGCACAATGAGCAACCCACTTCGTCACCAGGGGCTGGGCCTGCTAAAGGGGGAGCCCACCTGAACCCCAGCATCGACAGGCTTCTACTGCTGACATAGGAACCAACGAGGACTTTAAATCTCTGGCATATTGTCCCCATTAGCGTTCTGTAAGCATGAACAACCCTTTGATTCCACTTTCCAGGTGCCTTAGAAACGAAGGGGGGTCCAGTCGGGTATTAAAGGCAAAATTGGCTCAAGTTTAGCATTGAACAATACAAGAACCAGGGCTCAACCTGGGCAGGTGGGGTGGGTGGGTCGCTGGCGCCACCTGCTGGCTGGGCTGACACACTGCGGCCCCCAGGGATGCCTCAGGGAGGCCCCTCAATGTAGAGGCACTTTTGTCACTGCCCCCCGACATCACCCACCTGCCAGTACAATGGCAGGTCCTTCTGGGGCATTCTTACGGACCAGCCACTGAGACACCTCGGGCTTTCCCTCTAAATGCCCATGGAGCAGCATTTACCACCCAAACCACTGCCCTTGAGTTGGTTCAACCGGTAGCCACGCTACAGGACAGGGTGGACCTGCCCTCGTGGTTTCCAAGACTGTAAATCTTCACGGGAGCACTGCTGGCCATGGCGCCCAACACATAACCTCTAAGCCATCCAGGCCCGCCTGTCACTTACCACAGGGGCATTCATTCATTCATTCATTCAATCTTCCTTCCTTCCCTTTATTGTTTGAAATGAACTTGTTTGTCAAGACTCCAACTCCATTTCAGTTTTACTTTTCCGTCACTCTTTAACTTGTGTTTGAGGGATAAGGAATCAGGAGGGTTTATTTTTTTCTTTAATCTTGAAAGAAACATACTGTATGTATTTACACAGCCCATCTCAAACCCTCCTTATGTGGTTCTCTTCCTCCAGCCCCATCCTCTTCCTCCCTCCCTCAGGAGTCCACGCCTCCCTCTCCCTCCCCCATCCCTGGCCTCTTCATAGTCCTTAAAGTCTAGTCTTTGGGGGTAGAAACCACCTTCCTTTTTTCTTTGCTTTTCCTTATAATAACAATGTTGTTAAAAATCCGTCTTTGTAAGAGTGACTACGTTTGCTGAGCATGCTATTCTCTGGTTTTGTCCATGTCTTGTGCTGTTGAAGTTGTCATGATTTTTTTATTGACACAGTTTAATATTCCATTGTATGGACATACCAGAGTTTTAAATCCGTTCCTCTATAAAAGGAGTTTTGGGTGGGTTGTTTCCGGTTTTTGTTATTATGGAAATTACTGCATAAACATAGGTGTGCACCTGTGTGTTCTTGTGCCCATTAGGGTATATTCCCAGTGGTGGGATTGCAGGATCATCAGGTACTTGCATTTGCATTTCTTTAAAGAAGTGCCTTACTGATGTCCACAGTGGCTGTACGATTCTGCAGTCCTACCAGGAGTGTCAAAGCATTCCAATCCCTCCACGTCCTCTCCAACATTTATTTTCTATTTTAGTGAATTTCACTAAGAGTGTTAGTGTGAGGTGATAGCTCATTGTTGGATTATTTGTAATCCTCTTATTGCTAATGAAAAATTGTGAACATTTCTTCATATGGTTGCTGGTTGCCTACATGTCGTCTTTGGTAAATTGTGTATTATTTAGGTCTTGTGCTCATTTTTACTGGATTATTTGTATTTCTTCTTAAGATGTCATTTCCTATAGATTTTGGAGATTAGCTCCATATCTAGTATTATTACTGAATGTTTTTCCCAATCTGTGGGTTCTCTGTTGACTCTTTCGATGTGCATAAATGTGGTATTTTTAGTAGGTCCCAGTTCTTTATTTTCTCTCCTGTTGTGTGAATGTTTTTCATTGCCTTGTATTGTTTGTCACTGTTTTTCCATTGATGGTCTTTGTGATTGTGCGGTGTTTACGTCTATTTGGGTCTTTGATCCATCTTGAGTTCTCTTTTGTATGTGGTACGAGGAGTGGATCATGTTTCCTTTCTTTTTTGCGTGAAGATCCAATTTTTCCAGCCCCACTTGTTGAAAAAGCCATCACTTCCCCACTTACTATGTTTTAGTCCTTTATCAAAGGACAGGTCTCTGTAAGTACGTGGTTGTGTTTCTGGGTTCTCAATTCTAATCCACTGGTCTTCGTATCTATCATGGTACCAGGACCAGGCTGTTTGGATAACCGTGGCTGTCTAATAGGGTTTAAAGTCTGTGAGTGAAAGGCTTCCTGCTTTGTTTTTATTTTTAATCGTGCTTTATTTATCCTGGGATTCTCTCCTTTCCATATAAAGTTGGTGATTAGTGTTTGTTCATTTCTTTGAAGAAGGACCACAAGGGGTTTTAATACTTTCCATTTTACAGGTGGGAACATAAGGGTCTGGGAGGGGAAACTCACCCGCTCATGGATGGTGAGCGGCAGACAGGCTGCCCCCAGCTCATGTTCCTAGACGTCAGCACGTACGGAGGTTTCAGACGCCGTCCCACAGTCACAAGAAACTTTTGTTGGGAGTTGCCATCTAGCCGCCTTGACTCATAGTGACCATGGACCTGCAGTGGCCCATAGGGCCATCGGCCGCTCGAGCCATGGAAGTAGCCCTCCCGTTTGGGGAGAAAGCATAAAAGTTGTGGCTGGTGCTCTTGGTGAGTTTTGACACCTCAACCCTGGCGCCCACAGGCACACAGAAGCAGGCAGTCACAAAAATGTCCCAACCTAAGCTGTCACTGAAATCTACCCCACACGTGGCGAAGAAGCCAAGTCTTGCAGGGCAGCGCTGACCGAGGCTAGGTGCCACGTACCCGCAGCTCCCCCTCCCCTCCAAGCCCGCCCCCACCTCATCTCACAACCTACCAGTGGGTGATAATTTCATCTGAAAACTGTGCCTGCGCCCACATGTCTGTTCTCGCTCCCCGGCAGGGCCCTAGCTCGGGAGCTCCTGTTTGACTCAGCTCCTAAAACCTCTTCCTTTGAAGAAGACGCACATTTTGAAAAAGTGGCTTTTAGGTGCCCCTGCCCCACCCCCGAGAGTCCTCACCTATTTGTCAGATGGGCTCTATCCAGTAGCCTTCGAACTCAAAGTCCATGTCGGCTCACAGTGACCCTCGAGGACAAGGCCGAGCTGTCCCCTGTGGATCTGTGAGGCTGTCACTCTTTACAGGAGCAGAAAGCCCCATTTTTCTCCCGTGCAGCGGCTGGTGGCTTCGAACTGGTGATCTTGAGGATCTTGCAGCCCAACACGGAACCACCGTGCCACCGAGGATCCTCCATAGGAGCTTGAGGCACACAGAATAAAATCATCTCAGGAGAATTTTGAGAAATGCTGGTGGGCCCAACAGTTAAGCTCTCAGCTGCACATGGAAAGGTCAGTGGTTCAAACCCACCAGCTAGTCCCTGAGAAAAAAGATATGGGGTCTGCTGCCCTAAAGATCACCACCTTAGGGACCTCGAGGGGCAGCTCTGCCCTGCCCGCGGGGGTCATACTGAGTCGGCACTGGCTCAATGGCAGTGGGCAGTAGAATCTCCCCGTGCAGCGGCTCACGGTCACCCTCTGGAAAGACTTGAGGCAGAGCACGTCCATCCATGTCTGAAAGCGCTGCATCGCTTTACTTTTGTTGTCTTCCTTTTCAATGGTGACCTGAAACTTTGGGCAAGAGAGACTAGCTTTCCACGTACTAACTTTTATGGACACAGCAAGGGATTTGTTTTTGCCATTTGTAAAAAGTGGACCGAGCTGAAGAGGGGTGGATGGTGGACGGTGGTGGCAGCCAAGCTGTGGCCGCCGCCGTGTGACTGGGTGTGAGCAGCCGGACACGAACTGGCTGCACCTGAGGGGCAGGCCCTCACGGCCCGTGACCGGGCCTTGTTCCCCCATCTCTGGGAAGGGACTGCACTGAATTCCCCGAGAGCTTCCTCTTGTCTGGGGTCCATGGCGGGTGAAAAGCCGAAGACCCACACTCACTGCCATTAGGACGGAGCAGAACCAGCCCACGGGAGGGGGGGGGCACGGGGAGCCCATGGCTGCTGTCTTTACTGAAGCTGATGCCCCACCTATCTCCCTAGGAGCCGCTGGTAGTTCCAAACAATGCCCGTCTGATCAGCAGCGGGCCTTTCCCCACTGCTGTTGGCAGGTGAAGTAACCCCCAGGTTCAGAATGCAGCCAGGGGTGAGCTTCCCCGCTTCAGAGAAAGCGGTTTTCCCTGAGCAGCTTGCTGACAAGTGAGACCCCAGCGCAGGCTGGCAGACAGGCACTGCACACCACTGGGTGTCCAGAACACAGGGTCAGGCCAAGCGGGGCAGGGAGGACGGAGGGCCTTTACTCAGTCAGCTCTGGAGCCCCTGGTTTTGCCATCACCCCAGGCCTGCGCCGCTCTTGATAACCGAGTGGTGATGTGAGCCCCAAACGCACCACCATCGAGTGGATGTCCACTCACAGTGACCCTATAGGACAGGGTAGGACTGCCCCTGTGGGTTTCCGGAAATGTAACTCTTTACAGGAATAGAAGTTTCTTTGTTCTCTGGAGGTTGATGGTTTCAAACTGTTGACCTTGCAGTCGGCACCCCCCACTGAGGCAGGAGAATCTCCACTCTGAGAAACCAGCAGTCCCATTTCTAACAGGAGTCCTGGGCTGCAGCATGTGGTGAAGGTGCTTGGTTACTTCACCAAAAGGTTCATGGTTCAAATCCCTCTGGGGCACCTCAGAAGAAAGGTTCAGCAACCTACAGTAGAACCCAACCTCAACGCCAATCCGTTCTAGAAGAAGCGGCGTTCGAGATGCGATGCAGTAGAGTTCTGTATAAATGTTTCCCGTCATAACAGAAAACGGATTAATCCGTTCTCAGCCATCAAGTTTTTACACTAACCTTGCCTTTTTATATAAAACATTACACAGAAATTTCAAAGTAAATAAGTTCAGAGTTAAATAAATTTAACTTAAATAAGAAACACAACATTAAACAAGTTTTTAACAACTACAGTATAACCCCTACCTTGAGATTAATGAGGATCTGGATCTGTGGACCCAGACGTGGAGGGAAGGTATGGAGTCATTGTTTGGAAGGGGAATCCGCGTCCATAAAATCAACTGGTAGCTGCTTTCAGTTATTTTTCCTTTCTTTGCCCTTTTTCACTAGGACCTGGCTGTCTTTCTCTAAAA
>NW_022111313.1:1668703-1676592 GCF_000313985.2 Echinops telfairi
GTCAAAATCCGACGTGGCTTACTGATGCAGTACCGGGGTTGTACTGTATTTCCAAACCGTCAGTTTTGAAATCTCTGTGGAACATGGCTCTGTCCCGAAGCACACGGCGCCAAGATGCCACCGTGAGCGTGTTCAGGACATCTTCCCTGCAGAATATGCTTTGACAGAATGTCCTTTCTCGCGACTGGAAGATACCTTCACATTTCCCAATACCCACACCAGTCTCGGAGGGGGAACGCGTCCATAGGGCATGAACCCCGGCTCAATCTACCCGAGACCAGAGCTAGACGGTGCCTGGTGGCTGCCCACTATCTTCTGATCAGACCCAGGGCAGACAGGCTCTGATAGGATGGGAGAACGTGAACAGAACTTACATGAACAATCCAGACCTACTGGCTGGGTCTAGAGAAGCACTCAAGGCTCTCACCCTGAGACCCTCCTTAAACCCCGAGTGCACACTATCACAAGGTCACCTTCAATGAAATGAGAGGCACACAGAGCATGTACGAGGACAGGGCTCCAGTAAGAACAAAAAGCTTCTATATAAGACCAACCAGTCAATAAATCTGCCAAGGTGTTCCCTGCATGGCCGACACCACCCCAGGGGGAGGCAGGGCTGTTGGAATGATCCAAAGGGAGCTGCAAAGACAGACACCTACACTTGATCCTGGATTATGGACTATAGTATACAGTTTCCATCGCTGGGGGGAAGGGGGACTGAGTAATTTTATATATATATATATATATAGGGGAAGGGGGGCTGATTAATTTTATATATATATATCCCCTGAAAAGAGGGAGAGAGGCCAAATCAGCTGGGGAACTGAAGGTAAGGTACGGGGAAACTGGAGTCCTGGAAACAGACCACGAGAGGGCTGCCACGTTGAGACAAGTGCAGCTCACACACTGGACTGTGTGTGCAGGAATCAAGCGGGGACCGAGTTTGCTGGGTCAACTGTCCATGAAAATCACGAGACCAAAAGCTACCCCCTTGCTCGCACTGCATCCTGCTGCAGCCAAAGCACTGGGTTCCCGCCTCCCGTGAGCGCTGGCGGGGGCGATGGAGCTTCCCTCCCCCCGACACCCCTACCTCTCCAGGTGCCCTCAGAAAACCACAGGGATGACTCAGAGGGCGGAAGGGGAAAACGAGCTGTCAACAGTTCACTTGAAATTCAGACTTTTGACACACCTGCTTTCCTCTCGACAATAACAAAACAATTTGCGCTCAGAGCCACCAGCGAAGAGTCTGCAGTCGTCAGCCATCTGACTGCCCAGGAAACCTGCCGGCGGCTCCTCTGGCCAGGAACTGGATTCCCAGTTTTTTTATGAGGCGGCAACAGCGAGTCCGGAGCTGCACACCAGCCCCTGCGCAGGCGAGGCTGAGGGGCACGGGGGTCACCAGCTAAAAAGCTGGTGTGAAACAGAATTTCACCGCAGAGACTTAGCAACCTGGAACTTAAAAAGCACCAAGCCACCCCTCCGAGGGCCTGGGTGAAAAGTGCATCCCATGCAGGACCTGTGCTGGTGCGTCACACAGGTGGGGGGCACCCACCATGGCCCCTCAGGACAACGGCCTAGCAGAGCTGAGGCGCCCAGGAATGTTCAAGTCAGAAACAAGGGACAGACGCGAGAGGAAACATGACAACACTGCCTGCCGGTGCCAGGGCGAGTGGCAGCTCCCTCCCTCCTCCCCGGGAGTAGAACACTCAGAGAGACGGGTGAGGGGAGAGAAGGCACACAGGGCTCGGTAGTCTGTCTTGAAAATATTTTATTACAAAATACAGTAGCGGTTCGGAGAGGGGTCCAGTATTCTCTAACCCGTGCGCCGCTGAAGGAAGCACCGGGCAACTGGTAAGTGGTGCAGGCACCCGACTCCCACCATCACTGCAGTCCTTCAGGTTGCTGAGAACACCTGTAGCAGGCGCTGGGGTAGAGATGGGAGTCGCCGAGCTTGGTGGGCTGGGTGCTGGGTTGGCTTTGCTCTCTCTAGGGTGAGGTCCGCAAGCTGGGAACCCATTCACAGAGACGAGGCAGGGCAGCCCAAGGTACAGGCCACTACTTCTTATTCCGGGGCTTTAGCTCTTCAGCTGCGTTACGCAGGAAAATGTAGTTCTTCTTCTGGGGGTTATAAAATTCATGTCCCTAAAGAGAAAGAAAAACCAGCCATCTGGTTACTGGGAAGCCAGCAATTGGTGGGCACTGTTCCTCAGGCAGGCCGGGCCGTGTGCTACAGGGGACAGAACCAGGGAAGAGGGCGAGAACGAGCAGCACAACAAAACCGTAGAAGGGAGTGTGTAGGAGCTGAGAGCAATAAGGGCAAATACCCCTAAATGCGTAATTCTGCACCGGCGGGGGTCTCCGGGCAATGCTTATACCTGCGTGTAGGCTGAGTGGGTAAGAGATTGGGAGTATTCCATGAACATACACATTCATACATGGTAAGAGATTGGGAGTATTCCATGAACATACACATTCATACATGGATATTTCATTTTGCTATACTTATATCCATGACTGGTGGCGAATATAGGGACCGATACCTTGAAGGCAAGAGCCACGTTCAGGACCATCGCCTCAGGGACACCGGCGTAAATGAGCGAAGTACAAACTACATCCTAACTTG
This sequence comes from Echinops telfairi, assembly GCF_000313985.2. NCBI lineage: Eukaryota > Metazoa > Chordata > Mammalia > Afrosoricida > Tenrecidae > Echinops > Echinops telfairi. The sequence goes on from NW_022111313.1 coordinate 1,671,327, forward strand.
GTGAGCAGCACAGTGACTGGGGTCTTAGGAGCTCGTGAGCAGCAGCTAAGGTGCAGCTAATGGTCTCCCCATCCAGAGGTAAGAGGGGGACGGACGCGTGCAGACAGACAGGCAGTCCAGTGGACTACCTAACAGCACATACACACATCGGTCTCCCCGACCCGGATCCGAAGAACTAGCTGGTGCCCATGACCAGCACCAGCTGCCCTGAAAAGGACCGCCTTAAGTGCTGGACTGTGGGAGAGAAATGTGGACCAAAACAAACATTATAAAGGAGATCAAGCTTACTGGTTGGCTAGATTTTGGTGGGACCCCAGGATGGGGGCCCTTACCCTTCAAGTCTGAAACTCACCTCATGTTAGGATAATCAGCCATTAAAGATCCAGAGGGAAGCACCGACCCAAGGACAGGAGGGGGGTCAGGAGAGGAGGGAACAGGAGACACGGAGGAGGAAGTGGGCTACGTGGTGATGCAGTAAGGGACGCATCGAACGAGCCCGTGTCTGAATGGCTCCACATAAGACTATACTCTGTAGCCTTCACCTCATCAAGTGTGAAACAACAACTCGTGCAGGGATAACAGGAAGCACATGAGGAAGTGCAAAAAGTGTTGTTGCACTGAGATTTCCATCCTTGTCACAAAATACAATGTGTGAATTATTGAACAGAAATCCTATTTGCTTTGTAATCTTTCACCAAAATCACAAAAGGAGATGAATAAACAAAAGTACAAAAAAAAAAAAATTACCTCCCAAAACAGAGTTTTCAAGAGACAAAGCCCAAGCATGACCTGTTTTCAATGTTCTTCTGGAGAGGGAGGGGAGACATGACGCTCAGCCCAGCACCCATTTACATGCCTGTCGCTAGGTGTCAAACCCCAAACCAAGACTGTGCCCGTGCATCCTCGGGGAGGACGAGCCCAGCCAGCTCTGTCTGAGGGTTCAGAGGAGCCACGTCAACAGGCGAGGCCACGGGGTGAGGGCAGCCGCAGGGGAGCTGTGCTGTGGGGCTATGGCCAGCAGAGGCTGGTCCCACGGGGAGGAGGAATAGTAGCCACAGGGACTGCTCAGAAAGCCAATGCTGTGAACTAACTGGAGACCCAGAGAGAGTCCACTGGGGTGGTAATGACAGAGAACTGGGCTTAGCACAGCAGACAGGCAAGGAAGCTCGGGAACCACAGGCCCCTAAAACAGCGCACTCTTCCTGGATTTTGTGAAACACAAGAGTGGAACGTAAGCAGCTCTCGCTATGAGTGGGCAGTGACTGGTCAGATACAAGGGTGGCCACAGGGGTCCCAAGCTGGCTTCAGACTGATGTACAAGGCCCCAAACTCCAGACAGGGTACCTGCTTCACCCAGGGCACAGTCTAGTTAGTGGTGTGTCCACCACTGAAAGAGCTGGGTGCAAGAGCCTGGCAAAAGCAGGGTGCAAAGGATCTGACTCTCCCATAGCCACTGTGTGGAGCCATCCAGATGCACTGTGAGCCTGTGGGTGGAGCTGAACTGCCCCACAGTGTGTACTGCCCATCTTCCTCCCAAGGAGGGGCTGGTGGGTTCAAAACAGCTAACCCTTCCAGTTAGCAGCCAAGCACGTTAGCCAGTACACCACAGGGGCTCATTCGTATGGGTGCGTGGAGGGCAAGGAGTCTTGGGTGGGTGCAGATGTGGCCGTAACAGTTGTGCACTGACTGGACTTCCCGGGCGCATCCCTCACGTGGCACGACCACCTAGCGACGTGGAGAGCCAGCCAGATCTTGCTGCACGGTGGCTGAGACCGCGCATCCCACCCCGTCCCACAAGCTGTTCACAGGAACTGGCCCAGCCCACAGACAGTTCCCATGGAGTCGGCGCCCAGCCCAGGCCTCCCGCCCAGGAGTCGCACCTTGGACCAGTCGTAGCTAGACGAGTAAGCAAATATGTTTCCGTTGTGGTTGAAGCAGCAGGCTGAGATGGGCTGGTCCAACTGCTCCGAAGTCTTTAGCTTAGTTCTGGCATCTTTGTCCCAAAAGCTGAACCTGCCGTCAGAGCCCACCGTGGCCAGAGTGCCGTGGACGGGGTGGAAGGCAATTCCATTGACCTGCGAGGACAAGGCACCATGAACAGCAGCACAGAGACAGCTCACAGCGACGTGAGCCTGGAACCCAACATATAGCCTGTTCTGTCTGCAGAGCCTCTGGGCCTTGCTGGGCCCCTGCAGCCCAGAGCTGAAGCTAGTCGCTGTGGCCAGCACAAGGCGCAGGGAGCAGCAGGCGTGGGCACTAGTAGACCAGGGTGCGCTAGGAAGGCAATGCCATTGTCTTAGTTTGCAAACGGCCAGTTCTTCTTGGGGTGCCTGTGTAGCTGGGCCCCAGCATCACAAAAGAGGGAGGGGACTCTCAGAAAGCGTCCTGAGAGCTAGAAACACACCGAACCTAGACTAGGCTTCAGCCCTGTCAAGCCCGCTATGACCCCACTGCTACGTCACGGGCAGGCTTAGCTGAGTCCCTCTCGTCTGCGCTGAGAGAGAGAGCGAGGTCAGACAAGGGAACAGAGGCAGACCTGGGGAAAGACTGCAGTCGAGACACACGGCGCCCTCCACGGCTCCACCAAGTAGCAGCAAGCCCTGCCCTGCCCTGCGCTGCGCCGGCACCCCGAGGCTCGCCGCCACCGCCGTGAGCACAGACCCACTGGAGCATAAGCCGACCCGAACATCAGCCGAGGCACCCAATTTTACCACAAAACTGCTAGAGAACCGGCTTACACACGAGTATATGTGGAACATTTGTAGGTCCCCCCCCTCCCCGTTCTGTTCTAGTGGTGCTGGAGAAGGCAGGCAGCCTAGGATGGAGGCCTGCCTGTGGCACAGGCCTCTCTCCACCGAGAGTGCCCACACGGCCTGCAGCTCCTGGGTGGACACAAGATCCCACCCACCTGAGTTTCCAGACCCCCCCCTCCAAGTCGATGTCCATCAAACTCCCGACACCTACCGCGTAGATGTCCTGAGGGGCTGAAGTGTTGGTTCCATTGGATCGGTGGCATTTGAAGGTAAAGTTATCTTTGGCACTGAAAAACAAAAGCCCGCTTAAGCGCTCCCTTAAAAAACAAAGCAAAACAAACGGAGTGAAAATTCCCAAGCTGACTGCGTCTCACTTACGGATTTGGGGGGTTGATGTAGTGAATAGCAACTCTGCCCTCAATGCTCCCCAAAGCAAAACCAGTCGGCTTGTTTTGTTTGTCTTTAAAGATGGCCACACACCGATGCTAGTTACAAAGAAAACAGCAGGTTACCACGAGGGCAAAGTGCCCGCACAGCGAGCAGAGGCAGGGATGGGTTCACTCCTCCAGCCAGAGGGCACCACCCAGCCTCTCCCCCTCCTCTGCCCCAAGGCCGAGAGCCTCCTCGCGGTGCCAGAATGGCAGGAAGACGAGCTCACCATGTGCATCTGCCACCGACCAAGTAGCCAGTTAGGGCCACGCTGCCCACCACGCAGGGAGGCGAGGGTCCAGTGGGAGTGGCCAGGTAGCCCTGATGCTCAGAAGGCAGACCCTGCTGGCCACCCAGATGCCCTCCCAAGGGCTCGAGGAAGGCTCTCTTGCTCTCTCCATGAAGGCTCACAGCAAGAGGTCATGCCCCCCAAGACACACACACACACACACACACGCCATCTTGGGTGGAGGACCAGGTGACCAGAGTTTTCTGGGGACAAAAGGGGTCCTTGCTGCCACCTTCCAGTTGTGACACTCGGGAGAGCCCCAGAGAACCGCCTACTCTGCGCCCACCTGCTCTGAAGCATTCACGGGTTTTGGATGGCAAGACAATCTCACCTGATGCTTCAGCGGCGACTCTATCCTGCGGAATTCTGAGGGCTGGTTCTCCAACTGGTAGACGATCAGGCCCCTCTCAGCTGTTGCCACCACGGCCATAGGGTATATCTAAGGCAGAGAGATGTGAGGTGCACCCAGGGCCAAGGAGTACGCTGCCTGGGTTAGCACCGCAAAACCAACTCTCATGTTTTGGTTTGTTTAATTTAATAACCCAGTGATGGGTTTATGAAGATGTAAATCTGATATAAAAAAAAAAAAACCTTTCATATGCTTTCAGAAGACTTTTCTTAATAATTTCTTAAGAATTATACATAAAAGTCCTTGGTAAGCATTTATAAAATGCTCCTAAGAAGAGGGGGGAAGATATGGTGTCTTCAAATGATAACTGCTCAGCCAGATGGCCCACCTCACCAGCGCCCCACCTCACCAGCGCCCCCACCTGTACACAGGTCTGCGTGTGATTCTTCCCTCTGAGGGGTCCCTGAGCACTGGTACAGGCGTTTTCAAACACAGCAGTGCCATCTAACATGCCACCAGCTGGGGCACTTCAGGGCTCATGGAACTATGCTGCCTTCCTCCTGTGATTACTTCATCACACACACAAACCCTGAACGGTCACGGGGGCAGATGCCTGGGGAGAAAATGCATTCTCTACCCTACTCAGACAGCACCCGTAGACCTCAGACTGGCAGGTCTCAGAGCCGACGCAAGCTTGGTCCCAGACCGCTGAGATTGAGCAAAGATGGCAGCCAGGCAAGTCATGTGCCTTCTGGTTTCCCAGCACATAGAAAAGGAATGTTTACCACAGACCTTTTGGTAGGCACCCCAATGCTTAACCTGCTGCACCACAAGCCCCTGCTACACTGATAGGCATGACAAACCTGCGTATCTCTCCATCCATTCAAAGACAGGACCTCCAGAAGGAAGGAGCCATTTGTGAGGATCCCTGGACTCTCAGCATTTTGTCCCAATTTAAGGGCCTCAATCAGACCAAGCATTAAAGCCCGAGGCGCTGGGAGATCACCCTCTTGCAACAGGGCTCCTGGCAAGAATCGCATATGGTCTTGTTGTCTAAAGGAAACCCTTTCAAAGGGACGAGCTACTGGGCGTCAGTCTGCAGGCGGCCCCTTACCACGTCAGCACAGTAGCACCGCTCAGGGAGCTGCAACACCATCATAGGATTTGATGACCGCGTGTCCCAAAACTAAAGGCAAAACGGAATCAGAAAGTCACTGCTGGGAGCAAGCCCGAGGCACGTCCATGCGAATGCTCTCACTCCACAGGGGTTGGGGGTGGGGGGGGTGGGAGGAGAAATCAGTGTTATTCCAGGAGTACAGTTGAAGAAAGGGGTCTAAGCTGCATGAGCTGCATTTTGTACTTTTCTGTGTATTCTTCGTTTTCCTTAATCATGTTTTACATTCTTTTCTAGAAGTGTTCTTTATTTTTCTGTTAAAATTTTCTCAA
>NW_022111313.1:1676692-1684964 GCF_000313985.2 Echinops telfairi
CTCCACAGGGGTCGGGGGTGGGGGGGGTGGGGGGCGGGCGGCGTACCTTTAAGGTCTTGTCCCAGCTCCCGGTCATCACGCAGCTGTAGTTTGGGGCTTTGATCCAGTGTATGGTCTTAACGGGAGCATCATGCTGCCAACGATCAAAAGCAACACATATCTGGTCACCGCGACACTAGGCCCGGTGACTTTAGTTCCAGACAGGGACTCATTTGGATTTGGGATCACACCAAAAATTGAGCGTGGCAGCCCCTCCTATGATCACAACATGCTCTTTGGGGTACCAGCACCTACTGACCTTCCACTGTCACAAACTTTCCCTGGATGTCAAAGGCAACTAACTTTGAGTCCAAGCAACCCCTTCCTCAAGAGCAGCGAGGGGACCCCACCACCACATGTCCACTCATGAAGTAGATGCAAGCAGGAGACCGGGAAAGGCTTCCAACACACACGGTCTCATAGCACAGCACACCGTGCGAAGCACGCTGCTCTCCCACGAGGCCGGTTCTAACTTCTCGTGCTTGTGTCTACCTCCGGCTTTCTTAGTCTCCTTGAAACAAAAACCTGCTTGTTGCCGTAGGAGCCACAGAAACCCCGACAGGCACGGAAGCATCCTACTGACTGGGCAGCCCGAGCCCCCAGTGACAGTCCCACCTTAGGGAGGGCACTCAAGTATTTCTCACAGGAAGGAGCCTAACCCGCTTGGTCACAGGCCAGCCCTACACAGCTGCTGAGAGCCTGCATGTGAATGAGCAGGCCCACTTGCAGTCTGGCCAGCCTGCACTCCGGCCGCCCTCAGGTACACACAGGAGACTCCCAGCAGAGCAGTCTCCGAAACACTTAGCAGGCTGAGCACGGCGAGCAAACCGGCGTTCTCACGTGAAAGGGGCTCCTGGGACGGAGAGGTCCGGCGAATGCGGGTGTCAGACATGTGCACTTTAAACAAAGTGACGGCAGTGACAGTACAGACGCCTGACCCGGCACGACCGCAGTGGCAGGGCTCTGACCTGGGCAATCTGGATCGCCTGGTTGCTGTTGAGGTCCCACATCTTGGCAGTTTTATCACACGAGGCTGTGAACACTTTGCTCCCATCCTACAACAGAAAAGGTGAGGAGACAACTGGCATTCTCACACAAACCAGGTGCCACACACTGACTGAGGTTTGGTCGAACATCACTGAGGAAGCTCTCTGTTTGCTAGTCAACAAGTTTCTAATTATGTGGGGGCTGGTGCATTATGAACTTATCATGCCAGGCACAAACCACATTTTTCTCAGCACTGCTTTATGTGATCAGTCATGTTTCAGGGATCCTATGTGGAAGGGGTTCAGATCCAAGATCCAAGTGGCACATAGGTTACAGAGTGAAAAGATCCACCCCTCCCACCCCCGGCCCTGACTTCTCCAGGGTAGTCTCCGTGCACATCACCAGGGGGCATTACTACATGTTTGTGTTTTCAAAATAGTCTTTTAAAAAGCTACAAGAATAAAAATGGATACCCAAGCCCCTGACCTAGATTGCCTAGACACTTGGCTACATGTTCTCTCTCTACACCTACACACAGTTTTATTGATCTCCATATTTAACAGCACTCCAAAGTACCTGGCACACACCCATACAACACTACTTCATAATAACTATAGATCTTTCTAAAGTCCGCTTTAAAATTATCTCACTGGTAATTCTTAAATACTTGTATCTGGAACTCAAAAGCCATTCAGTCAAATATGGGGCAGCTCAGCTCATGCGAGGAAAGAAAGTACCGAGGGGCTGTGCAGACCAGGGTTCAGCAACCCTCCCAGAGAGCGGCAGACAGCACAGCGCTCTTGGGCCAGAAGGTCTGTCCCAACGATCAGACTGTCTTGTGGCAGCCTGACGGCAGCCTCATACATCACAGAAAAGGAGGGGTATGGCTGTGCTCCAGGAGCCCTGGTGGTACAGTGGTCACGCACTGGGCTGCGACTCGCAGGGTCGGCAGTGGGAGCTATATATAGTTACAGTCTGGGAAACTCACGGGGCGGTCACTGTGAGTTGGTGCTGACTCGATGGCAGCGAGTTTGGGTTTGGTGGTTTTATTCCAATAAGACGTTGACAAAACCAGTGATGGGTCCTATTTGGCCCGAGGACCGCAGTCTGTCAACCTCATGTCACAGCGAAGATGAACCTTTCCTCACTCTGTAAGTGAAGGTGTGACCAGACCAAGGGAATAATCCCAGAGGAGAGGAGTGCTGCTGTGGGGCTGAGGGGACCCCGTCCAGTCCCCAGAGGCTGCCACGTGGCCCCAGGTGAGTCATCATCCCCGTGGAGCAGCAGCTGGCCAGACCCAAGGGGTCTGCACACAGAACAACCCACTAAAGGCCCAGGCGAGGAGGTGGGGCTCCTGGCGCCATATGAACGTGCTGCAGGCTATTACACACCCCGCACCACACAGGGCTTTTTAGCAGAGAAGATGGTAGGAAGGTCGAAGGGACATACATCACTCCAGCAAACATCAAGCACGGGCCCAGTGTGCATCTGCTGGGCTTTGGGGATCGTCTGTCCACTGTCCTGAACTTCCCAGCAGCGGACCTGCAGATGTAAGGCAACCAGATATCAGCGAAACCACTCACAACACAGCACAGAATTGTAACACCAAGTAAGTAACTGTACATGAACTTCTCCTATCAGCCTAATCATTGAACTTGAAAAACAAAGCAAGTAAGGTGTTTTCAAGCAGCTACAATTCTATTTCTAAGGCATTAAAAAATACAGCATCTACTGCCTATCCAAGAAACGATACATGGTACTGTCTTCACATCTATGAAATGACAGATGTCACTTACCCCTGCTAGACAGAGAATCGAGCCCAAAGAGGGAGCCTGCCTGTCTTCTTTGATACTGTACTCTAAGCACATCTGCATTTCCCCTGATTATAAGAGTGATGCACTTTCTTAAGCTCTTGATCTTGTAATGATGACAACATAAAACCTGGCCGCATTCCCGGACTATGAGGCCACGGAGGACCGCGTGATGGTGACTAACAACGACTCTGGGGAACTGCTCTGTGCACAGGTAAAGCTGGAGGGCAGGATGCTGAGTGACACAGTAACAAGAGGACAACAGACATCGTACAAGGCCACTATTATAAGACAAAAGAAGTTTCACACTGAAGTAAACATTCTTTGATGGTTACCAGGGGTGTGTGGGGAAGAAAGAGCAAATTACCACCTGGAGGGTAGACACATGGGTGAACGGGAAGGCAATATACAATAAGAGACATGTCAGCAAAAAAAGCTAAGTGGGAAGGGAGGACGCTGGAAGGAGTGCAAGAGTCAAAGGGGACGGAGTCAATACTGCTGCATCCGGTCCTGGAACTCAGAGTAGCTGCCTGACTAGGCACGTGGGCGAACGATGCCAACAGGAGGGGGGGTGTCTCCACAGACACATACCCTCTGGCACAGGATACTCATGCATGGGTGTTACCTGTGCTGCAAATATGTCCATGAATGTGGTGGAGCACATGGAGGCAAAGTCATGGAAATGTCTCAGACATAAGAAATGAAGACCCTCAGGTCCAAGGTCTTGGGCACACCAAAGTGAGCTGGTCTAATACAGCCCACAAAGACAATGTTCGACTTCAGTCTTAAAAGCTATGAGCAGCCACCTAAGGGGCAACTACTGGTGTCTCTCCACCCAGAGGAAAGAAGAGTGATACAAATCAAAGAAACGTGGAGACAATTAAGTCTCACGGGCTAATGAGGCACGTGAACATCAATCTCCATGCCCTAAGACCAGAAAATTAGATAGTGCCCATCTGCTCTGAAAGGAATCACTTTAAAGCAGCAGTTCTCAACCTGTGGGTTGTACAGCAGCAAAATTATAGTTATGAAATAGCAACAAAAATAATGTTATGGTTGGGGGGGGGTCACCACAGGCCAGGCTGGACAGAGTGGTGGAACCCGAGGACTACGGCCCCTAGTTCAGGCCTAGAAATGAACTCCCCTGTGGCTCAATTTCTAACCCGACAATGGACACGTCGGTAAGGGGCACCGTAACACCAAGGTCTGCACACCTTTGAATGGTCGACTATTTGAGTCAAAAGGGCGCCGGGTTAGGAAAGGAAAAGGGATGGGAGAGGAAGACAGGGAAGAAGCGGGATAAGTGACGGAATGAGAGGATTACAGTCAATGACACGAAACAAAAAGGGTGTAAATTACTGAACAGGAAACAGATTTGCTCTGTAAACCTTCATCCAAATCAAAATACAACACTGAAAGAAAAACTGCCCCGAATCCCACCAGGAACCATCCCACCAGGAACCACCACTATCAACACCCCGATGTCCTTTTCAATCTCCTTTCAACATGCTTGTTTTCTTGAGAACACGTGATTACACAGTAGCTTCACTTCTATAATGGCGCTTGGTCTCCCTTGGGCCCTTAGTCAATTTGTCATTAAACATTCTTGTATCACAGATGTCCTCATACATTTCCTAGCAGTGAACCAACAGAAATCTCCAGAAACTACAGGAAGCAAACGCCTGTGCCTCTCTTTCCCAAACCACAGGCCCTCGTTTGAAGACCGTTTTCGACAATCTCAAGAAATGGTAATGTAGCACATGGGCACGCTGTACACTTCATCGTCACTACTCAGTATTACACTTGTTAGAGACAGCACGATTTAACAGAAACTATTTTTTTTTGGGGGGGGGGGCAGGATCGGGCAGTGACTATGAGCCACACCCCTGGCCAGCCTGAAAAGCGCTGTACCCAGCTTGGCATTCCCTCAGACACAGAACCTTGGGCCAGGTCTTTTCCTTCCCCGTATCCTGACCCCAAGAACAGGGGGGAGATCAGTTTGTACTACTTTGGCTGCCATACAGATAAATCAGATAATTTAACTGTCTAATTTCCTCAAGCCCCATAAAGGAAATGAAGGTGACCACAGGTATACACACTGCCAATTACGCTTTTCAAGAACTGCAGCAATTTCCACACTGAGCAAGAGCACCTGTAAGGCGTTGGCCTGCCCTTGCCGGCCTGCTTCGTTTTTCTAGACGCTGTATTTGTTCATCTCGATGTGTCTTTCTCGGGTGACTGGTGAGGCTGGAGGGTTACGGGCGACTTTCCGGCCCTGGCCCTGCTGCTTCAGTGGCCCCCTTCTACATTCTGTGTGCGTGTGTTTTAACCCGCTTTTTCCTTTTGGTACACAGTGGTTGGATAGGGATAATCCTTCTGCAGGGTGTTGTTAGTGCAACACAGGCCTGGAGAGCATTTTCAGGATGCTGAGGAGGGAATTCTTCCCCTGTCACACTGACCCTCACTAAGCATGGCGTTTTCTTTGGGAACACATGTACAGACCTGGGTTAACATTTCTAAGTGATCCTGTATGCTTATGTTTTCCTTGCAAGAATCAGAGTCACAACAAGTGATGCCTACCATCCAGGAGGGGTCACACCCTCTAACCTTATTTCTTTACAGAAGCCCCAGGTAAGCCTTACCTTGGTGTCATCTGCTTTGGAAAGAACTGAACTCCCTCCCCTTGCCCTGCTCACCACCATAAACGCTGCCCTTGCCCACAGCCAGAAGTGATGATGGAGCACACACGTCTTTAGGGAGCACTTACATCATTCGCCCACGATCCCGCAATAAGGAAGTTCCCTGGCAAGGTTGGTGGACTAAACGACAGGCAACCAATGCTGTCATCGGGAGAAGATGTCACTTCAATATCCTGGGGATGGGGAGAAGCAAGTTAAATGTACGCATCTTGACAATTCAACTCCAAATTGCTTTCTTTCCCACCAAACATGGCATCATGGACTTCCCCTGTGCCCCAGAACTGCCTGAAGTAGCCAGCAAGAGGGTGGCACTGCCAGGACTAAAAGCAGCCCTCCACAGAAAATGCACTCAACTGTGCTATCAGCTCACTCTTGCTCCAAAGTGCCTGATCACAAAAGCCAGTCACCGGCGACCATCCCGTGAGAATTCTGATCTGACAGCTGTGGTCGGGGTCCCAGGAACTACAATTCAACAAGCAGCCCTGGAAGATTCCTGGGACGTGGTGAGCCCGAGCTGGAAGGACACCAGTCCAAGGGGCACAGTTTCTGGGCTCCAGGGTTGAGAACGCTGTTGGCAAAAGGAAGCCCAAAGACGGCCCTCAAGCCGCCTGGGCTCTCTCTTCCACCCTCTCTGCTGAGGGCAGCCCTGCCTGCCCTCTCCCGACAGACTCCAGGAAGCTCGCTGCGGTACCTTCATAGGATTGTGGTTGTCTGTGGTCGTACTGCCAAACATGCTGGTCCCACCCGTTCCAAAGCCCGAGGTTGTTCCAAACAGACTCATTGTGGCCCTTAAAAAAAAAGGCAAATGCTAAGAATTGGTTCGTTAAGCAATTAATGTCACTGAGAAGCTGAATGACTCTAAGTCCCAGGAGGGAAATAGAGGTTTTAAGTAGCAAGACACAAGGCGCCTCTCCAGAAGTGATCACAATCACGATGTAACAAGCGGAGTGTTTTTCCTATAAACTTCAGATTTACAAGGAAAACCTGTGCAGACAGGGGCAGGCTGTTCCATCTGCCCCACATCCAGTTTCCCATCATTAGCAGCTGACATTCCCCACAGCTGCCGCACAGCCAATTCTGATTCAGAGCCGCTCTGTGACTGAGCAGAACTGCTCCCCCGGGTTCCCGAGACATCGTTTTATGGGAACAGACAGCAGTTGGTCTTGGCTGCGGTTTTAAAGAAGTGTCAAGAAACCACTGTGATCTGCTGGGGTACCAAGAGGCCTGGCATAGCACTAACACCTTTGGGCTTTTACATTGTAAGACAACCACTCCTCCTCCAGTTTCTTCCCGGGCACCACAGTAAAGGCACTTCACTAAGGTATAATGTGGTGCTGTGGGCTGGGTGGTGGGCAAATGACAAGGTCTGTGGTTCACGTCCACCAGCTGATTCTCTTCCCCTAAAGATTTACCCTACACAAGGTCAATATAAGTCACCATTGACTTGATGGCAGTGAACTTTTGAGGATCAGGTCATATTATGTATGCGGGAAGCAGATGCATCAGGGTTGGGACCCAACCTCACTGTGCCACTTTCCTGCTTTGCCAACAGTCAGAACTGGCAATGAGTTAGTTTGGCTTTTTGAAGGTTACTCTGAGCATCAGGAGCCCTAATGGCACAGTGCTTACTAGTTGGGTTGCTAACCTCAAGAGCAGCAGTTCAAAACCACCAGCTGCTCCAAGGGAGAAAGAGGAGGCTAATCTTTAAATTTTACTGTTTCAGAAACCCACACGGGGAATCCCACTCTGTGCTATAGCTAATCAACACGATGGCAGAGAGCTGAGGGTCAGGTATGATTATATATGCAGAGAGCACATGCATCGAGTGCACAGTAAGTACCGCAGAGACCATGCCCTTCTTTTTTCCTTCCAAGGAGGAATCTGTGCACGGTAAGCCCCTGACCACTCACACACTGGCCCTCATACCCACAGGCTCCACATCCGACGGTCCAACTAACCAAGGATCCAAAATATTTGAGAAGGAAAATCATTACTGGTAAGCGGTCAGTCATCCTTCAAAGGCTAAAAAGGAGTATAACATCCTGTTCATATAGCACTTATGATGCATTAGGTATTATAAGTAATCTAGAGATGACTTCAGGACCCCAGTGGCGTTGTCAGGTGTTAATGGCAAGGTTAGTGGTTGAAACCCACCAGCGGCTCCTTGGGAGAAAGATGAAACTGTCTGCCCCAGTAAAGATTTACAAAGCCGCAGAGACCCTCGGGGTCTCTAGGAGTCCAAATTGACTGGATGGCAGTGGGCTGGGCAAAGAGATTCTTTACTTAAAGTTTGCAGGAGGATCTGCATGGGTTATAGGGCAACACCCCACCATTTTATATGAGAGCTGTGGGAATCTGCAGATTTTGGTATCCAGCTGGGGGGGGGGTGTCCTGGGACCCACCACCCACAGATATAGAGACAATATTTTCAATTCTGCTAAGGGTCAGCAAATTCTTATCCCTTAAAGCAGTGGTTCTCAACCTTCCTAATGCCATGACCCTGTCATACAGTTCATGTGGTGGTGACCCCCAACCATAAAATTATTTTCGTTGCTACTTCATCACTGTCATTTTGCTACTGTTATGGATTGGGCGACCCCTGTGAAAGGGTTGTTCAACCCCCAAAGGGGTCGCGACCCACAGGTTGAGAACTGCTGTCTTAAAGGTTTGTCTCAAAACCAGCAGCCATCTAAATGAGGCATCATGAAAGTTCACACAGAAAAAGCACACCAACCT
>NW_022111313.1:1685064-1712378 GCF_000313985.2 Echinops telfairi
TGGTGGTGACCCCCAACCATAAAATTATTTTCGTTGCTACTTCATCACTGTCATTTTGCTACTGTTATGAATTGGGCGACCCCTGTGAAAGGGTCGTTCGACCCCCAAGGGGTGCTACCCACAGGTTGAGAACGGCTGCATTAAAGTTTACTGTTAGTCACCCCTCCCCCCAAAGAAGCCCGGCAGTTGTTAATAATACCAAGGGTGACATCTCTACACACTCAGTGCAGCACGGAATGGAGACAGCCAAGAATTCCATAGGCACTTCGGCTCCCTGAATATGCATGTGCAGAACTCAGCGAGGTCACACAAGAAGGTCTTAATATGGACCTCTCCAACCCCTCCACCCCCACCCAATCACCAAGTTAGGGGAGAGCCTTGCTACTCTTAAGGATGAACTTAGGGGAAAGAGCTTGGGATTCGAGATGGCCGGTATGCACGTGAGGGCATGGAGAACATCCCACAAGTTCAAAAGGTGTGTCCCCAAAGGACTTCCTCCCGCATACCCCCTTTTGCCGACTTCTCTCCGGTGACCTTCCCCTCAGGCCACACAGCACATTCCTCCCCAGTCGGGAGGGGCAACTTCCCAGCCCACTCCATCCCTCCCCCAACTGCCTCCATGCCAACCTCAGGGGCTCAGTCCCGAAGTTGCCACCTTAGAACCTTCCCGGGTGAAGGAAGCATTCTAAGAGTGCCCAGTGGGGAGGGCGACACAGCTGAATTAAAACTGTCCAACACACACATTTTCTATGGTCTGTAAATTATACTCTAACGAAGCTTTCAGACGGCCTAATTGTTCGCAGTTGCCTCCTCAGAGACCCCCGTTTGCTACACCTTGACCCTCTCGGGAGCTGACTCGTGCACGGCCAATCCCTCCGGGGGCCGAGGGACGTCAGCTCGGGCGGCTGCACGGCCAGCAGTCTGAGACCACCACCCGCGCCGCGGGGCAGAGACCAGGCTTTCCGCTCCCGTGGAACCCGTCTCGGGACCCCACAGGGGCGGTCCTCCCCTGTCCTGTCCCTGAGGGTCGCCGTGCGCCGGCAGGGTGGTAAGTGACCGGCTGGAGGCGTCTCGGGGGAAGGCAGGGAGCCAACACGGGGCGTTTCAGGGGCCGGAGAGCGCGCGGCGGGTCTGCACCGGTCGCCAGGAGGGGCGTCCCGAGTAGCCGGGGGGCGACCGGAAGGGCGTTCCGGGCAGAGCGAGGCAGACAGGTGACCTTCCCGGAGCCTGGGGACCCAGGGCGGCAGCTAACAAGGGAGGCGGCACGGGGCCTACCTGGCAGGCGCTCTGCGGCGGGAAGCCGGAGGCTGGAAGGCTGGGGAGTCTGCGACCCCGCTGTGAAGCGGAGTCAGGGGCCAGAGTCTCGAGAGCCCGGAATCGCCTCACGTCAGTGTTAGAAACGGCCCCGGGCACCGCGAGGGCACTGCGCATGCGCTCCAGAGGCACTTCCGGCGTCGCCCGGAAGCGCGGAAGGAAAGCGCGCCGCCTTCCGCGAGTACGTGAACTAGTGGCGCCCAGAGGAAGGCCTCATGCCCGCGGGTTCCGGATTGGCTGAAAGTTGGGAACGCTAGCGGATGGTTGCCAAGCGACAGTTTCTAAATCCCTGCCCGCCATAGGTTGAGGACGGGTTGCCGTTTGCGTCGGAATAAACCACCGTAAAACAAAGAAAACCTATTAAGATTCTGATTGCTGCTCATGTATGCCCTGGTCTGGGAAAACGGATTTAATTCAGCTTTGGCGGTGCATCGGCCAACCTGCGTCCCAGCACTGACTTGGTTGCCGACGAAAGATCCAGAGCTCTGCTGGGCCTTCAGGGCCTCAGTGTGGGGCTCTATAATGGGCAAAACGAAGGCTGTCTTCTAGGGCTGTCCTTAATTAGGTTCAGGTGAAAAAAGAGCTGCGGAGGATGTTTGCGTCGCGTAAGGTCTCAAAGGAATGTCCAGGAGCGGTTCATAGCACACCGGAGCCGCTAGGTGGCGCAAACGACCAAGCGTCCTATTACGTAGCCTGGCAATGGGATCTCCCCAGGGGGGCCTTGGCAGAAAGGCCTGGCAAACTGCTTCAACCCTCTGGAGCGCAGTTGGAGGATATGTATCTCCCTCTCAACACGGCCTGCTCCACACTCACCTGGTTACTTTCTTCTTGTCGGGGTGTCTGGAGAAAGCGAAAGGAAACAAAAAAGAGAGGAACCTTGAGCTTGTGGCACCTAAGCCAGAGCCTCTCTCTCTGTCTGCATACCAAGAGCCTCGGCATCCACTGGGAGGTTTAGGATCCGAGGCAGCTTGCTAGAAAATGCAGACTCTGTAGGTCCAGGGCCCAACAACCCACATTGCTCGCAAGCACCACAGCTGAAAACTAAGGATCCGGACTAGGGCCTTAGAATCACTTAGGAGAACTTTTATAGATTTTGCCAGGGATTATGATTGTGTGGATCTGGGGTGGAGCCCAGGAAATTCATCTTGGAAACAAAATACAAATTCCCCAGGTGGTTCTATGTGCAGCCAGGATGGAGAGCCTCTGTTTTAGACAATGATGGTAGCAATCATTCCTTGGAGAACAGGTTATGTGCATCAGCCTGTGCTAAGCCCTTCAGATGCTTCCTCTCCTGCAATTCCATTGGAGCTCTAATAATCTGTTTCAGAGCTAAGGAGAGGAGGCTGAGGGGGAATGTAATTTGCCAGACATCTCCCATCCAGTGCAATCTTCCCTCTGCCTGATTCCCTATCAGCAAAAGCAGAATGGTCTCCGAACAAGTACACCCTCTCCAATGGCCCCTTTCCTTATTCCTCACCACAAGTGGCAGAGCGGTTAGGAGCTGGGCTGCTTTTCCGAAGTCCCATCACACCACTTTGCACTTAGGAAAGACCTTAGCGCACTGCCATCCCGTCCATTCGGCTCACAGTGACCTTGTAGGACAGAGCAGCACTGCCCTTGCGGGTTTCAGTCAGTGTTTATGAGAGTCAAGAGCCTCATATTTCTCCTAACAGAAGACTTATTACATCAGGACTTGTTTTTGCTAACCAAAAGAAATCCGAGGAAGATTTCCACTTTTAAGATAAACGGCGAGACGTGAGAGTGGCAGTCAGTATTGGTTTTACAGGGAGCTATGGGGATCCTTGTGGCATAGTTGATTCAAATCAGGCTGCTAACGGCAAAGTTCAAAACCACTAGCTGCTCCTCGGGAGAAAGACAGGCTTTCTCCTCCATTGAACAGTTGTAGTCTTGGGAATCCACAAGGGCAGTTCTGCCCAGCTTTACAGGAGTGCTATGAGTCAGTCAACTCGATGGCAGTGAGTTTGGAGTTTCGGATCAGAGAGGCAGCGGGCACCCCAAATAGCAAGAGTAGGGTCGCCAATCTCCTCTCCGGGAACCCCACTGTCCATAGGTGATTTCTACTTGGGTAGGCTGTGTATTTATCACATCACACCTACTTTGACTATGAATTAGTGCTATTTAGGTTTTCTGTGTTCGTTGGTATAATTTGGTAGGTTGTTTTTATGTCTAGGAACCCTGAAGGAATTCTGGTAGTGCAGTGGGTTACAAGTTGAGCTGCTAACCACAAGGTCAGCAGTTCCAACCCACCAGCTACTGCTCTGCGGTAGAAAGGTGAGGCATTCTGCTTCCATAAAGATTTACAACCTTGAAAACCAAAAGGGCCGTGCCACTCTACCCCCGAGGGTCGCTATGAGTCAGAATTGGCGTGGTAGCGATGAATTTGGTTTGGGGTTTGGAGGAAGGCTCAACCATTTTTTCCCATATGAATGAATGGCCTTTGCTTCTTTGCTTTATGCCATTTTGGCTAATGCCAGGTGTCACTGGAACGCTGGACCTTCAGACGGCAGGGGAAGGCTTCCTAGTGTGCTAGGTTCAGGTGACCTCCAATGAAATAGAGGCCAGGGGGTCACGTGTCCCAGCCACGTGAGGAGAAGCCCCTGGAAAGGCAGGTCCCAGCCCCACAGCCTGAGTGACCCTCCACAGAGGTCAGAGTGGGCTGAGTCCCATCACTTTTAAATTTTGGGGGTAGAAACCAGGATTAACAATAAAACCTTTATCTATGACTCTGATTGCACCATACAATATAGGTGCAAAATCAAGAATGTTTAGCGTTAACATGTGATTGTGTCTACCAATCTTTCTGCCACTTTTCCATGGGGAACATATATGAATGACTCCAGGATTTACATCTATTCCTACGTGACTAGAAACTGAATACACTGGTAATTTTCATTCTGATTTTATCTTTTCATGTGAAATTATTTGACACTTTAAAAATTGTGCTTGGCGTCTTATAAATAGTGTGGATGCAAAGAAACATACAGTAAACTGTTTGAGTTAAAATGCACTTTGGGAGCCTCCAAACAGATGGTATCAACCTAGTGGTAATGAATGATCTAAAATGAGTTCAGGGAGACAGATCACTCTGCTCCTGTAAAAAGCCCTAGAGAGCAGTGCAGCTCTGTCCTGCATGGTTGTACGAGTGGAAGTGATGCATGGGCGGTAGATTTGGGTTTGGGTTAAGAATAAATTGGCCTTCTCCCTTTGGGTCCTGAGAGCCAACCCTTGGAATCTCTCAGGTAAGCGAAGTGTCCTTGTGGCTAAAACTGCCAAGCAGTATTTGAGAATTTGTGCTAGTGGGGTGGGGTGAGATGGGGGTGGAGGAGGGGAAGGGCTACATAGATTATAACGAGGCTTTTCCCCAGTTTGTCTCCCCCAAAGACATGCCAAACATTAGAGGCTATTTGCCAGCATATGGTGGGAGGCCAGACACTTAGAGATCCTCCCTGAAGGCAGTCAGTTGCCAGACCACTGTCTGGTCCCACCACAAGTAGGGCCCACTCCCTGCTGTTAAGGACAATGGGCTACTTCTCCCTAAAAGCTTGCAGCCATCAGTCTGGTCCCTGTAGATGGGGTTTACACCCTACTGATAATGGTTTCCATAGAGAGCCAGAGAACAGGTCAAACCTGCTCAGTGACATCCAAAGTTAGGCTGCCACCCTGAATCTAGGATCCACCCTTCTTGTCACATGTGTGCCCCCAATCCCTCCCCTTCCTATTGCGTGTATATCCCTAGATTGTTCCCCTCTGATTGCTGTATAACCCATAGTGCAACCCCTTCCTGTGATGTATGTCTTTACCTGTAATTAGGAGGCTTGCACGTCCCCCAAAGATATTTAAGCCTTGGTCAGCAATAAAGATCTCTCTCCGCTCTTCTGTCCTCCCTCATTCATCTCCCTCACCTTGCCCTCCTTCCCCTCCCCCTCTTTCCTGCCCTCGGGTCTCTCTCCACATGGACCACTGAGCAGGGCTGAAGTGAGTATGCTACCATGAAATGTGTCTGACTCTCCTCTATCTCTCATGCTCTCGATGACTTTATTATAATCTCTATATATATTATAACCGTACAATTGCTCCTATCAAACCTGCAATTAGTTGTGGGGGGCTGGCCTTTCCCTCACACTACCTGACCAACTAATCTCAGGAAGAGAGAGGGACATGGTTGAACTAATCATACACATTTAATAAATCAATCAACCATGGCCAAGCGATGAGGCCCCATTCAGGACTATGAGGCCCATGAAGAGCTCTGAACATGGAAGTTCCTTGGGCTTCCTGGTTGGCGAGATGTCTGCTCCTGGGAGGATCACCCAGTGATAGAGAAGTGAAAACTCTGTGGAGGGAATGTGATGTCTCTAGTTTGTGGGATAGGTGGGTTTATTGTGCCAGCCTGGCCAATAGGAACATGTGGGATTAATCAGGTTGCAGTTTGATTGGAGGCCCGCCCTCATCTCTCTTGCTCTCTGGTAATTGAAACAACATGCTGCTGCTTTAGCTAGTTCTCTGCCTCAAGGAGACCTGCTTTGCCATGCTGCTGGTGAATACATTGCTTGAACTTGAGGCTGGTGGATCCTGTCACCTTGCATTGCTTGAATTTAATATCCCATCCGGGCCAGCCTTGCTAAGCTCCTGAGCTACTGCCTATTGCTGACCCACCCTGCTGTTTGCTGCCTGCAGAAAGACTGCCTGCCTTGCCCGAGGGAGGACTCTTCTGTCTGCCTCCTTGACCTTGGCCCCGGCAACCCATGTGAGTTGAAGGACTTCCAGTATATTACTTGTTCCATGAAAGTGAGTTGAACTGAGCCCTCTGTACTGCTCTGTGGACTAATTAGCTGTTATATTCCTTCTCACTGTATAAACCATATATATATATATATAAAATCATAAGTGTTCTGGTTTTGTTTCTCTAGAGAACCCTGCCTAACACAGTTTGTATCCTCTCTGGCTATAATAAAGCCGCATGGTGTTCTCTTTCAACCATCTCAGATCAATGAGATACTGCATTGGGCACACCTGCTGCAAGAGATTTCTTCAAGATGATAAACGGTGGGCCCGATCTGAGTGCTTTTCAGCGGCCTCATGCACATGAAAGCTGGACAGTGGACAAAGAAGACCAGAGCAGCACAGATGCCCTTGAATTACGGTACTGGTGACGAAGACGGGATATTCTGTCAACTGCCAGAAGGACAAATACATCTGTCTTGCAAGAAATACAGCCAGCTGCTCCTTAGAAGTCAGCACGGTGAGGCCTCATCCTAGGTACGGCGGACAGTCATCAGGAGGGACTGGTCCTTGGAGAAAGATGTCATGCATGTGAAGGAGCAGCGGAAAAGAGGAAGCCCCTCGGTGAGATGGCGTGACATGGTGCCTGTGACAGTGGGCTCAGACATGACCTAATGGTGGGGAGAGCGCAGGACCAGGCCGGGCTTCATTCTGCTACCCGCGGGGGCACTGTGAGGCACAGCTGACGTGACGGTGCCTGGCAACAATGGCATCTTCACGATGAATCCTGTAACTTACTCCAGGGGATGACCGAGTCCGTGGGAGCTGTGTAATTATGGACCCTCTGGACCAAACACACTAATAAGGCGTCTATAGATTTCAAAATGAGTTGTCTTCTCCTTGGCAAAAAATATCCACCTTCAGTGATGTCCTGGATGTTAAGGGAGGAAGTATGGTGTAAATTCAAAGAAATACATTTGTGATATCTGAAAATGCTTTTAGAGTTTTTGTTAAGTCTCAGAGATCGCTCAAATGAACTGCAGCTGACAGGTAAACCCAATCAAATACTCCTTCCTATGGGCTCGAGTCTGGCGCACTGTGACTCTATGGGACAGCTTCGAACTGTTTCCAAGATTGTGACTCTTTACAGGAGCAGAAAGCCTGGTCTTTCTTCCTTGGAGCAACTGGCGGTTTTGAACTGCTGACCTTACTGTTCGCAGCCCAACGTGAAATCACTATGCAACCGGTGCTCATCCGCTCACTGTATGCTCCCAAGGTGAAGTACCAGCTTCCTGAGACCAGGAAGGTAAGGTCATGGCTAACAGCACTGATTCAGGGAACTCTTATTTCACACAGAGCCCATGAGGAGCACAACAGAGCTTTCCTGAGCAGGGTGTCTGCCAGGCTGGGGGATGGACTAGGACATGTACCAGGCCAGGGGTTAGAAGCATGAGCTTTAGGAGCCAGACCGTCTGGGTTCAGGTTCACACTAACTTACTAGTTATGTGACTCTGGGAAAGTTACTGCTCTACCTTTGTTTAGCTCATCGAGTTTCTGTGAAGAGGAAATAAGCACTCCCTTGTAAACTGAGTGAGAAAATGCTTGGCACATGAAAGTGCCGAGCAAGCATTTTCCTAGTGTTATTAAATTGCTTATCTCAGCCTTAAGAGGACCCCTGGGGTGCAGTGAGTTTTGCATTTGGGCTGCTTTCAAGTCAGCAGCTGCTCCTGGGGAGAAAGAAGAGGCCTTCTACTCCTGTCAAGTTAGTCTCAGAAACCCACAGGGGCAGTTCTACCCTGTCCTATAGGGTCGCAATCAGTCAGAATCAACCCAATGGCCATGAGTTAATGAATGAGTGACGCCATAAGGAACCTGGGTGATGCTGTGGGTTAGGCATTAGACTTAAATGCAAGGTCAGTGGCTCAAACCCAGCATCTACTCCACAGAAGAAAGATGAGGCTGCCTGCTCCTATAGAAACATACAGTCTCTGAAACCGTCCATAGGGTCACTGTGAGTTATACGTTTTACAGAATATGAGGGGCCCAGTGTAAAATGTAAAGGTAGGGTCCCTAATTCAAAAGTTCTTAAAACTTTCAAGATAACAGTAAAGAATGAGACCAGGTGCGGTTAACTATGACGGCAGGGCTTCCTGAGTAAGGATGTGCTCAAACCCACTGCCATCAAGTCAATTCCAACTCCAGTGTGTAATCAGGTATGGGGCCCTTGAGCCTTGCACTTGGAACCCAAAGACCCATGGGAGAAAGGCTTGGTGTCATTCCTGTAGAGATGAAGGCCTGGAAGACCCAAGGGAGCAGTTTTCTTCTGACAGATCGGGTTACCATGAGTGGGAATCCACTCAGAGGCACCCCCAGCCTTCCCCTTGAGTTCTGGGCAGGGCTGCTTCCGGGGTGCAGCACTTGCCATCATCACACAGGGCTCCATGCTAAGCAGGGCCCCACACCTGGTCTCATTCTTTACTGTTTTCTCAAAACGTTTAAGAACGTTAGGGTTAGGGCCTCTGTCTTTACATTTTACACTGGGCCCCACCTTCTAGAACTGGTCCTGCTCTTTCTGCTTGGTGCTCTGTGATGTTGTGGCTAAGTGGCTCTGGACAAGGGACAGCTTGTGAACTTCAGGTGTTCCTAGCAACCTCGTAAGGCCCTTGGGAGCATAAACAAGATGTGTGCACAGTGCTTGGCATGTATAATTTCTCAGAAATGGTATCTGGTATTAGTTATATTGTTGTTATTGTTACTATGATGGTTAGATTTTATGTCAACTCCATGCTAAGTGAAGGAAGGGGTGGAGCCCAACCCATCAGTCAGGTTGCAGCCGGATGATACTTCCATGGGGGTGTGGTCTTTTGTTTAAGAGAGGCCCTCAGCAGTACCCAGCTTGCAGCTTCATCTTCTGTGGGATCTGGGTCCCCGTCTGGTTCGAGGAGCTCCTGTTCTAGCCCCTGCAGATCCCAGGAGCCGTCATCGGACTGCTGACCTTGGATTCACTCAGCTCTGCATGCACCGGCCCGCGGCCCTCCTGCTTCATCTTCCTGCTTCCTGTTCAGCAGGCCCTGCAGCTACACGGTCAGAAGCTGGGTTGGTCTTACCCACTTCTACAAGTAAACTGCAATTGTTGACATCAGTCTCTCTCTAGACA
Source organism: Echinops telfairi (assembly GCF_000313985.2). NCBI lineage: Eukaryota > Metazoa > Chordata > Mammalia > Afrosoricida > Tenrecidae > Echinops > Echinops telfairi. Next base: position 1,694,279 of record NW_022111313.1, read on the forward strand.
TGGACAAACCAGCACACTGGTTTCGCTTCCCTGGAGAGCCCGGCCTGACAGTTACCATTTCTCTTTTCAGAATAACTCACCCAACAGCTCTGTACTGTTCCTACACACCCACCTTCTCGCTTACACTCCAGTGACAGGTAAAAGTGGTCCTGTCATTAGTGGAATGCCTCTTCTTTTTGGAGTTTTTGTTATCGCCCTTTATCATCTGTATCTTTTAAAATCTGATGTTTGAACATCTTTGAGTAAATATCTGAGAACCGAAAAGTCAGAAAACTCCACGCGGCCGCGTTGTACATAGTGCTAGCGATAATGTGTGAAAAACAAAACCAGGCAGCTGTAAATGCAGGTCCTGTGGAAACTAGCTGCATAGGAAATTACCATGGAACATCAGCGCAGTTTGAAGTTGACTGTTTTCCCCTCAAAATTGTTGTTGTTAGGGGCCAGTGAGTGACATTCCGCACGACAGAACGACACCCTGCCCAGTCCTGCAGCACGCAGCCGCTCACAGTTGTCCTTACACTTGAGCTCCGGGCTACAGCCAATGTCCATCCATTTTGTAAAGGGTCACCCTCATTTTCACAGACCCTCGACGTTACCAAGCACTGTGCCCTTCTCCAGGCACGACTATGACTGCAGAGCCAAAGTATGTGAGGTAAAGTCCTGCCATCCTTGCCTCTAAGGAGCATTCCGGTTGTACTTCTTACTGATTTATTTACTTTTTCCCCAGGCTGTACTTCTTCCAAGACAGATTTATTTGTTCTTTTGGCAGTCCGTGGTACCTTCAATATTCTTTAGCCCTATCATTCAAATGTAGTAATTCTTCTTCTGTTTTCCTTAGTCAATGTCCGACTTTTACATGCTTACGAAGCAAATGAAAACACCATGGCTCAGGTCAGGTGCACCGTTGTCCTCAAAGTTACATCCTTGCTTTTCAACTCCTTAAAAAGGTCTTGTGCAGCAGATTTACCCGATACGATGAATTATTATTTCTTGACTGCTGCTTCCAGGAGCATTGATTGTGGATCCAAGCAAGACAAAACCCTAGACTACTTCGGTATTTTCTCCATTTATCCTGGTGTTACGTAGTAGAGTTCAGTTTGTGAGGGTTTTGGTCTATTTTACATGGAGTTTCACTCCATATTGAAGGCTGTATTACAACTCAATTTACCAAATTAACATAGTTTTTTAAAAAAATCAAGATAAATTCTTTAAGATAGGGTGTGTTTGGTTTTTGTTGGGGGGTCACCTTATTAAAACTTAAGGCTTCTGTAAATCTTAAAGCTGAAGTTCTTTTTTCTATAAACTTAGACTGCAGAAGAATTCAAGTGAATTGAACTGGAGCAAGAACTCATTAAAACCCTGCAGAACAAATTTTTTAAAGAAAGCATGTTGTCCGTGGGCGAGCGATGGTGGCACAGTCGTTACGGGGTGGGCTAGATCTGCAAGATCAGCAGTTGAAACCATCAGCTGCTCAGTGGGGGCAGGACAGGGCTTTCTCCTCCGGGACAGAGCTGCAGCCCCAGAAACCCACAGAGGCAGTTCTGCTCCGTCCTGTAGCGTCTCTGACTCGGCATTGACTGGATGGCAGTGACTGAGTGCGCAGTGAAGACGGTGAGTAAAAAGTATGTTCAGAAACAAAATGAAGCATGACACTGATGGCGATACCAGCTCAACCCTTTATTCACAATCAATTGTAATGCGACTGATTTCACAGTGACTGCAGAGTATGAGCCTTCACTATAAAGGCATAAGAAAATACTACTAAGAAGCAAGCTGCTCCTCAAATTCAGACGATTGCTATTTGGCCACTAATGAGATATTTCATCCCTTAACATTAACCATACTGTAGAAATGTTTTCAGACTTTGATCAAAGTAATTGAGTAACATACAACCTGTCCAAATACAATCTAAAAGCAATATATATATGCTTCACTGAAATCATGTATATGATATGTGTATGTAATTCACTGAAATCATAAGTGATCTGTCTCAATAGAAAATTAAAGCCCTTAAAGAAAATTATAAGACAGCATTTATTCTGAGAAAAAATATTACTGAAAAATCAATTTAACCCTTACAGAATTAAACATCTGTGTTCCTTCCACAGCAGTATTTACCAATAAGCACAACACCAATGAAAGTGTCTGGTGATCACAGGGTCTCCTGGCATGTTCTTAAATCCATCCTCCAAACTTCAGTTTGTTGGGTAAGTACACCCGGGAAAGGTAATCAGGTGACAGGAAGGTCAGAGCTTGAATTTCCGCCTTCATCTTGGAGGCTGCCATTATTTCCATCTGCCAGAGAAGAGAACAGAGCTATTGCTGCGTTTCTGTCCAATCAACCCAACGGAGGTGGGGGTGGGGGGGTTGTTGGGGACCCTGGAGTCGGTCCACAGTAGAACAGCCCACTGCTGGTCTGTGCCACAACTGTTGTTCTGCTTGAGCCCATTGCTCGAGACTGCCTTTATTCTCCAGAAGCACGGACAACACCCTTAGGGGTCAGTCAGTCAGAACACCCTAGAGCTGCTATCCCTAAAAACATGGGGAATGAGTGGACCCACTATGGGTGCCTTCAATAACTAGGAATGGTGGGCGCTCCTTAAAATGATGGCTTCTCCTTATCTTTTAATCAATTACTATCTCCCCCACCCTCCACAGATGATACAGTCACAGACGGTGGTTCTAAATCAGCTCCAATCTGCTGGTCTTATCACATGACTCAACATTTCAATGATATTTTACTGCCACACCACACGAACATTGGTTGTTGGGTAGCTATCACTTCAAGAGGCTATTTTCAAAATATTAAATGAATAGTCACTGCTAACGTTAAACGTGTGGCATTTTTAGTTCAGCTTCAAAAAGAAACATACTTCTTTTCTCCAAAATGGCTGGCAGGTGACATACGGTCTCTTCAGGATGCTGTCCAGTTTCATCTGGTCCCGCTTGGTGAGTGGGATTAAAGTATTCTGAGGTACATTTAACCTGAAAGGGGAGGGGGCTGGGAGTGGGTACTCCTCACACTTGCATGTTACTTCCACGTCACCAACACTTCCTGTGCTCTTTCAAGAAACCCAGGAACAAGAGCTAGGAAAAGGGGTGCCAATCCGCCTGTAAGTCCATCCTCACCCTCACACTGTGACCAGGCAGCTGAAGGAGGGAGGCCTCACAGCCCAGAGGCTCGGCTCTTGGAGGGGGGGAGGGGGAGGACACTGAGAGACCTCAGGCCCTGGGGTGTTTGATTTTTTATTTATTTTCTGTCATTTGACAATGCCAGACCAGGGAAGTTAGGATATTTACTATTCTCTCTCACACACACAGGTCTCTAGTCTTAAATTGGAGGAAATTTTTAAGTAGACTTGTGATTTTATCTTGGGATACATTTTAAAATGGAACAGGAGAAGTCTGGCATCGATAGTACAGCGTTTGAAGTCATATACCCTGCTCTCCCGGGAGCTCTGGCTTCAAATAATCTACATCACTGTCCCCATAATTATGAGCATTTGCCAGTGGCAGCTCCTGGGTAGGGGACAATGTGAGTGAGAGGGAGGCCCGTAGGATATCTCTGGAAGGGGTGTTTGTTTAGCTCACAGCACCCTGTGCTCCCTTTGACAGTGTATTTCTATGGGTGGCTTTTCCAGGTCCTGGGGATGTTGGTGTGAAATGCAACCGGAACCTCTCCAAGGCCTCCGTCTTCAGAATGACCGGGCTGTCAGCCCCAGCTCTGCCTTAGAAATGGCCTCCATCCAAAGAGGTCACCCCCACGGCGCTCTGACCTTCATTTTTAAGAGGAGGCCGACCACCCCAAACCTGTCGCCTTCCATGTGCAGGAAACAGGAACCTGTGGGCCTGGGTCGCTCCTGGTTTACAGAAACTCAATACACATCTTAAACTCACCCTCCTTAACCAGTGAATACAGCGAGATCATGGTCTCTTTGGAATGCCACACCGCCGAAGATGAGAAAGCGGCCATGATGCCCTGTGCAGAGGGACAGGAAACCTCCTACGCTCAGGTGGGAAAGCGGAACAGTGAGCCGCCCAGAGAGGGCAGAGTCATAAAAGTGGGTACACACTTTGACCCATAAATTCTGGGAATTTCGGCAGTGGGACTACTTGGAGGTATGGGCATGGATTTGGTGACAGCGCCTCCACTGGAGTGCTCCCATATGATGGTGGACTGACCTAACCAACACCGCCATGTCCCTAACCAGACTCAGTAACAGAGGCACCAAAAGCAGGCCAGAGAAGAAAATGAGAGAGGGGGAGAGAGAGAGAGATGGGGCGGGGGTGATGCAGATTGCGAAATAGTATTAGAGTATGAACCCATCTTTTATGAAAAATAATAGCTACCCGCAGACGATAGCCTCGAAGGATAGAGACAAAGCATTCGAGGTACTCGTTCTGCAGGGGATTTTTACCTCAGTACTTGCTATGTTTCCTATCATGAACGCATACATGGGATTTACCCAACATCAGGCTCCCAAGCATTCAGTTAGCTTGCAACGAGATCTGTTTCATGAAATGAGAACTTTATGAGGGGCCAGCTCATGTTAGAGTGACTTATTGTAACTGCTAGAGAACATGGGAAGGCAAATGATGTCAGCAACTAAGATTGAATTGGAGCGCCGTATTTTACCTCCTAATTATAAGAGAATTTGCAAAAGTTTAATTACATAGGGAGTAAAATAAAAATGTGTTCTGGCTGCCTGGCCAGCTTGATTTGTTGGGTTTTTTTTTAGTAACTGAAAAAGACACCCTGATACACTGAATTCATAATTACACGATTCTGATTCAGTGACAGTCCAAGGGAAAAACCACTAAGCTTGCCTTTCTATGCTGTTGTAGGCTTACTATTAGTAAAATGAGTCATTTCAAATATCCTAGTTGTGCTCAGTCATCTAACCTTTGAATATCAGAAGGGAGGAGGCCAAGCCATCTCATCGCTGGAACCGTGAGATTATGAGCTTCAAAAGCCATGGACTGAAATAAAGAGGGAGCACATATCAGGTCAGTCTAAGCTGCAGAGAACCCAACCCAAAAGCAAATGAACCCACTGCTCTTGAATAGCTTCCGACTCACGTCAAACCCGATAGGACAGCATTTCCTAGGCTATACCTCTTCACGGGAGAAGAAAGCCTCATCTTTCTTTCTTGGAGGGAACTGGTAGAGTCGAACTGCTAACCTTGCAGATAACAAGCCCAACACATTACCTACTGATGCCACCAGGACTCCTTTGCAGAGAAATCACTCAACAAGACTAACTGTCATCAAGTTGGTTCTGCCCTATAGCAACCGTCTAGGACAGGGTAGAACTGCCCCTGAGGTTTTGGGAGAAAATCTCATCTTTTCACCACTGAGGTGCTGGTGGGTTTGAACCGCCACCCTTGTGGTTAGCAGCCCAAGTAGTCACCCACTACATCACGAGAGCTCCTGGCAGAGAACCGTCATACTTTTGTTTACTAGGAAGTGCCCTGGTGGCATAGATTACGCTGTGCTGCCAACCACAGGTGGGTGGTTCCACCTCACAGGAGAAAGATGAAACTGTCTGCTCCTGTTAGGATGACAGCCTCGGGACAAGCCCACAGGGCAGCGCCCCTCGGCCGCCCTCCAAGGGGACTGACGTGAGGGCAGTGGGACAGGGACCGAGCTAACGTCACATCCTGAGTCCACAGAAGAGAATCCTCCAGAGCTTGGCTAAGCCACACTCTCCATGGCACTTTTAGAACTGCTCCTTGGGGACTGTCTGCTGCTGGAAAAGATTAACAGCCTTGGGAACCCGCAGGGGCAGTTCTACTCTGTCCAATAGGGTCACAGTAGGTCAGAATCAACTGAGTTAGTGTTGCTGTATCGATTTCCTATAAAGCGGAAGTAGAAAGGGACCTGAATTGATTCATATTCTAGCCCCTGGCCCCACTGTTCTGCCTTCGACATGGCTGTGGCCATTTCAGGAAACTTCAGGTGTAGGAGTGGGATCGTGGTCCCCAAACTCCAGCATGCCACAGCCTCCCTTGGGAGGACCCCATCCCTAGAACTTCTGATGCCTAGATCTGGATGCGGCTGAGGTGGGCATTTCTAATAGGTTTACAGGTGATGCTGATTCTGCCAGTCCAGGGTCCAGACTTGGAGACCCACGGCACATGTTAGTCGCAGACTCGGGTGAGATTTGGTGGGGTCAGTTCTTATAGCCAGAGAAAGGGAATTGGCCAAGTCAGAAGTCAAGGCTGTCCTCATACTCAGGGGAGCTGCTACTGTCTGCTTACCCTGCTGTTGCCGTAGGCTCTGCAGTACCCCCACTGGCTGGGCAAATGGGGGATAATCATGCCTCTTGCCCACTGCCAGTCCTAGCTGTCAGCCCAGGGTGCCCTGGCCAGGCTGGAATAACAACCACAGATGTGCAGACTGATCCTAAGCACAGAGACAGGATCACCCAGGACAATGGGGGGCCCTCAGGTTACTGGGGCATGCTAAGTATAGCCAGTCTGCAGGAGACTTACCAGGGAGCCGTACTTGTAGATGCACATGATCTCTATGCCTGTTCAAAGAAAGCCAACTGAAAAATCCATCCTCTGGCAGAGGACATGTGTGCCATTTGTCCTTTCAAATTGTATCTGGTATGTGGCACTTGGTTTTTTTCCAGGTGTTACCATGAAAATGCATCATTCGCAGTCTAATATGGCAAAAATAAAGCAATACAGTTTCTCAAATGATTATACTGCTTAATTTTCACATAATGAAGAAGTAGCCTTTTACATATTCCATGACTTCCTTACTCCCCAGAGCTAAGCACTGGTTTGAGTGGTTAAAAATGGGAGGAAAAGTAAAACTGTAATGGACGTGGAGTCCAGTGACAGGAAGTTCATGTCCAACACAGGAACCGCAGATAAAGAAGTAGTAACCACTAAGTAAGTATCTATGAGGAGGTGGGACCGAAAAGCACGCCAGGTCTCGTCTTCCTGGCTGCTCCTTCCAAGTCCAAGGAGACGTTACCGTGGGGATCGGCGTCCACCAGGGTGAAGAGAGGGAGGTGGAACAGGTCCCACAGCTTCTTGACTAGCAGTCTTGTGTTCAGGTCGGGAACACCTTTTCCCTGAAAGCAAGGTGGAAATGATGCAGCTTCATTGGTGGAAGACAGCAGGCTAAACTGCATGCTTACCTCTTCAGTATGCTTAAAGTGAACCACCCAGCTGCCCCTGAGGGTCTGGAGGGGTAGGGGTGGTGCTGGCTGTGTCGAGCAGGCAACAGGCAGCAGGGATGCCAGCCACCCCAACACTCACACTCACAACTGGGTCTCAGTCATCCGACTCCTAGGCAATGATCCTAGGGACAGACTTCAGCAGAGATGGAAATCGAATCAGCAAATACCTGATATATTTGAAGATATTCACTGTTGTATCATTTTAAATCACTGCAGGTAACAAAATATTACAAATCACTCTAAATAACCCAAACATCTAAGACTGGCACCACAGAGAGGCAGCCCAGCACAGGGGTCATGAGCACCCATGGGGGTTGGGTGGCTGGGTGGACTGGGTATACCTGGCACAGCCATTTCTTCACAGTTTCAGGCGGCCGCAGTGACGGACCCTGCCAGTGCTCCCCTTTCCTCGTCTGTAAAACGGCACGGAAGGAGCCCTGGCAGTCTAGCGGTTGAGAGCCCGACTGCTAACTGAAGGGCTGGCAGTTCGAACCCACCCAGCAGCTCCCTGGGAGAAAGGACCAAGTGGTGTGCTCCCCGCGGGGCAGGGGGGGGGGCAGTTCAACTACACCGTATGGGTGGCTATGAGTCAGAATGAACTTGATGCCCCAACAACACAGTCACCTCTCACGAGCTTATTACAGGAATCAAGTTACTTTATAATCATAAACCACTTAGGAGAGTACCTGGTGCAAACTTAGGGTTAAATAAACCCTCAATGATAGGCTGATACTCTAAAGTCAGGAAAGCACTAATGATGTAGTTGAAACCGCCTTACTGATGCCTGGAGCTCCCGTGGGGCTGCTGTCTCAACCCAGGGGGCAGGGCCGTGTTCTTGGCTATTCTTTGCACAGTGAGGCTGGGGGGAGGGGGCCCTTTTGACTGAATCACTGAAACCGCCTGGCACACACACTGTGAAGGAGGACCAGGGGCAGCATTCCATTACTTCAACCTGCCCAGAGCCCATGTCACCTCACTGTGGGAACCAATAGCCCTGGGAGAAATGGGGCAAGGGTCACCTCCAGCTGCCCCCAGCATGGGAAACTTACTTTTGAGGTCTTTAAGAACTGGTCCACCACTTTGATTTTAGCTAGGCTTGGGATAGTTCAACAAACACCTGGAAAATCTAGATCTATGACCCTGTGTGGCTAAGAGTGTTGTCCAAGTGCAGAGATGGCATGACCCCATCTCACCAAGCACCCACTGTGGAACGCGCTAGCCTTGGAGTTGCGGGGAAGGTAGAGAGAATACCGTAACCATGATGCACGGAGACATTTTGCTGCAAAACTGGTCATCTAGGAGGCGCTGAAATGTTGCATCTTTTTCTACAATCAAGAGGAATTTTGCATCTGTAATGACATCTGCGATGTTAAGGCTGCAGCTTGAAGGCAAGAGTACTTACATTTATGTCCACCAACTACCCTAACGGGGCGTACACAGCCATCGAGAAACGGTGACACGTGCAACATTTGCATTTTTCCTTTATATGAAACAGACATCGGCCCACCCTTCTAGGGAGCCTTGGCATGAGCCGGGCTGCCAGCCACAGCAGCCAGCACATTGGAACCAGGAGGAAGGTGGCACTATCTGTCCCCTAAGCAGTTATAGCCTCAGAAACCCTTCCATCCTGTCCTAGAAGTGCGCCTTGAGTCCAGAATCAGCTCGATGGCATTGAGTTTGATTTTAAAACTTTTTTTTTACTCATACTTTAGAAGTGTCTGCCCTGCTAGATGGCAAACAAGTTAGGCCTCCAGGGACCACGGCACATTCTTTTGACATTAGGGGGTCTAACTTGCTCTTCACACACTATGAAGGCTTGATTTGTCAAAGGAGCGTAGGAAGAATCCTCCTCCGAGCTTTGTCTTCCAACCCAAAGGATACTCCGGAGTCCTTGAATATTAGATGGCACAGCAACAGCCTGAGTTAATGAAACAAGAAAGGGTGTTGGTGGTGTTTCATTTCATTTTAATAAACAAGCAACTATTACTAAACTCAATAATCAATCACAGGAATACAGAGTTTCATCTTCCTTCCACTACACCCACCAGCAGAGATGCCGTCCACAGTCAGACAGCAGGAGGACGATAGGCTGACCCCTCAGCAAGAAAACAGACGCATGGTGCACACTACCTCCCCCGCAGGGGAGACCCTCTAGAAGACTCAACAAGCAGACCCTGAAGTCACGGGCAGTGAGGCTTCCTTGGGCTGGCTTTCCGAAACATCGCCTTTCTTTTTTTTTGCCCAACAGGTCCCTTAGCCCTTTTCCAAACGACAGTGTTAACTAGCTTAGTCCTAGAGTCTTGCTCGTCCCAAAGTCACCCAGCAGGTTAGCAGGACAGAGATGAACTTCAGGGTAGGTAAGTCTTCAGAGGCTTACAGAAGTAGCCGTGCTTTGTCCGCCCCAGCATGCGTTCCCTGGACATAACAGTGCATTTTCGAAAGGCATGTACACCTGCATACAATGCAGCACAGCACTTGGCAATTGGCATGTTTTGAGACTATGGAACGTAGAACCCTAGGAAGCATACTTCAGGTTTGTTTCCAGAATCCCCCCCCCACCAGGGAGGTGGCAGCTTAGTATTTGTAAATCACTTTAAGAAAACTTGTTCTCACACAAATAGTTGAAAAGAACATTTTTTCCAGATCTTCAACTCTGCACTGCACGACCACGCCGGAAGGGGATGCCCTTCAGAAACACCGGTCTGATGGAGCCAGGCAGTGGGGCGGGCATGGGGGATGCTTACTGTGGAACAGCCTGTACAGCTCACTCTGGTGCCGTCTTCCTCGGTGAAGCTCAGATTGCCAGCTACTAAGCCTTTCGACGTTGATAACTGGAAAAGTAATAGGCAAATTTGAGACCCCTTTCATGACCATCTATTGTTGAGCCAGTCCACCTGTTCACCTGCAGAGCGACCTGTTTCACTCAGAATGGGACCTGGAAGAGCAAACTTGGCAGGGAATTCAGGAATGGCACGTATTGAGGAGCTCCTTTGCCTGGGCGGCGAGGTGGGTTACACATTGGGCTACTAATACCAATCGCAAGGCCAGCAATTTGAAAACCCTCCCCACCCCCCGGCCAAGTACTCTGCGGGTGAAAGATGAGGCCGTCTGCTCCAGTAAGGATTTACAGACTTACAGACCCACAGGGGCGGTTCACATCTGTCCTACAGGGTTGCTAAGAGTTGGAATGGATTTAATGGCAGAGTTTGTTTTTTGGGGGGGTTTCTGGTTCAGTTCACTCATCCAAGGGAATGTATTGAAATCAGATCACGTACGTTTATAATGACAGTGAAATAATGTCAAGATAAAGCACGGATTACGTTTTTATCTTGGTAACAATTTTGTATATCTGCTACTTTAAATGAAGCGGATTGATACCCAAAGCTAACTTACTATGTGCAGACTCCTCCTCGGCACTTTCAACATGCAGGAAATGTCATTGATTAGATTGTCCACCACAGTCTGGGTGCCAAAGAGCTGGCTGTTGGTGTAATAGATGTCTCTGGGAAAATTTCAAAGGATACATTTCTAATTAAGGTACATTCTCTTTGAATGTGGCAGCTGTGATCTCATTTGAAGGAAACATGAGCTAGCTCCACCACCACGCACGAAGAAAGGAATCTGGCCCCGTGGTCAGCAATTTTGAAAACATTCATAATCACAGTCGACCGAGCTACATCTCGGGCTGTCCGTGAGAGTCAGTGGACAGAACAAGATGCTTACCTTTTGGTTGCATACGTGTTGCTTTGTACGAGCCTATAAATCATGGACAGTACTTTCAGGATTAGTGCTGGGAAGAGATGTGACAGACAGTTACTTGGGATTCTGCCTGAATGTAAAGGACACAGCCAACAGAAACGACCACACAAAGGACATCATGACACACGAGGGACGTTGCCCATCCCCAGTTACGCTCTGCTCCCTTTTATCTTCCCAAAACAGAAGAGCTGAAGACAGAAGGATAACTGCCTGAAGAACTGGGTAAAACTAACTTCTCCACGGACAGCCAAACACGAAGAATAATTGCTCACTGTCATCGACCCTGAAACATCTGCTTCCACGAGTTGACAACATGAAGTTCTAGATATTTCTCCCAAGTACAAAAATTGTCTATTAAAGAACAAGTACTGCTGTCTGACTAGGAACAATTAAACATTAAAAGGGAGTCAAATATATTTACTTTTTTCTTAATCACTAAAAGCCAAGAAAGATGAATTTACCAAAATTTTGAACGGACTTTGGTGAATCGCTTTTGATTTTTCTTGTGGTACAATGAGATACCATTTGAAGACCCACGGAATCTTCAAACCTGTCATTTTGTTTAAAACAGGAAAGTAAGGTGAAAAAACAAGTGTATTAAGAACATTAACCAACACATATTTTATGGGAGGGATAGTAGCCAAGGCAACAGAAGCATAAAGTGCTGAATGGGAAACAAATGGCTGTGTCAGCATTCACCTAAAACACAATAAACTATTTAAAGGAGGGAAAAAAAAAACATATATTTTATGTCCCTCTCATTATTTAAATTCCATGTCTCCTTTTGATGTAATCAATGAAGTGCTGGCATAACTTCTTTGTAAACTTTGGTCATTACAGGAGATAATTAGCTTTGTAATATGCCGAGGCACCACAATAAAATGTTTAAAGCAAAGAAATTAAATACTTATTCTTTATTGATATTAATTTATTCTTTGCTGGTAAGACACTGGGTTTATGTAAAATGTTTTCAAGCCTCTTGAGTTTTATTACTCTTAATAATTGTTATCTTGGAAACCATACAATATTTATCGAACACCAAAAGTTACATTAAATCATTTATATTACTAAATTGCACTGCCAAGCCTGACCTCAAGGTGGCAGAATACACCAGGCAAAGATGCCACCTGCCCTTTGGAAGCCTGGATGAAATAGAAGTACAGTACTACGCAAAAGAACTCGCTGGAGCCCGCCCACCACCACCCACTGTTTTGGTCTGGGTTGCATGAGATTGGGACTTTGATACAATGGAAGAAGCACAGAACTAAACTTCTTAAAAAGTCAGACTGATTGCATCACTTGAGACTAGCGGACTCCCCGAAACCATTGCCCTTGGAACTTTGAGCCCTAACTACCCTGAGTTATCTTTGAGTGAAATACCATGCAGGTACACTAGATAGAAATGGCTAAAAAAAATGGGACCCTAATAACTCACCGAAAAGTTTTCTTTTTAAATATGCAAAATATGGCTACAATGACAGTTTATATTCATTATATTTATTATAAACGAATATGTGGTGACTAAACTTTGGCTGTTGAGTAGTAGTAATGCCGTTGGCTGACTTTACTCTGCTTGGACAGATGACTTAGCAGAGGGAGATCTGGCAAAAGAAAGGCCTTTGAAATGTGCAGCTATGTTCCGAACATATCTATGTTAGTCTTGGGTGTTGGCTGTCATTTCTTCCACTGAGTGCTGTGAACATTTAGATGCAAGCTTGGGGTCTATTTTAGCTTTCAGCGGAGCTCTGTGTTGCAGTGGGGTAAGCCTTGGGCTAACTGCAAGGTCACTGGTTCAAACCCACCAGCCGCTTCACAGGAGATGAGACTCCTCCGCTCACCTAAAGACTTCCTGTCTTGGGACTCCTAAGGAGCAGCTCTGCTCTGTCCTACCTACTCCGCCTGTGGGGTCACTATTGAGTCGGAAATGGCTGGATGGCAGTGGGTGGCTTCATCCGCATTTTGAGTTCCAACCTCTATTGGTGCCCCATTTTATGTTCCTAGTATTACCCCTGCAGGTACAACGGTTAAGTGCTGGTGATTTGCACTCACTCAGAAGCTGGTTCCACAGGGGGAAAAAGCCCTGGACACCCACTTCTGTAGAAGACCCTCCTTTGTCCCAAGGTGTCACTCACTGACTCAGAAGCGACAGCGCCCAAGGGCAACAGCATTGTTTTCCTCCACTGCCTCTGTCACACCTACTCCTGGTTTATCTAACCCTCACGCATTGGATATATTTTGTAAACCTCCTCAAATCCTTTTTTGGCAGGGCAGAGGCAATAGAACAAAAACAATCTGATTAGAACTCATCCAAATAATGACACAGATACGGTATCTAAAAGGAAAAATGCCTACTTGATATTTTCCCAGCTTGATCTGTTGTCCATCATGAACACGGGTGCTTCGCTGCTTGCCAAACTGGCGACTATGCCTTGGATAATATTTTCGATAGATGCAAGAACTTCAGAACTAAAATCACAAATACACTCTGAGTCCATCTTAATTATAAAGCAGGCTTTTAGGTGACATACGAGAACAACACAAGCGGAACTTGATTTTTGTCCGTGGTTTTTTAAGACAGGAAATCCACGTCAGTAATGCTCTCTCCCACTGAACCTTGACAGCAGCACATCAGGACCATTGCCTTCATAGCGAGTACTTAGGGAGATGTGTCATTTGCTTACAACTTCCTGCAAACCTCAAATAATTTCCACTTGAAGTCAGGGTTCCCTTTCAATCAAGTAGACAATATAGTTTATAAATGTATCCTTTCTAATATTTCTATCAACCTGCTTTCATCTAGCTGAATTTAGAAACAAACGCGTTGGTTTGAGAGTCTACTGATAAATGTTTTAGATTAGAAATGACAGACCACTGGCTTTGAGCTCGTCTTTCCTCTTTCTAAAACGTAGTACAGCACTATTCCAAAAGAAACAGTCTTGCAGCACATTGCCCTAATTGATCTCATGCCTGGAATCAACTCTTTTGAATTTTGGTGATACAGAAAGGAAAAAAAAAGTTTAATCATTACCATGAAAATAATGAAGTGTGAGGCCTGTACCAAATGGTTGACTTGGCAACTATTAGACCGTTTTACAGCACAAAATTAAGATTGAGCCCAGTTTTCTGTCAGCTGACTCTTAATTTCATAAGCCATCAGCTTAAAAAAATGTTCTGTTCCAAACACAATTAGCCTATTGACTGGGGTGGGTGAACCAAACAAAATATAGAAAATGGATAAAGCCCAATGTTTTAACGTTATGGCCACGCCAAAGCTTTTGCTGAAAAAGCAGGTCTCCGAGAATGAAGTTTCTAGTAGTGAGAGGTAAGTAAAAACGGACACAAACATCTCATTAAGTTTTTCCTGTTGGTGGCCGGGGGAAAATGCTCCACAAAACTATAACTAACCTGAAAGACACAAACGGATTCATTTACATCTGTGGTATAAACAAGGGGCTTCCCACTCCTTCCAAGGAAATTCTTGTAAAAATGTGTTTGTTTATGGGTGTTTTTGTTTTGTTTCAGGGAGTTGGCTCAGACTTCCAAATCACAGGCAGGCATTTGTTCAGCCATGAAAACCCCTGTTGGTGCAACCAGAGGGCAGATGACGGGAGCCAAGCAGCAAAGCACCGGAAGTAAGCGAGACCAACAGCAGAAACGGGTTCCTGCAGTTAATTCCGATTTGGGTAACTGGTCAATTTTTGCGATTCGTTTTTAAAAATTAATATGAAAGAAATTAATATTGAAAAGATGCACGTTCTTTCCATTTCCATCTACATGTCAAGAAAACCTCCCCTCTGTCTTATTAGAATGTAATTCAAATATTTATGTTGACTACCTGGTAAATGTGAGAAAACGGCTGCTGACTAATGACAGTATTGATTTCCCCTCATTTTCTCTTAAAAGGGAAAAAAATGAAGCTCCAAAATCTTAAGTTAAACATTTGTAGAATCAAAGCAAACTAAAACCACCACCCTCGTCAGCCTGGCTGTGGGGCTTCTGAGCACTGCAGAAGGGGCGCGTCTGCGCAGGGAACATTCTAGAAGAGGGGCGCCGTGACCAGGCTTGGGGGGGGCAGCAGAGCGAGCCCGGGTGGGCCGCCCAGGGGTGCCCTCGGTGGGTCCCCAGCGAGGAGGCCCTGCTCCCGTGACGTCAGGCACACAGGTGGTGATGGGCGCCCCACGGCCGCCCCTCCTCAGGCCACGCCTTCCTTGAACATTCCCGGTCCTTCTTATACCTAGAGGCCCGGCTCGTCACCCCTCGAGCGGGCGCCTCGCCCCCTCTCCTCAGGGCGGCCCGCAGCGCAGCCCTGTGCCGGTCCAGCGCCTCGAAGAAGGAGGCCGCAGGCCCCGCGGGCGCGAAGGCCATGAGGGGACGGAGCTCCGAGGCCGAGGAGCGGCTCGCTCGCCGCCGCCAACCCTTCTGAGAGGGAGACGCGCCTTTCCGGGCTTTTCATCGCGCGCACATGCGCACACCTCATCCGTGGGAGGCGGGGCCAGGGGCGGGGCCAGGGGAGGCGGGGCCAGGGAGGCGGGGCTTGACGCAGCTCCTCCCCCCGGCCGAGCGGATCACGCCCAGGGCCCACTTCTCAGGTGTGGTCCCGCCTTGGAAGCAGGCCAGTGGGTGGTGCGTGCCTCCTGGGCCACAAGGTGTGGTGAGTGAGGAGGTGCTTGTGCAAGGCCGACGCGTTCATGCAGCCTGCTTGGGATGGTGGACCTAGAATTCCTTGAGATGATTATATTTAGCTTCTCTTTCTTCTTGCTTATTGAAGTAGCACCAGCGACTTTTTCATTAAAACAGAATTATGGAGGTCCAGTTAGGCATTCAGGAGATCAAAAGATGCATTGCGTCGGGCAAATCGGCTGCACAGGACCTGTTTAGAATGTTGAAAGCAAGGATGTTACTATGAGGACTAATGTGTGCTTGACCCCTGCCATGGTATTTTCAATCGCCCCATATGCATGTGAAAGTTGGACATTGAATAAAGAAGGCGGAAGAAGAATCAACGCATTTGAATATTGAAAGTACTACGGACTGCCAAAAGGAGTTTGGAAGAGTCTTGGAAGAAATACAGCCTGAGTGCTCCTTAGAGGCAAGCGTGGCCAAGCTTCGTCGCATGTGCTTTGGACATGTTGTCTGGGGAGACCAGTCCCTGGAGAAGGATGTCACGCGTGGTAAAGTAGAAGAACAGTGGAAAAGAGGAAGGCCCTCAGCGAGGTGGATTGACATCATGGCTCCAACAATGGACTCGAGTACAGCATGGCGCAGGACCCGGCAGTACTTCCTTCTGTTGTACATTCAGTCCCGATGGGTTGGAACCGACTCAAGGGCCCCTATTAGCAAGTTAGGCACTGAGTTCAGCCTTGATTAAGGCCAAACAAAAACCCCTACCCTTATTACCGTTTCCATAGTGGTGGAAGTCTTACAAAATCCACTTCACCTAGCTGATCTCTTCCAATTCTCACAGCAACCAGGGAGTCCCTAATGCTATCACCCCGGTTTTGTTAGGGGAGGAGGTGAAGTCCATATTGCCTGGGCAGGCCTGGCTTCAAATCCCAGCTGGATCACTTTGGAAGGCTCCCAGAGTCAGCAAATGGAATATAGAACACCCGGTTGAAAATGGCAATTCAAAGAAAACAACAACTATTTGGGCACACAATTTTATTAAGAAATATCGTATTCATGTTTTATCTGGAGGACGAATTTAATTAGAATCTTCCTGTTGCTGTTGTCTGGTTGTTTTTGCTGCTGCAGCTGCACCCAGTTTTCCCACTAAGACATTAGGGCCACATACCCTCCTCCCCAAAGCCTTCTGGAACAGAAGTCCTAAAACCCCAAGCCCACTGCCACGGATCAAGTGAATCGGCACCCTACAGGGCAGACTAGAACCACAGAGAAGCAGCCTGCCACATCTTTCTCCAGCTGATGAGTTTCTGGGTTCCACCTGCCAGCCTTGGGGTGGCAGTCAAATGTTTTCACTACTGCACCATGTACTAGAGCGTACACGCTGAGCACCCTGTTTGCAGAAGGCTGCGGATGACAGTGACAATCCAACACCCATTTGCAGAGTCCCCACTTGGGTTAAGCCTCCACTGAATTCCGTCTGGTCATGAAAAGAGATGAGAGCGGTCTTGCCCTGGTACAGAGTGCATTGAAAAGTGGATTCCCTCCACTCCTCTCCAGCCAGCTCAGGGAGGCCCAGTTCCCCTTAGGGACTTGCCTGGATGTACCCTCAATGGAGATCATTGAATGTGAATGGGGTGGGGGGTGTTAGTGCCCTGTCAGCCATGCCCTGAGTGATTTGGTCAGAAGGCCAATCTTGTAAATTCTTCTGACATAATGTCTCCCACCCATGGTGTCCTTCCACTTCTGTGGTCCCACTTGGCAGTTTCTCTTGTGTTTCCTGCCTTAGTTAAGCAGCTATGTGGTTATGAAGGGGACCCTGGTGTAGCGGTTATAAGGTGGGCTGTGATCTCCATGGTGGGCAGTTCGAAACCACCAGCAGCAGCTCCTTGGGAGAAACACTGGGCTTTCTACTCCCATAAATGCTGACAGTATTGGAAACTCACAGGGGGTCTCCAGGAGACAGCATTACCTCGATGGTCATGAAAGGTACGGTAAGCAAGTGGTTATGAATTCTTACTACGACCACATGCGAATCCCTGGAAGATGTGTCTGTGTCTTTGTCTCTGTTAAGAGTTAATAAATATTCTCCTTAAGTTACATTTGAGATTGGGGCCTCTTTTGTGCTCCCAAAACAGCCACCAGGGCTCTTCAGAACCGATGGTAGGAATTCCGAAGCACCAGGGAGAGAGTCCTCGTCTGTGTGCATGCTTGCGTGGGAGAGACAGGAGCAAGCTCCTCTCTGGACGGAGTGGGGCCTCGCAGCCCGTGGGAGCCTGTTCCTGCACAGACGGGGGTCGGAGACTGGACCCCTGAGGCCCCACTCCACCTACTTCAGAGAACTCTGTTGATCCCTCAGCTCCCAGATACCTGACAGTTCCCAAAATGGAAACTGGCTTTGCATCGCACCTAACGCTGGTCACCGCCTAAGGGGAGGCAGAAGCTGAGGGGAAACGGGAGACCATTTCAGCACTTGGGTTGACAGACTGGGAAGTGCATTTAAAATCAGACACAGCCTGAAGAGAT
>NW_022111313.1:1712940-1734221 GCF_000313985.2 Echinops telfairi
GCGTGGCTCTGGCTCTTTGGAATGAATCTCTGTACTGCATAGACCCTTTCTCTACCCCTCGGCATTGAAGTCAGCCCAGGGCTTCAGCCTTGCGAGATCCACACAGAATGAAAGTCTCAGCCTGGGGGGGCGGGGGGCACAGACAGGGAATCAAAGCCCACAGGGAGCAGAACCTATAATAATCTATAATAAACCTGGCATTCCTGTGGGGAGGAGCCCCAGGGGCGGACTTGAAAGGCCTGGAAGGAGCTCCCACCTGGGGCTCCTCCCCAGGGGCAGACTTGAAAGGCCTGGAAGGGGCTCCCACCTGGGCAGGCAAAAGCAGGCGGTACTAGCCTGGCCTTCCTTCCGGCCCAGGTGTGTCTGCCCTCCTCCTCTGCCTGGGGTCTCCAGGTACCCTGCCTCCATGCAGGTACAGGGGCAGACAACCCCCCAGATCAAAAACGGAAACCCAGCTAACTTACTCTGGCAGCTGGCAACAGCTGGCAACAGCTGGCAACTGAAACTGGCAGGGACCCGCTCCCAGGGCCTCTCCCAGAGTCCCCAGCTTCACTCATTGGGAGAAACAAAGGCTTCCCCGCCAAACCCGCTCTGGTGGGTCTTTCCCAGCAGCCAACTTGACCCCCAGAATCTTGTCACAGGTCCAACCCTCCTCTGAGTCACGTTGAAAACAGGTACAATTAGTGTTTCAGCTCGGGAAACCAAACCCAAGCCCACCAAACTGAGGAGAGCCGCCCCAGAGGGGCCAAGCCCGTGGCCCTCACAGGGGCAGCCTGCCTCCTCTTCCTCCCGTGGAGATATGAGTTCTGACCTCTGACCTTTGGATGAGCAGCACTGTGCTTAACCACTGTGCTACCAGGGCTGTGCCTTCCAGCTCTGACATACCTCCTTCCAAAAAAAGGGGTGGGAAGGGGAAGGCCAGCGACAAGCAGCCAACGAAGAGGCTGTCCTACTTGTCACAGGCGAACAAGTCTGCTGGTTTGCTCTCCCAGAGAGGGACACAACCCACTGCCCGGCCGCCCCCAGCATCAGCTTCCATCACTGGCAACTCCCAGCCAAGCTGGTTTCATGCCCGTTTCTCCTTCCAGCAAAGCTCAGGGCTCATCCTCTTCTGCGCACACATACTCCAAACCCCAAACCGTGTCTGCGAGAAGCACCTAGTTGTTGCTAGTTGCTGCCAAGTCCGTCCCAACCCGGGGGGAGCCGGTGTGCACGGGAGACTGCTCCACAGGGGCTGGAACGGTCAGGCTGCCAGCCTTATCTCCTGAAATTCCAGGCTGGGTTCACACTGCCCACCTTGTGGTGAGTCCTTGAGCCCTGACCCGTTTGCACCACCTAGGGACGCCCCTGAAAACAAGCACTCAAAGACCAGGAACACCCCGGAGGCGCAATCCCACTGTCCCAGGACAGCTGCCGATGATGATGCTTTCAGGGCCCGTCTCCTCAGCAGTCACTGTTGAGCTTTCTCCAGTCGGGTCCTGATTTTTATTCTTTCATTGTAATACAATCATTTTAATTGTAAAGCAATATTAAAATTCAAATGAAAGGCATTTAACAATCTTTCTGTTTCCTCTGCTTGTGTTTAAATCAATATAACTTGGCTAACAAAGCCCCCTTGTTCCACGAAGGAGCATGGGAAAATTTTCATTCGAAAGGAGGGAGGCTTCACCACCCATCTAGTCATAGGGGGCAGACGCAGCACATGAGAGTTGTGGCTTTTCTTTGATGTTATTCTGCAAACTAAGAATTTCCTTCCTTTTCAGCCGAAGAGAGAAATTCCCAAAGTCGGGTCCTGGTTTTTAAAAGTCCTCTGTTCGCGCGCGCTCAGGAATCACAGCGGGTCATGGCTGGCGGTGGGTTGCTACGGCCCTTATTGCCGCAGCATCGGCTCCGCCTCATGGCGGCCTTCTGTGGGGCAGCAGGAAACCTTACCTGGTCCGTGCCATCTCTGCCATCAGCGAATGTTTGGATCCTGTGGTGGAAACACCCCTGATCTTGCGCCATGCCGTCCCCCGGACAGCCCACCACCCTCACATTCCCTGCCCTTGGTATTTGCCTCCCATGGAGGGCCCTATTTAAAGGCTTCATTGAAGTTTGATGACTTAGGGGGCAGGATTTCGTGTGTGGCTTGAAAAGTTGGGGTTCTCCGCTCTAAGAGTAGGCCTTTGATGGGGGGACCTTCAAGTTGGGAAGTCCCAAGCTGGCCTGGGCCTCTCGTTTCTAAACACAGTCCCAGCTGATTTGCCCACCAGCCTGGTCCCACACTCACTGCCATGGAGTCATTCGGACTTGTAGTGACCCCCTAGGGCAAGGTAAAACTGCCCCTGTGGCTTCTTGAGACTCTCCGCCTTCTTGGCGTGGAAATGCGTGGCATTTTCTCATGGAGCAGCTGGTGATTTTGAACTGCTGGCCTTGCAGTTGGCACTCCACATGAAACACACTACCCCACCAGGGCTCTTGCACAAAAGTCCTACAAACCCGCCCAGGAACTGGGACGGAGCATCAAGCAGGAGCAGCCCTTCCTCAGTACAGGGAGCCCGATCTGCAGGGGGTCCCAAAATGGTTCCCGGATAATGCGGGGTGGCTGTTTCCTGCTGGCCCAGCCGGATTCCTGCACTTGCTCCAAGCTTTATGTCTTTCTCCCTCACAGCTGGGCTGGGCTGCTAACGGTTCCAACCCCCTGCCTCCCCCTGGGTCAGGACTGCTGAGGCCATGACCTTGGGACACCCCACCACAACAGCTCTCAGACAGCACTGATGTCTTGTTCACTCTCCGCTTGGAAAGCTGGTTGACACTACAGAGAGTTGCTTTGATTTAAGGAGACTTTTAGACTTCTCAAATAACTCTCCTCCTCCCTGTCGGCTGCTGCTTTTCTTGTTTGGTTTCCATGTTTCAAAAAAGGCTCCTGGACATCGGTTTTGCTAGAAGGAAGCTTCTTCTGCAAAATCCCAGAAGGTGAACTTGGTGCCTGGAGCAGGTGGGCTGGCACTTCTAGGGGCGCCTCTCCCTATCCCCCGATTTCCAGGCTTGGGAACACACCAGAGGGTGCACCCGGAGTGTCTTCCCAGTTCCCAGCCCTCTCTTCAGCTATCACTCCTCTGTGGGCCCCCTTCTCCCACCCCAAAACCCTAAACCAGCTGGAGACTCCTCCCCATGGTGACGCCATGCATGTCAGAGCAGCCCAGGCTCCAGAGGCTGACAGCGAATGGTCTTCCAGAAGCTGGAGGCCCGGCTTCCCTTCTGAGGCACTTCTAGGTAAACTTGAAGCTCTAACCTATTTGGGAGCAGCCAAGCGAGCACGCGAGCCATGTGTGCCATCCTTCAACCTCCCTGTGGTTGTATGTGTGTGAATCAGTCTGGGCTTTGCCAGTTGCAAGTGTCGGGATGCCAAAAATAAACGACCGAATCCCCACATCCGGGGACTTCAGACTGAGCTCGATCCAGTCGCTCAAATGGAATTTCCAGACACCTGGGTCTTTCCATCCTCCCACTTTGCTCTTCTCGGTGGAGTCCTCATGCTCAGGCAGGCTTTACCCACCCCCTCCCCACTGACCAAGGGGGTCGCCAGCAGTTCTGGTTGCCCACACACCGTTGCAGTAATCCAAGTAGAATTACCCGGATCCAAATATAATCCATCTTTGCTTTTACAGTTCCCCTCCAAGTCCTGGGCAGACTGGCATTGGCCCAGCTTGGGCCCCGTGGCCATGGTGGAACCAATCACAGGGGCTGGGACAGAGAATGAGGCCGGTGGTCAGCGTGTTCTTGGTCACATGACCACTGTGGCTCCAATCACAAGAGTTGGAAAATAGAACGAGTCTAGTGGTCAGGCCTGGGTTCGGTAGCCATTCCTGGACACCTAGGATAAAACTTCTGGCCTACCTTGAAACTCCTGAACTAAGAAAGAGGGGACTCCCCAAGGCCACAGGCTACTGTTAGCAGCAGCAGGACCAGCTCTGGGGGGCGGGGAGGCAGTCGCTGTCCCCTGGCCTGGTCAGCTCAGCCCAGACCTCTAGTGCCCAGTGGTCCCAGCACAGACTCAGCTTCTGCGTGGAGATTCCAGAGCCTCATGCTCTGTTCTGCTTGGATCACGGGGCCTGCATTTCAACACCATTATCTCTGTATCCCATTAGATCTTGGCACGGGCAGTAGGAGTTGTGAAAATAGAACTGAACCCTGCCTGTGCCCGCTTGTTTATTGGAGAAATAAATAGAGAAAGAAAATCAGCTGAACAGATGCTCCTTTGAATGGAAGCAATGGAACGTCCCGGGAGGCACATGCAACTGACAGATGCTGGGGGGTGGGAGGGTGGACTGGCATCTACTTGTCCCCCCAACAAGCAAGGACGTGGCCACAAAACATGAAGCTAGCTAGCATCTTCCACCCTGGGGAAGGAAAGCCTCCCTGGGCTACAGGTAGACTCCGGTGAAGGGGAGAGGGGAGCAGAAGGGGCACATCTGGGATGTATTAGAGGGTGTGGGGGCTGCACAGGGCTCTAGTCCATTGTCTGACTTGGGGCTGGACACCAGCCACTGGACTCCATATTCTTTATAGGAAGTCTTGCAAAAAAATAAATAACGAAAAGACCCTTGTGGTAGTTACATAATCTGGTGTCAACTTGAGACTATTAAGAGTGAAGGGGTAGAGATTAGCCTGTCAGTCAGGTCACAGCTTGATGACCTCATTTGGAGGCGCTAAGGAGATAAATAGCTCACTGGAGGCCAGACCCACTCTCGCTGCTTGTCTCCCTGCGAGACATTCCTGTTGACTAGCCACATGGAGCTACGCTGATGGAGCCAGAGCCCCGGAGCTGGAGGAGCCACCCGGAGACCCCGCCAGTGCCGAGATGCTTCCACTGCCACTGGATCCACAAGACTTTCCACCCACTGGCCTGTGATCTTGCATGAGGCGTCTTTGCATGTGTTGCGTGAGTCTGAAGAGGAATTTATGGAGGACTGGCATTGGATATATGGGCTAATAGAGGACTTACAGACTTGATCTGGACAGGGCTCAGATGTTTTCTCAATATACAATTGCTTTTATATAAAGCTCTTTCTTTTACACGAACGAGTGTCTCTGGATTAGTTTCTCTAGTCCACCTGGACTAGCACGACCCTCAAGCAGCTGGACTGACACAATGGCAGCAGATTGTGAGGATGCTGCAGGGCCAGGCAGTATTTGATTCTGGTGTACATGGCGTCACTGTGAGCCAGAAATGACTCGGCGGTACCTCATAACAACATGCCTCTGGGGTTCAGGAGCATGAAGATCAGCCCAAGGCAGGTCCCTGGGAGGTGGGTGTAAGACAGACCTCCGCTCTCCAAACCCACCGTTCTGCCGACTGTGGCACCAGCCGTCTTCCTCGTGATGCGCTCCCCTTCTCGTCGGGTCCGAGCACGTGTGGCAGGAGTGTCCCAGACAACCCTGACCCGTTAAGTCGTTTCATTAAGGAAGCCAATGAGCCCTGGTGACACCGAGGGTTAGGGGTGGAACTGATAACTGCAATGTCGTTGGTTCAAAGCCACCAGCAGCTCTGAAGGAGAATGATGAGGCTCTCTGCTGCCATAAAGATGTACCGTCTCAGAAACCCGATGCTGGCTCACCGTGAACCGTGGCCGTGGGTTCTCGTCGAGGTTGTAACGGAGTACACTGGGATCCGGAGCAGGGCCGGGAAGCCTGCCGGCAGCACCGAAGGAGAAGCCCTCCCTTCTTCCGGGCAGGGCAGCTCTCCGCCCAGCAAACAAGCATCCTATGCTTCTTCCTGCCTCGCAGATGTCCCCTGAGTCTCCTTAACTGGAGTCTCCAGGACAGGCCACCTAGCCCTGCTATCTGTCACCACTGACCCTGTGGCAGCATTTCTCCTGGGCCTTTCTCTCCCTGCCTTCAGCCCCTGAGAGAGTTCTGGTAGATTTCCCTCACTCTTCTGTCTGTATCTCTTTCCCCCCCTCGGCTTTACTCTTCCCTCAGCCTTTTCCTTTTCCTTGTTTCTGCAAGGCTGACTGTATGGATAAGCAAACTCCAAGTAAACTTCCAAGCACAGCCCTCCCATCAGGCCCATGAACTGACCAATCCTTCCCAGTAGGCCACAGGCACTTCATTTGCATAGCAGACGATAATCACTTCATTTGCATAAATTTCCAGATGACATCTGGACCAATCACAGAACAAACTGCAGCTCAGGACCAGATGAACAGTCTCAAACCACAAGTTGCTCACAGCTCAACCAGGAAATATCCATCGACCTGGACACAAGTGACAAACTCCCTGGGCCTCAAAATAGGACTTAAGGGGGAAATCTCACATGAGCTGTCTTCCCCCAAAAGACAAAACACTGGGCCACGTACAGGGGGACTCATTTGAACCCAGGCTGGACTTGACAGCATGC
The DNA here is from genome assembly GCF_000313985.2 of Echinops telfairi. Classification (NCBI taxonomy): domain Eukaryota; kingdom Metazoa; phylum Chordata; class Mammalia; order Afrosoricida; family Tenrecidae; genus Echinops; species Echinops telfairi. The sequence continues at coordinate 1,719,323 of NW_022111313.1, forward strand.
TGCACCACCAGCCTGGGGAGCTATTGTGCGTTTGTGTGCTGGGCTGCAGTCTTCTTCCACTCACAAAGCAGGGTTCAGACATCTGCTGTTTGTGTCAAATGTCTCACACCCCATGACACTGGGTCACACTCCAGCCCTGTCCCTGCCCAGCTGGGAATTCCCTGGGAATGCCTGGGAGTTGGCCCGAGGCATTGGGGACTCACAGACTGTGGCAGCGTGAGCAGGGTGCAGGGTGCAGCGTGTGGAGATAGTCCTGCTGGGAGAGAAGGTGTCTGAACGGGTGCGAGTAGGGAGAGAACATTGTCTGGCTCTGTTTTGTTTCCCTGCAGTGCCAGTGGACGCACCGAAACAAAACAGGCCCACGTGCGTCAGAGTCACGCTGTGATCTGGGGGTGTTCCCTGGCTGAGTTGACAGAGGGGATGGCCCGGCCTTTCTTCAGAGGGGCTTCTGGGTGGACTTGAACCCTCGACTTCTCAGTTGCAGCTGAGGACGTCAGGCAGGGGCTCTGAACACTCCGGTGACAAACCAAGGCCACTGAGTTTGTTACAACTCTGAGCAACCCGACAGCGGCTTCTGACCCCATGATCCTTGGAAGGCCGTGGAGCAGGCCATGGGAAGGTGGCCAGGGAAGACCATTTGGGTGTCTCCCCTGAGTCAGAAACCCAGCTCTCCCTTCTAAACTGGTCAGACTTCTGACAAGGGAGGGGCCACTCAACGACAAGCACAATGGTGAGGCCGGCACAGGGTTGCTCGGGGTTTCATCTTCGGTCTATGGAGTCGCTGTGAGTTGGAACCAGCTCGAGGGCACCCAACCGCCAGAGCCACAACAGACAGTCTTTGTCTTTCTGAGACGGATTAGGTGCTTGGCGGTTTCATCATGATTCCCGAGGGATGCGTAGTGCGCCATTCTGTGTATGGACCAAGGTTGATTCCTCCATTCCTCCACCAACGGGCCTTTGCACTGCTTCCATCTTCTTGCTGGTATGAGCAGTGCTGCCGTAAACATGGATGTGCGTGTACCTCCTTGTGTTTTGCTCCTTACTCCTTCAGGGCACATAGGAGTAGAGAGATGGCTGGATCACAGGGCACTTCTATTCCCATTTGTGTGAGGAAGTGCCATGCTTCCGTTCACAGTGGTTGCACTGGGTGTGTGCCAGCCCTGTACAAGGGTTCCGATCAGAAGAGGGGTTTTAAAGACAGGAAGAGCTTTCACCTGTCCTGTTGTCCTGGAGCCTGGGCCAGCAGCTGCCCCTGGGGGTCTTCTGAGGTCTGCACTCCCAAGTGAGCATCCATCATCTGACAGGGCTCCAGGGCCCAAGGGCAAGAGAGGTGACCTTGATAAGCATCTCCACTGGTCAAATCACCCCTCCTTCAGGCCCCAGTGAAATGCAAAGAATGTCCCCAAGCTGCCCAGCTGAACAATTATTTTTCTTCACACGGGCATTTGGATCTGGTTTATCCTGCTAGTCGGATTTTCTTCATGAGTCCCAAAGTGATAAATAGATTTATGATCAGTTAGCTCAGTTCAGAGATAGGAACCAGCACGAGTTATTAAAGGAACACAACTTGGATGTCCTAGTTTTGAAAATAAAATACAATAATAGCCAATTGTCATCAAGTTTTTTACCCATCTTGATCCCATGTGAAGAAAAAGATGAGGCTTCTTGTCCTGTAAAGAGTTGCTGTCTTGGAAACCCACAAGGGAAGTCTGACCCTGTCCTACAGGGTCACTGTAAGTCAGGGTTCCCTGGGTGAACCTATATGTGAAGTCCAAAAAATTTCCCACTACTTTATGGTTTTCTCTCTCCTTTCTCTTTCAATAATATTCATCTTTATCACCTTTCATACTCTTTTTTTTTTTTGCCTTCTCCTTTACCAGAGTGAACACCCTCTAGTCCCACCGTGTGTCTGTACGTTTGTCAGAGTGTGGTGACTTGTGTGTTGCTGGAAACTATGCTGCTGGTATTTCAGCTGCCAGCAGGATCCACCGAAGTGAGCAGATGGCAGAGAAGTTTCCAGATTAAGAGCAGACAACAAAGACTTGGCTCCCCACTTCAGAGGATGAAGCCGCTGAAAACCGTGTGTGTGGCTTGAAGCATTATCAAACCGTGAAAGCCTAAACAGAGGAAGGAGAACATTGTCTGAGATCCTGTCAGAGGATGGGTCCCTCTGAGCCGGGCACTCGGAATGTGACTGAAGAGGAGATGATTTCTTGGCGGGGGACTGATCATGGTGATGTTGAGTCAGGTAAAGCCTGTGGGAATGGAGCCTTTGAGATCTCCGTTTACTGATGGGGCACGACTTAAGGTAAAGAGAAACAGCTGCCAAAATCTAATGATTGGAGCTTGGGATGTGCAAAGTATGAATGTAGGAATATTGGAAGTGGTCAAAAATGAAATGGAATGCATAAAGATCGATTTCCCAGGCACTGGAGAGCTGAAATGGACTGTCATTGGCCACTTTGAATCAGCAAATCATATGCTTTACTATGCCAGGAACGCACATCCCTCTCATTCAGGAGGAATGGCATAGCATTCACAGTCAGAAAGGATCTCACTAAATCCATCATGAAGTACCAGGCTGTTTGTGATAGGATTACATCTATCCGACTTCAAGGAAATTCAATCCGTACAAGTATTATTCAAATGTTATGCACCAGCCACAAGAGCTAGTGATGAAGAAATTGAAGAATTCTACCAATGATGTCAGTCGGAAATTGATCAAACATGCAATCAAAATGCATTGATAGCTATTGGTGATTGGAATGCAAAAGTTGGAAACAAAGAAGGCGGCACAGTAGTTGGAAAAGATGGGCTTTGTAATAGAAATAAAGCTGGAGGTTGTGTGATAAGATTTCCAAAACCAAAGACTTGTTCATTACAAATACCATTTTTCAACAACTGGACTTGCCCAGATGGGATGCACAGAAATCCAATTGACTGCATCTGTGGAAAGACAGATGGAGAAGCTCAGTGTCAGCAGCTAAAATCAGACCAGGGCCCGACTGTGGAACAGACCATCAATTGCTCATATGTAAGTTCAGGATAAAGATAAAACAAGACCACAAGAGCCCAAATACGACCTGAGTCTCTCCCACTTGAATTTAGAGGACATTTCAAGGACAGATTTGATGCATTGAACACTAATAACAGAAAACCTGATGAGCTGTGGGAGGACATCAAGACCATCATTCCTGAAGAACGCAAAAGGTCATTAGAGAGATAGGAAAGAAAGATCAATGGGAATGTCAGAGGAGACTCTGAAACTTGCTCTTTGTTTTATGGATTAACTTAATCCTTACAATAACCACTGAGACAGGCCCTTTCCTAAGGAGGCCAATAAGGCACAGCATTTCGGTGACTGAGATCACAACTGTATTTTGCCTTTTGACCCATATCCCCAGATTGCATTCTAGAAAGATAATGTCCAAGTAAGCACCTACCCATGGGCAGCTCTCCCCACGCACCAACCACAGCAGGCCTGCACTTCATGCCTCAGGTTTAGAATCAGCTCCTTAAGGTAGGTCACCCGATTGCAGTCCTTGAAAACAACCCTGTGAGGCAGGATGAGGAAACCAAGTCATAGAGGTCAAACACTTACTCAAGGCCACTGAACTATTGTAAAAGAGTCTAGGATTTTGACATCTGTGTAGTTTCAAATGAACATCAATTCACATCAATAGTTAGTGGGCCTGCCCTCAGGCACCCTCTCTGTGGGTCCTTAGCGGGGTTGGTCTCTTGGGTGGATGGTCTTCTAAGGAGACAGCAGGGCTGATTTTGACACAGATGTCACAGCCAGGCAGGATCCCATCGGAAGAGTCAAGGTCTTCCTAGGGAGACTCTTTGATCTCCCCCCAGCTGGAAGTGGGCGAAACCAGCACTCCCTACAGAGGTGAAGAGGCAAGATAAGAGTGAGCCTCTCTCTCTCCAAGGAAACAAATTGGCCAGGTCCCCTTCTGGGAGATTGTTGCTCTGTTGAGACAGCTCCCACTTGGTCCCCTGGTCAGGTTCTGCAGTTTCTCTTTATCACCTACAAGAGTCCACCCTCAGGGCCTAGAAGCCATCAACCACTCATGCTGTGGTGTCAATTGGTTTCCTCAGCTAATTAGATCAGCACCTTACCAGCCTTTGCTCAGTGTCAGGAGATGTTCACATGTGGGCCTGAGGTCCAGAAGAGGCAGAGGACCCTTCCCCCACTCTGAATTCAAGGCTTATCAGAATGGAGACTGGGAGGGTGGAGGGAGAGTGGGTTGGAAAGAGGGAATCATGACAAGGATCTACATGTGACCTCCTCCCTGGGGGACGGACAACAGAAAAGTGGGTGAAGGGAGACGTCGGACAGGGCAAGATATAACAAAATAATAATTTATAAATTATCAAGGGCTCATGGGGGAGGGGGTAGGGGGAAGGAGGGGGGAAAATGAGGAGCTGATGCCAGAGGCTTAAATGGAGAGCAAATGTTTTGAGAATGATGAGGGCAATGAATGTACAAATGTGCTTTACACAATTGATGTATGTATGGATTGTGATAAGAGTCGTATGAGCCCCTAATAAAACAATTTTTTTAAAAAGATAACGGACCAGGGCTCAAGTAGAAAGCAAATGTTTTGAGAATGATGATGGCAATGAATGTATAAATATGCTTGACACAATGGTTTTATGTATGGATTGTGATAAGAGTTGTACAGCCCCCAATAAAATGATTTTTAAAAAAAAAAGAAAGAGAGCGAGACTAGGTGGGAGTAACCAAGTGGGAAAGGAGAGACAGCCACCTCTGGATCCAAGAGAGGGGAAGGGCAGCAACTTGAACAGGGCGTTAAGAAGGAGGTAGGAGGGGAACAAAACTCAAGATCATAAAAATGACCAGGCCTACTGGTTTGATGGAGACTGGTGGAACCCCTGCGGCTACAGCCTCCTTCAAGCTGGAACGGAACTCACCTCCTTGACCCAACTTCCAGGAAATGGTAGGAAGGCCTCCCAGGTGAGCACCACACCTGGGAGTACACCTCCTTAGCAACCAGCCCTTTGCGAGCGTTTACCCCAGGGTCACACTCGGTAGGCAGGGAGGAATAGGGAAGTAGGGGGACTGGAACTGGGAAACTAGAGAGGAAGAGGGAAGAGCAGAGCACTGTTCCATTGTGGGGACTAAACCATGTGCATGACTTATGGAACGTGTGGTGGGTAGATTTTATGTCAACTTCCCAGAAGAAAGTGTAGGGGTGGAGTCCAATTTACTAATCCGGTCTCAGCCTGATGATACCTCCTTGGGGGTGTGGCCCTTCTATAAGAGAGACACTGGGAATCTCTCTCTCTCTCTCTCTCCTTTCACCTTCCTGCTGGCTTGGATTCTGTGCCTGTCTCCAGGAGAAGCTCCACAGGAACCACTGACCCTGACCCTGGGTGCTGCTGGTGCCCTGCCATGTTCCCACAGACCTTGGGTCCACGTGACTGCACCCAGCAGCCGGGGATCTCTCTGCTTCTGTTTCACCTTTCTGCTTTGAGTCTGAGGAGGGCTCCAGTTGGCAATGGGCCCACGGGCTTGGGTGGAACTAGGCTGGGATGCCTGCTTGACGTAAGCTCACTTCTTGATAATGAGGTCATTGGTTTTGGTTCTTGATAACAAGTAAGTTTACTTCTTGATAATGAATCATTGGCTTTGGTTCTCTAGACAGCCAAGCCTAACAAATGGAAAAACAATTAGTTCTGTAAACTTGCACCTGAATGACAATCTAAAAGGAAGTGGTAGAGATGGATTGAGGGCAATGGGGATGCTTAGGTAGAGTTGTGCCCAAGTGCTACCTTTGAGAAGGGTTCACGCCCTGGGGCAGCAAACCAATTCGCTGACTCTAAGTTAAAGAAAAAGAGGTGTTTATTTATTAGAAGGTGACACCGAGGAGGAGGCTGACAGCAATGCGGACTGTCTTAACGGCAGATCCCGCCTGTGTTCAGAATAGACAGAGATTACATACTTTTACAGGTGCCTCGAATTTAAGCTCTAATTCAATTCTCACCTTCTATGCTGGGCTCCATTCCGGCCAATGCACCCCATTCGTAGCCGCCCCCTCGGTCAGAGGACTGGCATAGTGATGTGATGGTAAAAAGCAATCAGGTCTCACAGGAACTCCCAGACGAAGATAAGACTAGGAAGAAAGCACAGGGAATCTACTGCTGAGAATTAGCCAATGAAAACCCTGTGCTCATAAGGATCTGATCTCACTGTGCTTGGTCACTGGGGTCAGGGGCCGACTTAATAGCCACTGACCACCACCATCAGGGCTAGACAAGATGCTAGCATGAGGGGAAGCTGGGTGAAAGTATGGGGCTCCGTCCAATTTTTGCAACTTTGCTGCAAGTCTAAAATGATTTCCAAAAGAAAAATAGTCCATCCTTCTAGAAGTCTTATCCATTGCTATGGATTCGGACTCAGGCTGACCCCAGAGGACAGAGAGAACTTCCCGACAGGGTTTCAAGGTTGCAATCTTTTCAGAAGCAAACTGCCACCTCTCTTTCCACAGCTGCTCACAGCTGAGCAGGTAACCACCGTGTCATCCAGGCTTTTCCAGAAGTCTCCGTGGACTGTCTGTCTCATGAGCAGGGCATTCTGTGGGACCAAGCCTCTTGGTCCTGTAGGGTAAAGGCTCTCTGGGTGAGTCCTCCTGGGTGGTGCATCCCCCAACAACACAAAGCCTGGGCCTGCTGTCAAAGCCACTCAATCTACACCCACACCGACTCACTGCTTCCATAACCAATGGGTGTCTTCCAAGTTTTTCGGCATCAATATATAAGTGCTACCAACATTGCCTCTGTTTGTTGAAACACCCCAATTGGTATTCTGTCGATTCCAGTAGCCTTATTTTTGGAAATACCTGCAGTGTAGCTTGGACTCATCCTGCAGTACCATCAGTATATGCTACCTCCTGAAATGGTTGAATGTTGATGGAGCATTTCTTGCTGGTACAGTGACTCTGTGTATTCCCCGCATCTTCTTTTAATACTTCCTGCACCCCTGTTTTGTTCATAGGATTCTTCAGTATTGCAACTCAAGGCTAGACTTTTTTCCCTTCATTTCTTTTAGCTTGAGATGAGTTTTTCAGCTCCAGGCCTTTGCACCTTTTATTATAATACCTTCTGATTATAATATATGATAACATTCATAGACGAATCATTGTAATCCTTTATAATACCCTAGCCTTCTTACCCACTGCCAGATTATTCCAACTGATAGTGATACTACATAGCATTTCCAAGACTGGACATCTTTACTGAAGTAAATAATCTATCTCTCAAGGAACAGCTGGTGGGTTCAAACCACTGACCTTGTGGTTAGAATCCCATAGCCATCAACATCCCCAAGGGTCACAGTTCTACTCAGACATATACAGGGCGTGTGAGCTGGAAAGGACTCCATGGACACCCCACCATAGATGTGGGAGCAGGGGAGGGAAGAAGTCAGGCCCAAAGGTGTGATTTCAGACTAAATCCCAGCCTCGGTGTGACCACTGGGGGCTGGAATGGACGGGTCCTGAAAGCTGCACCCCTGCAGGCTGGGCCTGCAGTCTCTTGACTCTTGCCCCGTCCCTGTCTCTTACTGTGGACAGGGAGGTACAGGTCCTGCACATGCACCTGTGCTGTGCTGACCTCAGGAGACCACAGCAGGTGCAGGCCCTCGGCGACTGGCGTGAGAGCAGGGAAGCAGAAAGGGGTCCCAGCAACCTGGGCAGATGTTGGCCTTGATGTCTGCAGGGCTGGCGTTTGGGGAAGAGGGGAAGTGCAGTGAAGCAGGTACAAGCCAGCGCTGTACCTGGGTCTGTTCCCGCTGCCTATGACCGGCAACGACTGCCCTATGAGAGCCAAGCCCCTCCTCAGGAACTGAACACACACACCCGGCGCTGCAGTTGGAGGAGCTGAGAGAGGGCCCTAAGGAAGGTGGGTCAGAAACACCTGGCCACTGCCTTGTATCTACAAGCTGGGCTTCAGAGGTGCCACGGCACTCTCCCATCCCCGTGACGCTGTAGAGAAGGGGCTTCTGGGAGACACGGGTCTCCTGGTAACCAAGACACGGTAGAGCCTCAGAAGCCTCTGAGAGGAACACCAACAGCTCCCGATGTGCCCTGAGCCAGGCCGGGCCCTTCACCATTTCCTGCACTCACCACACTGCCTCTTCAGCAGCCTGCGAGAATCCAAGGGCGGCTCCCCAGGAAAAACAGCCCTTTTGTTTCGTGTCCTCCGGGGTCTAGCTAAGTAAGATCTAGCACACAGTCGGGTCCTTTGAGAAGTTGCTCCTGGCTTCTTCAAGGAGGGTGATGAGTGATGTGAGGGTGAGAGTGGAGTGCAGGCCAATAGACTCACATGACACAGAAAACCCAGCTTCTCGGTCCCTCTTCCATGGGACCTGGCAGCCCCACGCTCAGGCTCATTGTGCTTCTCTGAGTGTGACTCTGTTCGGACCGTGAGGACCAGGATGAGTAGGGTTTGGAGGGTTACTGGACTGCAGGGAGGGGGCTGACAGAGAATGATTATCTCCTTAATGAGGAGCTGCCCTGGTGGCGTAGTAGTTACAAGTTGGTCTGCTGACAGAAAGGTCAGCAGTTTGAAACCACAGCCACTCCTCGGGAGAAATACGAGGCTTTCTACTCCCGTAAAGAGTTAATGTCTTGGCAAATGTAGTGAAGAAAGCTGATGGAACCTGGCTATTAAAAGATACAGCGTCTGGGGTCTTAAAGGCTTGTAGTTAAACAAGTGGCCATCTAGCAGGGAAGCAACCAAGCCCACATGGAAGAAGCACACCAGCCTGTGTGACCATGAGGTGACAACAGGAAAGGGTATCAGAAGTTCACAAACAAGCAAACACATCAATGTGAAGGGGCGTGGATGTAGTGGAGCCCCAAAGCCCACGTGTAAGATAATGGGACAGTCCCTCTCAGAAGGACCACACGACAGACAGGATGATAAATCCAGAGTGTGGCATGGCACTGGTGAACCACATGAACTATCCTCTAGTTCTTTAATATTTCCTCCCTGTACTATTGTGACTTTTACTTGTTCTACCTCATTGAGCATGTCAGACTGGCATATGTTCCTCTGCATACTTAAGGTCATTCGGTACATGAAAGTCAAGCGAGATAACCTTTCAGAAACAGTAACAGGAGTAGTGGTTCCCTGCGGGTAAGGGAAGAGAGGGGGGAAGAAGGAAGGAATGGGGAGCCGATAGCATCAATGACTGTATCACCCCACTTGATGGGGTCAAATGACATAATCGTATGTGAATGGATAGATAGGATTTGTAAAATATGTCAAAAAGATGAAGGGTTCTTGGGGGGTCTGGTGGGGGAGGGAGGGGACAGAGGGGAGCTGATATCAAGGAGTTCAAGAAGAAAGAACATGTTTTGAAACGGATGGTGGGAGCAATTGTATAATTGTGCTTGATGTGATTGAACGGGGAATGTTGTGCTATCTGTAAGAATTCCCAGCAAAATGATTTAAAGAGAGTTACAGTCTTGGAAACTCAGATATCAAAACAATGCTGGGAGAGGGAAGAGCTGTGGAGGGTGGGGTGGGGAGGGGCTACAGGCACCGGAGGCCTCCTGCCTATGTGATTAGGGGTGGGCAGTGTCTACCTGGGTCTATGGGCTGCCACTCCATTTGTTGTTAGGTGCTACCAAGTCGGCTCTCCAACAGAACAGAACCCCCTCTGGTCCAGCACCATCCTCGCAATTGTTCTTGTGTTTGCAGCTACTGTGCCAGTTCATGTCATTGAGGGTCTTCCTCTTTTTCGCTGCCCCTCTATTTTACCAAGCATGATGTCTTGTTCTAGGCACTGGTCTCTCCTGCCAACATGTCTAATGTGTGCAAGATGGAGAGTCTCACCATCCTGGCTTCTCAGGAGCACTCTGGCTGTACTTCTTCGAGGACAGAGGTGTTTGTTCTTCTGCCAGTCCCTGCTACTTCCAATATTCTTCCCCATCATCGAAATTCAGATGCACCGATTCTTCCTCAGTCTTTTTAATTCAAAGTCCAACTTTCACACGCATGAGACAAGTGAAGATGCCCTGGCTTGGGTCAGGCCAACCTAAGTTCCCAGAGAGATGTTCTTGCTGTTCAACACTTTGACGAGGTCTTGTGCAGCAGATTTACCCGATGCGATGTGTCATCTGATCTCTTGCCTGCTGCTTCCATGAGCATTCCACTCCACGAGTGGAGCCAAGGAAGACAAAATCCTCGACAACGTCAACCTTTTCTCCATGAATCGTGAAGCTCCCTGTGGGTCCAGCTGTGAGGGAGTGGTCTTCTCCACGTTGAGTTGCCATCCACGTGGAAGCTGCAGGCCTTGAGCTGCATCAGCCAGGGCTCCGGTCCATTTCGCTCCCAGCAAGCACAAGGTTGTGTCACTTCCACATCGCGGGCTGTTAACAAGCCTGGTGGGGTTGGTTTTTGAAGAACCCTGACCCGTGTTCAGGAGCCCTGGTGCAATAGGAGTTATGAGTTGGGCAGTGTGAAGCCACCAACCACTTCTTGGGAAAAAGATGTGACTTTTAACATCATGGGAACCCGTGAGGACAGCTCTACTCTGTCCCACAGCGTCACTCGCTAGGCGTTGGAATGGACTCAATGGGGGTGAGTTTGGTTGGAGTTTGGGACCCACGTTCACCTCCAGCTGTGAGGCTGCCAGTCCTATTACTAAGCAAGTAACTTGGGAAGAATCTCCAGAGTCCCCTGTTCGATATTTGCTCTCCTGTTCCTCCTTTGTCTTCTTTTTTCCCCGGAAATTCACTTAAACTTTGTTTGCAAAGGATGCTGAACAAGCGCACCTGTAGACTCAGAGAGCAATTAGGCTGTGCAATTTAGACTGTGCTCATGTCCCCAGTGTCCCATCCCGTCATGCCGAGGGCCACTGTGAGTCGGAATTGACTCGACACCACCTAGAACAAGTGTTCCCCTCTCCAAAGCCGCATGCCTCTCGCAGAAAGTGAAGATACCAGGAGGTACGATATCTACGTTTTTAAATATTGTTGTTATTAGGTGCCCTCTAGTCAATTCCGACTGACAGCAACCCAGTGAACTGGAGAACAGGACCGGCCCTGTCCTGCGCCAGCCTCACAATTGTTCTCCTGTTGGAGCCATTGTTGCAGCCACGGCGGCGTCCCGTCCGACTCCTGCTCCTTCTGAACAGCGTGTGGTTGCTGCTGGAGGCTGTCCACTCAACTCCGACTGGCCGAGGCTCCAGGCGTCGAGAGCAGAACTGCCGATAGGGTTTTCTGGGCTGTAGTCTTTATGGGTCGTTGTGCCTGTGCCCACAATCAATGCACAACGATGCAGCCGTCAAGAAATCAAATCAAAGCAGCAGTGAAAAAATCAAATGACAAATCAAAAGGCACACCTACTGCAAAAAGTCTCTATTAAATTTGAAGGGCAAGAATGTCATTTTGAGGATTAAGGTGTATCTGACGCAAGTCGTGATATTTTCAATTATTTTATACTGAAAGTTGGACAATAATAAAGGAAGACTGCAGATAATTGGTCTATTTGAATTATGGAAAAGGATATTGAAAGTACCTGGGGCTGCCAGAAAAACAAACAGTTCTGTCTTGGAATAAGTACAGCCAGAAAGCTTAGAAGCAAGGATAGTGAGACCCCGTGTCACCTACTTGGGACATGTCATGGAGAGAGACCAGTCCTTGGCAAAGGACAACATTCTTGGTCACGTCGTGAGGCAGCAAAAAAGAGGAAGGCCCTAGAGCAGCGGTTCTCAACCTGTGGGTCGCGACCCCTCTGAGGGTCAAACGACCCTTTCACAGGAGTCGCTTGATTCATCACAGTAGCAAAACGACAGGGATGAAGTAGAAACAAAAATAATGTTATGGTTGGGGGATCACCACACCAGGAGGAACTGTATTCAAGGGTGGAGGCATAAGGAAGGTTGAGAACCACTGCCCTAGAGGACACGGATTGGCATGGTGAGTGCCACAATGGGCTAGACATAACTACAATTGTGAGGGGGGTGCAGGACCAGGAACAATTTCATTCTGCAGCATGTAAGGTCACTATAAGTCAGAACCAACTTGGTGGTTAGTGCCAACAACCACCACAACAATAATCTTTACCAGAGCACAGCATCAGGCCTTTCCTTCAGAGCAACAGTCTGGGTGTATCTGAAGCTCTAAACTTTGGCTAGCAGCCCAGAGTTTAACCATTGTGCCATCATCGCTCCTTCTAAACAGCCGGATGCCGGGGAAGGTCATTGGGACTGTGCGGCTCGGTTCCAGAGTAGGGAGCTCAGCTGTACACAGACACCTGTCCACCGTGAGTACAGACGTGGCGGAGAGGAGCTGTTGGGGAGTGATGAGCAGCGAAGGTCAGGAAAGGGGCTGTTGGGGATTTAAATTCTCTCTTGCGCGTCCTCGCTGTGTGTCTCAGTTTCCTCATCTGTAAAATGGAGATCAGACCTGGACCCAACTCCCGGGGTGTTGGGAAGGTTATCGGAGAGAAGGACGGAACGTTCTGAGGTCCGTTCATGAGCGGCGCTTAGCAGAGGGCCGGCGCAGAGGGCGCACCCAGTGAAGTGAGCCGGGCATGCGTTAGTCTGTGTCACAGAATTCCCATGTCAGCTAAGACACCCCTCACGCATGCTCACTCTCGGGTCCCAGCCACCTGCTGTAGTCACTAGTTTGTGACTGGTTTTTGACATGAGTTTGCATTTTTCTGGAACCCAGATTTCTGGCTTTTGTGAAAGTTGGGGTAACCCACACAGGCCATCCAACCCTCGGCCTCCTTTAGAATCTTCAAAGACTTGGCATCTTGGCAGTCAAACAACAGCTTAGACAGCAGTTTAGAGGAAAGCATTTTTGCCTTCTATGCATTTTGGGTCTGTGTTTATCAAACGGGTCTGGGAAAGTTCAGCCTTGCCCGTGGGAGGGTACATGCAACTAAATTTCTTGTCTGTGGAATTTGGAACCTGACCAGGAAATGGGCAGCGGTGCCCTGATCAAAGATGGTGGCTGATGCACATTCAGAGTGGCGTGAAGCTGGCCGCCATCTTTGATCAGGGCACTGCTGCCTGTTTCCGCTGAAAACCCAACCCAACCTCACAGGCTTCAAGTCCATGCCAACTCATAGCAACCCTTTTGGGGGCAGGTAGGATTGCCCCTGTGGGTTCCTGAGACTGTGATTCTTTATAAGAGCAAAAAGCCCTTTCTCCCGCAGAGCGGCTGGTGATTTCAAACTGCGGAACTTGAAGTTAGAAGCCCAACTTATAACCCTGACGCCCACAGAGCTCCTACTTCGGTCCAAACCCTGGCAAGGGGAAGAGATTGGTTGCTATGCAACACAGATGCTCTGTTGGCCTTAAATGAGCAATCTGGAACTGGCTCTATCCCTAGCAGCTGTGAAAAGCAGGGACTCCAGGGTCTGACATGAGCCTGTTTTCAGAAGTAGGACTCACAGGGGGGTCACAGGTAAGAGACGAGCCAGTCAGGGTGCAGTATAGCACCAACGAAACACACAACTTTCCTCCAGCTCTTTGGTGCTTCCTTCACCCCCCTATCATGACCTCAATTCTACCTTACAAATTGGATTAGACCAGAGCATGCACACTGCTACAGATAAGAGCCCGAGACACAGGGAATCCAGGACAGATAAACCCCTCAGGGCCAACAAGGAGAGTAGACATACCAGGAGGATTACAGGAGGGTGGGGGGAGACAAGGGGAATCGATTACAAGGATCAATCTAGAACCCCCTCCCAGGGGGACAAATAATGGAAAAGTGGGTGAGGGGCAACGGAGGACAATGTAAGATATGGAAAAAATAATCTATAATTTATCAAGGGTTCATGAGAGAGGGTGGGCGGGGAGGAAGGGGGAAGAAATGGGGAGCTGATATCTGGGGCTCAAGGGGGAAGAGAATGCTTTGAAAATGATGATGGCGGCATATGTGCACATGTGCTTGACACACTAGATGAATATAAGGGTTGTGATAAGAGGTGTAAGAACCCCCAGTAAAAGTATTTAAAAAAAGAAGTAGGACTTGTCCTGGTCACCGGCTCTGTAACCTATGCTGTGCTTTGCTGAGGTCCCCCTATGAATTAGCATAACAAGGACCTGTAGACCCTGCCCTCAGGATGCATTTCCATGAAGGACCCTGCCAGACTGGAATTATTTCTACTCACAGTTAATGTGTTCTTACACTGCTTTGTGGTGTTTCTCTGAGCACTTAGGTTTTGATCTTAAAAAAACACATACCTTTGTCAGTTGGTCCGTCCCTCTTCTCTCTCCCTCAGGCCTCAGAACTCTAGGACGCAGCACTCACCACCATTAGCCTGTTTCCCAGATGAGGACAAGTGAGGCTCAGAGAGAATTAAGTGACTCTTCCAAGGTCACGAGGCCCCTAAGTAGGGAGTGACCCGCTGGAATTCTAGTCTGCCTGAGCCTTTGTAAACGGTGTTTACCAACGTGCTTTGCCAATCAGGAGAGACGGGAAAAGGGAGGGTAAATGCCTGGCACGGAGTTGAGTACCATAACCTTGCACGCCCTTGATCTCACGGAAGCACCAGGGCATCCCAGAGGGCGTGTGGCAGCCCTGGTTTTGAGCTGCTTGCTCATTGAGTGACAGCTCTCTACTTTTGGAGTGGACCAGGGGTGGGGAGGCCCCAGCTCTGTGACCTGGGAAAATTGTTTAGCCTCTGAGCATTGGTCCCCTGGTGACCCTAGCACCCACCTCCCAGGATAGCCTGAGGCTCCCTGGTGCTAATCTCCCTACAGGGCTCCCGTGCAGTGTCCATCCAGGGTCAGGCCTCCATCCCTGATTCCTGGGACTTTCTGGCAGTCCCGGTCTACTGGGTCATTGGTCTGTGGTGCCAAGGCTTCACAGCAGGGATTGGGGACATCTGGCCTGCAGGCCTTCTA
>NW_022111313.1:1735274-1761015 GCF_000313985.2 Echinops telfairi
TCGCTGCCACTGCCCTCACCCTGCTGGCCCTGCCTCTTGCTGGTCCCTCTGTTTGGCAGTCGCCTGCTCCCTACAGCCAGAGGGGGACAGAGTGACCTGGCCTTCCACCTGACCTCAGATGCCTACCTCTTTGGAAGGCCCTAAGTGTCGCGGATAGATTCCTGAGCAGGAGAGCTGAGCTCAGGCCTGGCCCCAACATCTTCCTGGTGTGGGCCTGGGGAGAGGTCGCTGCCCTCTGCCTAGCTGGGGGTCTTCTGCTCGCCTGCAGTACAGCGACCCCAGTGTCCTGCTTAACTGTTCAGGCTGAATCCTCAGAGTCTGCAATTCAGGTCATCACAGCGGCGGGGCAGCAGGAAGTTTGCAGGGTTCAACCTAAACTGTTAAAAACACTACAAGACTCCCGCCTCACTGCTGTGGCGTGGCTTCCGGTTCCTAGAGACCCTAGAGTTTAACTGCCCCTGTGGGTTTCTGAGACTGTCACTCTTTATGGGAGTAGAAAGCCTCCTCTTTCTCCCATAGAGCGGCTCATGGTTTAGAACTGCTGACCTTCGGTTAGCAGCCCAATGCGTAACCACTATGCCACCAGGGCTAAATGGGAGGGGCTTGCTGCATTCCCCAAAGGGAGACTGAGAGTCTGAGAAGTGCCCACACTGGGCCCAGTGGGCCCTCCCGTGGACACCACTTAATGGTTGCGACAACCCCCAGGAGGGCTAAGACTGTCCCCACACCCATTCTGTAACTGACTGAGAAAAAATGAGGGCCGCTTGGACAGAGCACGTGGTCCTGGCCCTTCAACCGGCACAAGAAGTCACCTGAGTTTGCCTCGGGCAGTTGCAGTCTGTAGCCAGGACCATCCGTGAGCAATTTCAATCCATTCATGTCCATGTTCAGCAAATATTTATGGAGGATTTGTTAGGATTATTATTCTCTGAGAGGACCAGGAAAGGGTCTAGGAATTTGGGGGAAAAAAACCCAACAGTATAAGACCCTGCCCTGGTGAAGAGAGAGAGAGAGGGAGAGAGAGGCAAGGAGCGAGGGACAGCCATTGGGATATTTTGATAGGCTGGTCTGGGCAGTGATATTCAAGGAGGAGACCTAGGTGGCTGGAACATTCCAGAATGGAGCAAGAGTGGGAAGGGAGGGGACAGTGGGGCTGGGGGAGCCAAGGGACTTGGAATATTATGCCAATAGCCATCACAGACCACTGGAGACTTTTAGGAACAGGAGTGAGATGATTTGATTCTCCACAGAGCAAGGGGTGCTGAGGAGACCAGGGGGTAGGCAGGGAGATGATGGGTCAGGGAGAAGGGGTGTGGCCTGGACCAGGATGCAGCCTGGAGATGGGACATAGGTGGAGCCAAGATTGACCTCAAAGGTAGCCTCCATGTCTGAAGGTGGGAGGTTATGCAAAAAGTCCTAGAAGCATGGGCTCTGGATGCTGGTCCCGTGTTCTCTTCCTCACTCACTCACCCCAAACATTTACTGACCGAGCCCCTCTTCACCATGGAGCTGGCTTCCTTGATAAGGATGCTGATTGCAAGTCACTAATATCAAACCCAAACTGGTGGCCAGTGAGCCAATCCTAACTCAGAGATCCTTTCTAGGGCTTCCGAGAGGAGGAGCAGCTGGTGGGTTCGAACTGCCGAATTCGCAGTTATGTCATAGATGCCAATATCATCACAGGGGTGCAGCAATGTGGGATGCCCCCAAGACCACAGGAAAGGGGTGGATCCAGGCACTGCAGGTTCCCGGGAGTTGTGAAGGGACGGGGCTGGACTAGGGCGAGGGCAGCCTTCTCTGACCCCTTCCCAGGGGGCCCAGAGAGAGCCAACCCGTTAGGCCTACGTCTCATTTTCATCTTTCTAAGAACCCTGAGAGGAGGGAGCTATTGCCATTCTCCTCCGACAGATGAGGACACTCCAGGGTCAGAGGGAAGGCTGCTTGCCCAGGGTGACCCGGCTGGGAGGAGTCCAGACTCACAGCTTGGGAGTCAGAGCCTAATGCCCCTCCTTGTATGTTCAAAGGTCCCTGCACAGGGCTCCTTGAAGAAAACAAGATGTGATCAATGACTCGGTACACCAAAGAACAAGCAGGCTTCCCTCCAAAATGCTCCTTAGAGGCCAGGATGGCGGGACGTCTTTCACCTACTTTGAACCTGTTGTCAGGAGAGACCAGTCCCTGGAGAAGGACATCGTGCTTGGTACAGTAAAGAAGACAATGGGGAGGAGGGTGCTGGCAGGACCCAGCAGTCTGTCTACCTGGGGCCGCCAGGGGTCAGCAGCAACCTGACGGCCCCAAATGGCAGCAACCTCCAGAAAGGTTCCTGTACCTGAAACAGGTGCGGGGTTGTTGGGTTCAGCTCAGTCTCGTCTGTGGGAGGGAGGGACACAAGGGAAGCCTGACCAGGCACAGAATTCTCCCACAAGTCTTCCTGACCTCGAGACCAGGGGTTCTCCACCTCCCTCATGCCATGACCCTTTCATACAGGTCCTCGTGTTGGGGTGACCCCCCAACCATAAAATTATTTTCATTGCTACTTCATCCCTGCCATTGTGCTACTGTGATGAATCCTCATGCAAATATCTGATAGGCAGGATGTATTTTCATTGTTACAGATTGAACATCATGAAAGCAGTGATGAAGTACAAGAACAATATGTAATTCTATATTGTGAAATATTTATTTCTAATGACAAATAAATGAAATTTTGTCTTGAAGCATGGTGTAGCATGGGTACTTGTATGTGTGCGTATCTACATCTGGGCAGACCCACCTGGAGAAGGATAGAGGAGCGGTGTCTTGGTTCCTACGACGATGGGAAATAAGTGTTTTTCCCATGGTTTCAGGTGATCCCTAAGAAAGGGTCGCTCAGTCCCCAAAGGGGTTGGGACCCACAGGTTGAGAAGTGCTGTCATAGAACATCATTCCACAGGCTTCGTTCCTTTCAGAGACTGATTTATCAGATCTTGTGGCAGTTACATACTCTCCTGTCAACTTGTAAAGGGGTGGAGTCTAGCCTGTCAATTAGGTCGCAGCTTGATGACTTCACTTGGAGGCACGATGGAAAGAAACAGCTCACTGGAGGCCAGACACACATGCTCTGCTTGGTCTTCCGGCTGACAAGCCACACGGAGCTGCGCTGATGGAGCTAGAGCCCTGGAGCTGGAGGAGCCACATGGAGACCCCTGTCAGCACTGAGATGTTTCCACCGCCACTGGATCCACAAGACTTTCCACCCAGTGGCCTGTGATCTTCCTGCACTTGGCATCACTACATGTGTTGTGTGAGTCTGAAGAGGAATTTACAGACTGGTATTGGACATATGGGCTAATATCGGACTAGTGGACTTGATCAGGACTGGGCTAGGATGTTTTCTCAATATTCAACTGCTCTTTTATATAAAGCTCTTTCTTACACACATATGAGTGTCTATGGATTTGTTTCTCTAGTCGATCTGGCCTAACACAGATCCATTTCCCTAGAAACGTATGACAGAGGGTCAGAAAGGAGCCCTGTAGCACAGTGGGTTAAGCATTGGGCTGCTAACCAAGAGGCTGGTGTTTCGAGCCCACCAGCCAATCCATAACAGGAAAATGAGGCTGTCTACTCCTGTGAAGATTTCCAAAAACTCAAACTCACTGAGATCAGGTCAATTCTAACTCATAGGACAGTGTAAAATACCCCCCCCCACTACCCCCATGGGTTTCTAAGACTGTAACTCTTTACAGGAGTAGACAGTTGCCTCATTTTTTGAGTTGGTCTGCTAACTGCAAGGTCAGCAGTTCTAAACCACCAGCCACTCCATGGAAGAGAGAGGTTTTCTCTTCCCATAAAGGGAAGTCCTCACCTGGCCTATCGGGTCACTGTAAGTTTGCTCCCTTGGATCAGCTGGTGGCTTCAAACTACAGACCTTGCATCAGCAGCTCAACCTGTAACCCACTGTGCCACCTGGGCTCCTGCAAAAATCTGCCTTCTTGGAAACCCTAAAAGCAGTTCTATCCTGCCCTTGAGAGTCACTAGGAGCTGGAATTGACTGGGTGGCAGTGAGTTTGGTTGGGGCTTTGGGAGGGCCAGCTAAAGTCTTCCACCCAAGTCCTTCTACACAGAGAGCTCCCACCTCCCGGCCAGCACGTTGAGGAGGAAGCCATTGCACTTGAGACAGATGGGAAGTCTCTCCTCCCTAACCGTCTGTCCAATGAGGGCCTGGACCCTCCCTGTCTCAGGGTGGGAGGGGACTTGCAGGGGGTCTGGGTTACCCTCTTCTAGTCCAGAATCTCTCACCTGGGGCACTAGGGACATATTTTTAAAAATCAATGGCCATTGAGTCAAAGCTGACTCGTAGTGTCCCCGTAGGAGAGTCAAACTGCCCCACAGGGGGTCCGAGGCTGTAAGTCTTTACGGAAGTTGACTGCCACAACTTTTCCCCACAGAGTGGCTGGGGGTTCAAACTGCAGCCAACGTGTGACCACTAGGGTTTCCAAGTCTGTACATCTCTAGGGGAGCAGCCAGCCTCATCTTTCTCCCTCGGGAAAGGCTGGTGGGCTTGACCTCCCTCCCTCCCAGTTAGCAGCCCAACCCTTCCTGACAGCATAGGACAGTTCTCTGCTGACCTCCACGAGGGCATTTGATGATACAGTGAGTGTGTGTGAGTGTGTGTGTGTGTGTGTGTGTGTGTGTGTTCAGGCCCTTACAGTGTACAAGCACTAATTATGAAAATTTGTGGCCCAGTCCTCTTCTTACCGCCCCACCTCCTTCCCTACTTGACAACAAATAAAATAGCCCTGTTGCCGTTTGCTGCAGGACCACCAAGGCTGAGCAAAGGGCCCACCGGCCCCTCCCGGTCCCCTCCAGCGCTCTGCTCCACTCAGCGGGCACTTCCAAGTACTGCCTCAATGAGGGGCCTTGTTGCGGCTCCCAGTGCCAGGCCTGGCTGGAAGGGACCATTAAAAACAGTTTAATCTGAACAAAAGGCGTTCTGTTCTTATTGTCCCCTGGTTTCAGTCTGGATGAAGCCACTGGAATCTGACGAAGCAACGAATCTGGGTCCAGCCGGCCCTCCGAGCCTGCCCTTCGTGGAGATTTCTGGATGGATTCTCGGGGCAGATAATTTACAGCTCAAGCAAAACACAAGGAGGCCCTTTTATTTGGCGCAAATGTTTCCTATTAAAAGCCTTCGGAAGCGCCCGGTAACTAGAGCTCGCTCCTGCCTACAAAAGCTCAAGGTGCTCAGATTTCCGCCCACAGAGCCGGGGAAAGAGCTGGGCTTGGATGCGGATCTTGTCTGTGGGGAACAGTGTGGGGCCCAAAGATCAAAGAGCATACAGAGACGGAAGATGTGGAAGGAGTGCCTCGTGGCTGATTGGAAATGCCAAGCCTGAGAGTTTGGGAGCCCTGGTAGTGCCCTCGGTTACACTCTTGGCACCGGAATGGTCACCGGTTCGAAGCCACCAGCTGTCCCATGGGACAACGATATGGCAGTGTGCTTCTGGAAAGATGACAGCTTGGGAAATGCTACGGGGTCGTTCTGTGGTGTCCTATTGGGTTGTGATGAGTTAGAATCGACTTGACAGGGCCCTGGATGCTTGGCAGCCAGCCAGGGGCCCCTGTGACAAGTCTCCAGAACCTTCTGACGGCAAGAGAATTGTCCCCAAGTGGAGCTGTTTCAATGGCTTCAAGGTTGAGGGCATTTTGTAGTGAGCTTTTGGGAATGCCACTTGAGGTCAGTGCCACCTGTTCTTTGAACCCCCCCAAACAAACAAACAAACAAACATAACAAATCTGTTGCCACCGAGTCCATTCCAACCCATAGAATGTAAAGGCTGGGTTTTCTAGAGAAGCAAAACCAGAGTGACAGGTAGATAATTTATATCAAGAACATGCCTCATACATTCATAGAAGCAGGCATGTCCAGTCTCAGCTCCACGGGTCAGGTATTAAGCTGGCGGCTTCTCCTGACTCCAGTAGCTTCAGGAGCTGATGAGCCCAGGATCAGTAGGAATACCCCAGACTGATATCTGGCTGCAGAGGCAATGAATCCACAGCCAGCAGGTCACAGGACAGGTCACCGATGGATCCTAGGATGGGCAAGTTGACCTGGCAGGTCACTGGCGCAAATCTAAAGATCCAGAGATTGATGAACTGGATGCAGGATTCAGACCCAGCAAAAAGCAAGCAAGCGGATGCACATTTTCCACGTCTATAAGAAGTATACCACATCCCGGAGGTGTGGGGTTAAAGGGAAGAGGGAACCCCACAAAACATCACAGGTTCGGTAGGCGCAATTGTACAGCAATAATAAGTAGAGATTATAGTAAAGTCATAGAGAGCATGAGAGTTAAAGGATAGAGTCAAGTAATGGAGTCAGACGCAATTCATGGTAGCATCGCTCACCTCAGCCCGGCTTGATGGTCCTCGTGGAGGGGGCTTAGCCGTCAGAGAAGAAGCCGCTGCCTCGTCCTCCTTAGCCACCTTCTCCAGCCACCCTCCCGAGAACCAGGGAGCCTCCTTATTTATTTCTAACCACGCATCATACTACTTTTGGGGGATCTGATTACAGAGTCATACATCACAGAGAGGGGCAATACAATTCACAACAACCTACGTCATACAGAGGGGTTGTAACATAGGCAATACAAGCAATAGGAGGGGGATGACCTAGTCATCTTAGAGTGGCCCCAGACTTGCTTTTGGGCACTGCTTCAAGGGAACAATGTCAGAAGGGAATGGGCCCTATTTGGGGTGAGTCAGACTATACAGTCTGGCTGCTCTAGATGGCTGATGTTAAGGAGAATAACCTCTGACCTACTTTCGCTGACCACCTATTAGTACAGTCATTCTTAAGCAGCTAAGTCTGGTACATATTATTGGGGAGACAGCTTAAGATAAATCCTTCTGTTCCCCACACGGAGGAAATTTCCGTTCGATGGTATCAAGGCTGCAATCTGAGTAGGAGGGGGAACAGGGTACTCCCTTGAATCTTCCCACACTGCTTGGCAGACCCCATCATAGACTTGGATACAACATGGGGTGTTACTATGCCTCCATTGTCAAACAACTGAAAATCCTGGTCCACCAAGTTGATATAAAACCTGAATGTCACACATAACAGCCCTATACAGATTTGTAAACTGTAAATCTTCACAGGAGCAGAGAGCCTCACTTTTTCTCCCATGGCGCTGCTAGTGGGTTTGAACCTTAGGCCTTGCAGTAGTTAACAGAGACATCAAAGGTAACAAGACCATTTAGATTCTCCTGGAATCTAGATGTTTAGGTTTATGGAATTGGGTTGACCACCCAGGCCATCTGCCTTTAAGTGTCTTTTTAAGCCTTGAGTTTTTAAGGGAAATAATTGTTTTCTTAAAGTCACCTTCAAGTCACACAACAGCCTACAAGGTCATTTCATTGAGACCCTTTGGCCTTAGGCCTTGGGCTCTGTCTTAGGCTGGATTCTCCGGAGAAGTAAAATCAAAGAAACATATCTGTCTATGTACCCCCCAAATTCCACTGCCACCAAGTCAATTCTAACTCATAGTGACCCTACATAACTCATAGTGACCCTACATAACTCATAGTGACCCTACATAACTCATAGTGACCCTTCCGGACTGTAAAAATTTCCAGGAGCAGAGAACCTCATCTGTATGTTTAGAGAAATGGCGCACGCAGTTGTAAAGGTGGGTACGTATTAAGACCACTTCAAAAGTCAGGCTTCTCCTGACTCGGGTAACTTCAGGGCTGGTAACCCAAATCAACGAGTCAGACTGCAGGCGTCTGGCCTCAGAGGCAAATGAACCTAAGGTCAGAGGGTAAGAAAGCAGACTGCGGACAGCTCCCAGGATCGGCAGTCCCAAGAACTGGAGGTCAACTGAAGAGCCAGATGCAGGATCTGGAACCAGCAAAATAACAGGCAAGCTTTTCCCATAGTGTTGGAAAGCAGGCCACACCTCCGAGGAAAATCCCATGCAATGGATTGGCTGCTCCTAGCAGATCTCATTGTGGACGCGATTACATTATATTAGCTTTCATCACAGAGGATGACTCTGCCTTACCTGCCTTAGTGGATCTCTCTCTACAACCAGGTGACCCTGGAACCTGCACATGTCTGATGCTGTCTCCTAAGGAAGTAACGCGTTTCAATGTCCCTGCTTTGGAATGCCTCCCTGATACATTTATTCAGGTGGACCCTCCCAATTCAATTCATATCGGCTCAAAGGAAACAAGGTCGGTTACATTAATCTGTAGTGTTTCTCTGTGCAATTTGGGTTTTAGACAAAAGAAATGAGCCTCACCGTTCAGGACACTCAGCTTGGGTGCGGGGGAGGAACATTCCCTAAACGGCCCAATGGGAATCTCTGGGTGGTGCCAAGAGCTAATGTGTTTGGCTGCTATCCGAAAGGTTAGAGGTTTGCGTCTCCCCTGAGGTGCCTCCGAAGAGAGGCCTGGAGATCTACCTTCCTTAATGGAAAGTCTTAATTGTTCAAGCTGCCTGATTAGGTTCTGCTTGCCAACAAATCCATCCCAGCTGCTGCGGTTGCTCTTTGGTGTGGTCGGGTTGGTTCTGATCCATAGTCACCCCGTGGGCAACAGAATGGACCACTGCCTCGTCCTGCGCCCGCTCAGCTGTGGCTGCAGCTCCTGTGCCAGTCCGTCTCCTTCAGATGTTCTTCTTCGTGTTCCCACTTGACCACGCAGGCTCGACTTTCTCACCTGGTAAGTATAGCCCTGACTCCGTGAGTACCCACTGTCCCTCCACTCACAGCTAGAAACCTCAGCATCTTCTTGGCTTCCCCCCCAGACCCCACATTTGATCCATCCAAAAGTCCCGATGAACTAGCTTGACAAAGAACCCCGAAGTCAACCACTTCTGACTCCTTCGGGGGCCCCACCCAGGTCTAAAGTACCATCATCTACACCCTAGATGCCCCCCATCTGGTCCCTGCTGCCGCTTGTGCTACCCTGAGATCTAGTCTCCACTTAGCGGCCAGACCAAGCCTCTCCGTGTGATTGTGAGTATGCACCCCACCCTCAGAACCCTCCCTGCCTTTCCCACATGAAAGCCCCAAGTCCGTATCCGGGTTGGTCATCGATGGCGATGGAGCACGATTAGCAGAAAGTCCGCGACTTCGAACAGCATACATTTATGATCTCGGCGCTGTCTGGCTCAGGAGCCTGGCTGTTGGCTCAGCAGGGTCCTTTGTAAGGCTGTCGTCAAGGGGCAGGCCGGACAGGAGTGGATTACCCAACCAGCAAAGTAAGCACAGGCGGATGTGTGCTTACTTATGAATCGGTAGTGAGCAGATGTGGTGAGAAACAGGAGAAACCATTCACGACAGAGGAGCATGAGAGCACAGGGCAGCCTGTGCTTATGCTGCTTCCTGAGCCCTCCGTCTCCGTCAGGGATTGAGTCTGGAAGGGAGGTGCTGTGGGGCTGAGAGAGAGAGAGAGAGAGAGAGAGAAAGAGAGAGAGAGAGAGAGAGGCCAGCCGGAATCTCTGCTGTGGCAAAGCCAGGTGAAATGGTTCACTATAGGTTAGTAAGTAAGCACAAGTCAGCCTGCGCTGACTTTGCTCTTTTGGGTAAACGGACAACGGCCAGAGCCGAGCTCTCCCCTGAAGGCTCCGTGTAGGAAGGTGGCTGCTTCCAGGTCCTGGCGGTGGTGAGGCCGTGCCCTTGCAGGCTGTTGGCCAGAGGCTGCCCCCAGCTCCCTCGCCCCGTCAGAGAACATGGCAGCTGCCTGCAGCAAAGCCCGCTGGGAAGGGAGGTTTCTCGCAAAACAGAAATTGTCATCTCCAAGGGGACTCTAAGCCATGACGGGCATCCCGCTGCTTGCTCAGTGTAAAGCAAGTCACAGTCCCTCCCACCCTCCAGGGGAAGGGGTGACCCCCCGGGAGTGAACGCCATCTGGGGGTGATGGAAGGCCACTTTTGAACAGGCCTGGGACAAGGACACTCGATGTCCCCTGTCAGCTAGCTCTCACATTGTTCACCGATGCTCCAGCCACAGGGACCTACCTTGCTGCTGATCCTTGGGCTCCCCCGGGATGTCCTGCTCCTGGGCCTCCGACCGAAGCGCTCCCCCCGCCATTGAGCGCCTCTCTGCCCTGCCTTTCCATCCTCCCCAGACACACCTGCTCAAAGACAGGTGGCCTGGTGACTGTCCCCAAAGCAGCTCCCTCGCCCCTCCTCGAGCTCCCGGGCGCTCCTAACCCAGCACTGCCAAAGCAGCACTGCGAGGGACCCAAGGTGAGCGGCCGGTTTGATTTGCCTTTGTCGCTGGAAGATTCCCGACTTACACAACACCTCAGGGACCCCTGTGCCTTCTCTTTTCTTCTTACAGATTCGCCTCCTTGAAGCCTCTGGGGGAGGGCTAGGCAAGGGTGCCCAGCGGTGGAAGGCGGTGCAGGGCTTCCTCCAAAAGTTGGGACTGGAAGGAGCATGTGGTTGTTGCTGCCGCTGCCGTGGTTGTGGGGTGCTGTCGGGTCGGTTCCGACTCGCAGGGACCCCGTGTCCAACAGAGGGAACACTGCCGGGCCGCCATTCCACGCTCACATTGTGCTGCTGTTTGAGCCCTTGATGAGCCACCAGCAAAGTAAGCTTCCCTCTTGGGGAAGGCCTGAGAACTGCAGAAGACACAGCCATCACGCTCCTTGGCAGATAGCCTAGAGCAGTGGTTCTCAACCTGTGGGTCGCGACCCCTTTGGGGGTTGCCTGATTCATAATAGTAGCAAAATGGCAGTGAGGAAGTAGCAACGAAAATAATGTTCTGGTTGGGGGGTCACCACGACACGAGGGACGATACGAAAGGGTCGCGGCACGCGGAAGGTTGAGAACCACTGGACTAGAGAAGAAAGAGCCCCAACACAAAGGGATAAGCACAGGCTCACGTTCACCGCCGGACGATTCCTAACAGCCCACAGATGGAGGCCTGGGTGCCCCCCAGTGGGAGACCCATCAACCGTGGCACAGACACACACGGCACAGGAGCAACGTTGAGGAAGCACGGTGAACCTGCCCAACAGCTCGAGTGTAGATGAGCCAGGAGAACAGTGTGCTGAGCGACATTCGTCAGTCACAAAAGGACACGGTTTGCAGGAAAGTGGTATTGTAAAAAGTCAAGAAAAGGTTTTCACACTAAAAGAAACCGTCTTTGATGGCCACCAGGGCTTGGAGGGAAGAGAGTGGGGGCAAATGAGCAGGCTAGCGGCTAGACTTAGGTTAACTTGGATGAAGGGGAAGGCAATATACAGTAAGAGGGAAGTTGGGGGCGGCAAGGGGGGACATGATGGAGGCAGAGGAAGACCCTGGGAGGCTTTGCCCAAGTTCAAGGCAACAGGGACAAATACTGAAACAATCCTGAAACAGCGGTGACCAGTAAGTGCTTGGATAGACAGGCCGGCTGAACAGGTGTGAGAGGACACATGGGAGACTAGGCACAAGAGCACACAGGTTTGACAGAGGATACGTCTGCATGTGTAGTCTCCTTTGCTGCAAACATATCCATGCATGGGGTGGACCATCCAGGGGAAGAAGTGACGAGGACTTCTTTGACGTAACCAAACACCTTGAGAGAATGAGCTGCTGAGCCTGGGAGATCAGGACCAGGGTATTAGGGACACCAAGGTCAATTGACACGGCATCCTTCACCAAGACAAGGTTCTACATCCGTGTTTCCCCAAATGTCCAATCCTGCCCCTGGAGGGGGGTAGGGGCAGGCAGGGTGTTAGAATGACCCAAGGGGTTGCACAAGCAGATCCCTACACTTTGTCTTGGATTCTGGGCTAGAGTAAAAAGTTGTTCATTGCCAGGGAGCATTGAGTCAAAAAAAAAATTTTCCCCTGAAAAGAGGGCGGGGACAAATAAGTTTGGGCACTTTTGTTCTACATCCCGCGTTGCTGAGTAGCAACTGCAGTCTGGAAAGCTCATGAGCAGTCACCTCAGGTGCGGCTGCATTTCTCTCCCATCCAGAGCAGAGAAGAGGGCGGGAAAACTTCAAGACTCGTGGGAACAAGGAGTCCTGTGGACGAATGGGTCACAGGAACCTCAGTCTCCACAACCCTGAGACCAGGAGAAGAGAAAGGAATCACATTAGATGGCCCTACATAGGATGGGGGGAGGTATGTGGACTAGAACTCAAAATCATCAAAGAGACCAGGCTGAGTGACCGAGCTTAGAGACAGGTGGGACCGCCCCCAGGATGGTAGCCCTTAGTCACCAAGTATAACGTTCAGAAGGTGAGGAAAGGATGGGACATGGAAACCCAGGGAGGAGCAGGCTGTACATTTAGACATTGAGGGGATGCCAGCAGATGAGTTGAAACAAGACGTGTATGAACTCTTGGATGTGTTCTGTACACTTTCACCTAATCCACAACTAAATGCTTAGAAAAAGTATCTGGTTCGAGATACACTCTAGGCAAGTGGACACCCGCCTGTGTGATCCAAGGATTGGACATAATAAAAGCCAAGATCAGAGAAGGGAATTGCATGACAGTCGAAATTCCGAGCTTGGTCTGAGGAAGGCGATGGATGACAGTGAAAGCCCCAAATCCGTTTGCAGAGCCCCCCTAAGGATTAAGCCTCCATTGAACTTCTCCCATCATTGACCAGAGATGTGAATAGTTTTGCCCTCAGACAGAGTGCACTGGAAGGCCGATTACTGCAGATGGAGTTACGTTAAAATTTAACATGATCATTTGTTTTCCCTTTGGACCTATGTTTTTAAAATATATTATTGGGGAGGCTCTTACAAATCTTACGACAATCCATCATTCAATTGTATTAAGCACACTTGTACATATGTTGCCATCACATTTTCTTTCTACTTGAGCCCTTGGTATCAGCTATTTTCGCCCTCCCTTCCCTATCCTTCCACCCTCGTGAAGCCTTGATCTATTATATATTAGTTTTGTTATTTCGTGTCTTACACCGTCCGTTGTCTCCCTTCACCCACATTTCTGTTATGTGTCCCCCTGGAGGGTGGGGTCTATATCCAACCTTGTGATGGGTTCCCCATTTCTCTCCCTCCCACCCCCATCCTCATGATATACTCATGACGTGGCTACTCCCACTACTGTTCCTGAGGGCGTCATCTGTCCTGAATTCCATGTGTTGAGAGAGTGCTTATCTGTACCAATGTGTGTGCTCTGGTCTAGCTGGGTTTATAAGGCAGAACTGGGTCATGGCAGTGGGGGGAGGAAGCATTCAGGACCTAGAGGAATGGTGTGTGTTTCATTGGTGCTATACTGCACCCTGGTTGAATCATCCCTTCCTTGTAACCCTTCTGTGGGGTGATGTCCAGTTGTCTATAGTTGAGCTTTGGGGCTCCACTCCAACCCCCCTCGTTTATGCCAACACAGTTGTTTGTTTTGGATCTTTAGATACCCGATACCTGATCCTGTCAATACCTAATGATCACACAGGTTGGTGAGCTTCTGTCACATGGCCTTATTTGCTTCCCTACTAGATGGCTGCTTGTTTGATTTTGACCGATTTTTAATACAGTTTAGTTTCTTGTTATCTTCTCCTTTCTCATGGATTGAGGTTTTTCTGTGTTTTTGTTGTCATCATTGGGGTTTTGGGGTTTTTTTTCGATATATTTTTCTTTATATGAAAATGTAGGGTAGGTAGATCTATAGAAGCAATAACTAGTTAATAGTTC
The DNA here is from genome assembly GCF_000313985.2 of Echinops telfairi. NCBI lineage: Eukaryota > Metazoa > Chordata > Mammalia > Afrosoricida > Tenrecidae > Echinops > Echinops telfairi. The sequence continues at coordinate 1,748,929 of NW_022111313.1, forward strand.
CTAAGGGTTATGGGAGGGAAGGTTGGGGAGTGTGTAATGGGAAGCTAATAATAATGAATGAATGAAGAAAATGCTCTAAAATTGGTGTGGTGATGATTGCACAACTCTTTTCAGTATACTTAAACTACTGGCTTGGATGGCACATGAATTATATACCAATAAAACTTAAAAAGAAAAAGGAAAGGCCTGTAGGAAAGAAAAGATACACTCCTGACAAATAAACACAGTCGGAAGTCCTGCGGTGCATCAACCTGTTGACGTTCTGAAAGTCATAATTTCTCATGCGTGGCCGTTGCCCCAAAGCCATTCCAAGGTTTAGTGACCTCCTGTGGTGAGGCAGAACAGGCCCCAGGGGGCTGTCTAGGCTCTCAAGAAAGGAGCTGTAGTTGGTTAAGAGAGCAGCTGTTAACCAAAAGTTTGGTGATTCAAGCTCATCAGATGCACCGCAGAAGAAAGACCAGGCAGTCTGCTTCTAGAACGATTAGAGTCTTAGAACCCCTTTGAGAAGCTTCTACACTGTCCTGTCATGTCTATGATCGGGGGTCAAGGTTTGGGGTTTGGTTTCCTTCTCTAAGGAAACCGATCACTAGGTCCCCCTCCTGCAGGGCCACCTGTTGGTTTGGCCCCCACTAACCTTTGGGTTCGCAGCAGAATGCTGAGCTGTGGCATCCCCAGGCCTCTTTGCGGTCATTAGTCTGTGGGGCCTCTTCCCCGGGAGAGATGTGTGGCTGGGAGAAAGCAAGGAGGGATGAAATTGCACAGGTCTCTCAGAAAGAGGAGGGGATGTCTCGTGAAGCTCACCTGGAAAAGGTGTTTTGAGCAAGCAGCCTAACAATATGACTCGTACACAATTGTGTCTTCCCGCAAGGTCAGATGTATTTGTCCAATAGGGTAACAAATCAATAAACCAATCCGCAGAACTGTGTGGTCCTGGGAAGGCGGGCAGAAGTTGGGGGCAGCCCCACAGAGAAACTAAACACACCCAGAGGAAGGATCCTTGGGTTTGAGATTTGGAGGGGGAGGGGGTTGGTCCACCCAGAGAACAGACAAGCTCCTCCCCCGTCGACTCTGGACTCCCGCTGGGCTGGTGTGGTGCTGGGTGACATGAGGCGCGAAGGTCTCTCCTCGGGCAGGCACAGCGCGCTCTCCTTTCAGCTTCGTCATTGGGCAAGATAATCAGCTCTCCCAATTTCAGAAGAAGCCCTAGGTGGCTATGAAGACGTCCATGGCTAAAAACAAACAAACAAACAAATAAACAAAAACAAAACTCTCTGCCTTTCCATGGATTCCGACTTAGAGCAGCCTATGGGACAGGACAGAACCACTAACCTCCAGGTCAGTAGCCCGATGCATAACCTCCTACTCCACCAGGGCGCCTGCCACGCCTCCAGGGTGAGCAGTGCTGTTTGTGGGCATTTCTTACATGCGTCATCGCACGAGGGCTTCTCCTATCAAACACGTCTGTTTTGTCTTAACTCGATGTTTTATTTTCAACCCAGTTTTACTTTCAAACAACAAAAAAGTTATTTTAAAACGAAAACAAGTTTCACTTAAAAATTAGGTTCTTATCAAGCTGATACATATGCTCATACCTGACTATGCGTTTTTGAAATTAAGATTGTTTGTCAATTTGATATTCATATCAAGAAGGGTTAGGAGGCTGCAGCGTAAAGGCAGGTCTCAGGACTCAGCTGCAGAGAGGGGTGTGTGTGTGACCATGGGGGTCAGTCCTCACTGCATCCGGTTCTGCTGCTGCTGTTGCTGGGCCCCATTGGGTCAGTTCTAACTCACAGTGACCCGGTGACCAGCAGAGCCCAGCGCGGCCGGTCCTGCGCCATCCTCACGACGGTTCTCATGCGGGCCCCATGGCTGCAGCCACAGTGTCCATTCATCTCGTCCAGGGGCTCCCTCTTTTGGGTTGCCCTCGACTCCAGGATGTCCTTTCACAGGGACTGGGCTCTCCTGAAAACCTGTCCAAAGTAATGTTCGGCTGTGTTATCTAGAAAAACTCTGCCTTGCAGCTCCATCTGCTTATTGAGTACAGGGTGGCACGGCTCAGCCTGAGTATTGCTTAGTGCCCAACAGGCTTTCGGAAGTCATCGAAGGCCTTGGGCGAGCCTCCGAGCCTGCCACCCCCACCCCACCCCACCCCACCCCACCCCTGGCCTCCCTCGATTGATCCCCTTCATAAATGGAAATAAAAGAACCAAATGTCTGTAAATTCAATTAGCTGCTTATAATGAGGCTTTTGAATCCCCTTAAACCATCCTTTTGTTCCTCCAGTCCCACCCCCATCCCCAGCAAATTCCCACAAGGCATTTGGCAATCAAAGCCAATGACCCCGTGCCAAACAAGATGGGGGCCGCAGACTCAGAGACGTAGCCAAGTGGGGGATGTCAGAGTTCTGTCTTCATGGGACCCCCCACTAAGGAACGAGCCCTGGACTTGGTATCTAGACAGCCTGGGTTCTTCCATCTTTTGCAACCTCTCTGATGTCTGGGAACCCCTGGGTTTGCCGCCCCAGATCGCTCCCCGGGGTGCGTGCTGCTCGGAAGTGGTCCCACTGACAAAAGATAGGAGAGGCATCTGCCCAAGCCTGGGCGCTGCTGAGGGCAAGAACGCCCAGGCTTGGGGGTTGTGAGGAGTTCTTCGTTTGTAAGAACTAGGTACCCACTCAAGGCACCCCAAGAATGTGGTGACTGGTACAGACGCCCATGTCTGGGACCCGGTGTCCACCAGACCCCAGGAAAAGCTGACATCAGGTGGCTGTGGAGGAAGGAGGGCGCTGGAGGGGCCGGGCTAAGACCTGCATTATAGACCCACTTTCAGTTAAACATCCTGAGATTCCAAAATCGTTTTCTTCCCGGGGATGGGGCTGGTCGCCTCCTGTTGCTATTGAGCCATTTCCCCTTCCCTTCGGCCCTTTAATGCTTTTATCTCCGAAGGTCTTCGTCTTATCCATCCAAAGAGCCCTGGATTCTGACTTGGCTTTCGACACAATCTAGGGCTTCGGTTTTGTTGTTTTGTTTTGGGGTTCTCTCTCTATCTTTTTTCTTCACTTAGCAACAGGAGTATAGACACAGCTTCTCCACAAAACCTTCCTGAAACTTCGGATTCTAGAGATTCTTCACAATAACTAGGATTTGGGGGGGGGGGGGGGCTAAAGAAAAGTACACATCCTTGCAAATGTCATCGGCTGAGGCCCTCCCCAGAGACGGCTGTCTCTCCTCTTCTCGCCTCTGTGCTCCGCTTCTTCAGGACAGCCGGGACCCTGCCACCACCCCAGTCCCAGAGCACATCTGCCCTATTCTGAAGAGAGGAACCCAGTGAAGAAGGAAAGGAAGGGCCGGGGCAGGAACCCGAAGGGCCGAACTGTGTTCTCTCAGACGCAGCTGTGCATACTCAAAGACGGAACTCACAAACAGACAGACAGCCTCCAGCAGATGCGAGAACTTTCCAAAGTCCTGAATCTGAGCTACAAACCGGTGAAGACCTGGCTCCAGAACCAGAGAAGGCGATGTAAGAGGTGGCAGAAAGCCACCAGGTGGTCCGAGAATGACCGTGGTGTGACTCAGAAGGTGCCTGCACCTACAGAGTGCCTGGGCCTCCGTGCTTCCAGCCACCAGGGATGCCTGCCTCTGGAAGCCTTCCCGTGTGGAGTGATCGGAGCTGGAGCAGCCACACCTGGAGCAGCCAGGGCTGGAGCAACAGCCGGGGGTGGAAGAGTCAGACGTGGTGCACCCAAGCAAGCACCACGGGAATCACCACTCCTGGGACAGTCAGGCCTGGAACAACCCATTCCAAAACGATGGAGAGGAATTCCCTGCTGCCCCAGTTCCAGAGAACTTCTGGGATCTGGAAGCCGTACAAACTTTAGATTTCTTTTTAAATGAGTCCATAGCTACCATCTGAAGGTGGGTGCAGACAGACACGTGGCTCCACGTCCATCCGGGCGTGTGAGGCGTGTGAGCAGTGTGGAGGGTGCACCTCGAACAGTATCCCTACAGAGATGGGAGAGGGTGTGACAGGGACCCACCTAAGTTTAAATGCAGTAATAAGCTTTCCTAGTTGGCTCTGCTGGGATGGGTCCCCCGGGAGACAGAGAGCAGGCAGGAGCCCCGTGGGTGAGATGCAAGGATGCCTTCCTTTCTACATGCCTTTCTGCATGCCTTCCTTTGCAGTAGGTCTTCTGGTTTGAGAATTCTCTTGGCTTGATTACCTGGGTTTTCTCATTCCTACCATATGTGGCGGCCGGGGTGAAAACCATGGTTGCTATTTAACCAAAGACTCCACAATCACCTCCCGACTGTTTGGCTTGGATGCTCTGGACAGCTTGATAAACGCTGTCCCTGCCTATAGAGAACTATGTAGATTACTACACTGAATGTCTTTAACATCTAGCCTCGAGAATAAGAACTAAAAGTACAAAGATGTGCAATGAAGGATGAGTTGTTAAGTTTTAGGATTGGGAGTCTTCTTATGAAACAAGTTAGGGGTGGGGGAAGGTTCAGTCATAAGGAGCTTCGTGGATTTCCTCGACCCTTCTGCTCTGTTTTAATGATAAACACTAGCTTGTTTCCTTTTTGTATCCTGCTATTCCGTTTTCCGCTGCATCCGTTTGACTGACTGAATTCCAAGTATTGGTCCAAACAAATAAAAGAATATACATTTTACCTTTAAATAAACCCAAAAAAGGTGACTGTGGAGCCAAATAGCCCAGGTGCTCTTTGGACTCACCACGGGGCCTTGCATGTGCTGGGACATCCAGAGGACATGTCGGTTGCACATCTGGCTTCTCCTGGGACATCAGCTTCTCAGGAAGGCCTTCTCTGGTCGCCCTTTGCGCTGAGTCCTCTCAGCTGGCTTTCTTTGTCCCCATGTCACTCTGTTCTTCCCCAACTAGAGTTACCCCAGATCTTGAATGGCTTTCTGCTTCTTCGTTCGGGCTTGGACTGGAGGGACATCACCAGATACCTGAAACTCAGTACACACCTGGTGACTGAAACCATGAAGGAATTCAGTCCCAGACCTCCGGGTCCAACCACGCGGAGGGCGCCCAGCACAACTCCGGAGCCACCCTTCTCGAGGTGCAGGCCTGCATCACAGGCAGGTCTGGGAGCGGAAGCCACCGCCAAGGCTGTAAGACTCAGGAGTGTCAGCACACTGGGCCGAGCCAGTAACCTCCCCAAGTGCCCGTTTCCCTGTCTGTAAGACAGGACTCCTGACAGGTGCTACCTGTCTGCCCCCTCAGGATCCAGGGTGAATTCACAAAGCGGGCTTTGAGGAGTGTGAGCAGTATGGAGGGTGCACCTCGAACAGTATCCCTACAGAGAAGGGAGAGGGTGTGACAGGGACCCACCTAAGTTTAAGTAAGTAATAAGCTTTCCTAGTTGGCTCTGCTGGGATGGGTCCCCCGGGAGACAGAGAGCAGGCAGGAGCCCCGTGGGTGAGATGCAAGGAGGATTGTTCCTGCATTCCACCCGGGGTCCAGGGCCTTCCCATTTCCCCCCAGCAGCCAGTGCCCACCCACTATGTCCTCGTCCCCCGGCCAGGACACCATCCTGGCCCTGGCCGTAACCTGATCTGCCCACCTGCTGCACACCTGGGCCGGCCTGGCCACGATGAAAGATGGCCTGGCAGTGCAGGGGCTGGTCGTGTCCGCCAGCCGGCCAACTGGGATCCGCACCCCGCACCCGCCAACGGGCAAGGGGTTTTCATTTCATACATCATCAGTCACATCGTGCTGAAACGATTGTGACTAAATCAGCATTCAGCATGTGTCTCGAGGGCAATAAGAGGCAGACAGATTTCTGCTGACGGCCACATTGTTCAGGTGCAGACCTTCATCGGCGAATGCTGAGACCATCTGCCCTGAAGCTCAGCCAGCCGGGCTGCCCGGGAGCTCCCTCTGGCTACCTGTGGCCAAGCCGACCATACCGAGAGCTCCGTACACCTGGCGTGGAGTGAGCGTGAGCGTGCCGTGTGCATCAGATTCTGCCTGAGCCGCATCTCCAGAGGCTGCACACCTGGAAATTTTACCCATACACACTTCCATAAAATCACCAATGACTAAACATCTCAGTCATGTGGCTGTGACCACAGTGCCAGATGAAAAGCACACTCAGGCACACACGTGTAAACACCCCCACATGCACATATACACTGCTCATGCACATACCACATTATGCACCCTGTACATATATACAGCATGCACATGTACACATGCACCACACACATATCCCTACCACACGTGCACATATACACACCATACATGTACATACCCCATGTGTATACCAGAAGTACACATATACACCATGCATATGCATACACACACCATATACATACTCATATCATACATGCACATAGTGCATATATGTACATGTATGTGTATTCACCATAAACATGCAAACATGCCACCTACACATATATCCACACCACACACACACCTAGATGCACATGGCACACATATGACCACATGTACATATACAAATGCCACATGCACACTACACAAGCATATACATGTTACACATACAAGTACTACATGCACACATACACCATACACATGCACACACATCCCACAAACATGTACACCACACACATACATACATAGCACATACACACATATCCACAGCACACATTCATACATTCCACAAAAATACATACACTACATATGCACATACCATATATACATACCATACACATACCACACATAAACATCTCCCATGCACATATACACTATATACATGCACATATACCCCCACAAAATACACACCACATAAATACATATCCATACCACACATACATGCACCCACTCCACATATGTATACCATACACATGCACTCCCCACAAACATACACACCACACATATTCATGGACACCACATCCACCCCTATCAATGCCTCACATACATGCACACTACACAAACACACACACACCTGTGAATACACAACACACATGCATGTATTCATAATACACATTCCATATATACACACATGTATATATACATACACCATACATATGCACAGTATAAGCATATACACCACATAAATACACATCCACACCACTCATACATACACACAAATCATACACCATGCACATGCATTTATTTTCAACACACATATACAAACCAAATGCTCATACACACACTCAAATGTGTACACATGAACATGTATGCCCACCACCCATACATACTGCATACTCATATACAAACCCCATGTACCTATATACATGCCACACACAGGCATAGCTACACATAATATAGGCACATACCACATGCACACTACACACACATATATGCATTTCATGTGTACACACTATATACACACACTATATATGCATACACAGATATATGCATATATAAACACCATGACACACCACATACCATCCACACACAGCTATATATACCACACAAGTACACACACTGCACATTATGCACATATACACATGTATGCACTACCCCCATGCATACACTACAAACATGCATCCATGCCGCACACAGGCACACACCACATATGCACATAAACATACCATGCACACACGCACATACACACCACACACTCCAGGCACACGTGGGCATGCATACCCCACCTCTAAAAGCCGATGCCCAAGGCTTGCCCTGCAGTCAGGCCAGAGGGGAACATGGGGGGCTGTTTGCCATGGGCACGGCCGGCCTTGGGCTCTTCAGCACCACCTCTGACCATTCCCTAGCCTTTGTGAAGATTGAGACCAGTGGTTCTCAACCTGGGGACACAACCCCTTTGGGGGTCGAACGACCCTTTCACAGGGGTCGCCTAAAACATCCTGCATATCAGATATTTACATTACAGTTCATAACGGTAGCAAAATGACAGTTATGAAATAGTAACAAAAATTATTTTATGGTTGGGGGGTCACCACAACATGAGGAACTGTATGAAAGGGTGGCAGCATGAGGAAGGTTGAGAAGGTTGAGAACCACTTATTTAGACAGAGCCCTTCCTCCTTCCAAGACGTGCAGCCCAGTGGCCAGCCTGGAGGGTGCCTTTCCCACCACCTGGACCTGCTAGGCGGGCTGCGTCTCATCCCAGGAGGCACTCTGACACAGCAGAGCCTGCTTGCTCTGCCTCTCAGCTCTGCGGGACCGAAGCTCTGGGAGGGCTACATCTGACGACACGGCCCCTGTGGGGCTTGTTCGGTGACTTGGAGAAAACTCTTGCCCCCAGCTGGATCCTAGAGCAGCCTTCTCAAATCTTACGGGGCACAGAAATCCCCTGGGGAGCTTGTCAAAATGCAAGCTCCCAGGCACGCAGGCTGAGTGGGGCCCGAGATGCTGTATTTCTAATAGGTCCTGGTGGGAGCCGCAGCTGCAGCTTCAGCCTTGAGAATTAGGTGGGAACAGGTGAGATGTTAAACGACTAACGACTAACGTTACCAAGAAGAGCAAATAACTAAGGAGTAGCTATATTACTTAGGGAAATAGTTGAAAGCTTAAAATGAAAATGTGAACACCTTCAGTGTTTTATTAACACGTGCCTCCCTACACACCCACCCCCATGGTCCAAGAGATATTCATTTGCATCCCAACTTTACAGATGAAAAAATTAAGCCTCAAAGACTTCAAAGGACCTACTCGTTATGGGTTTACATTGTGTTTCCCAACCACCAAGTATGTATATATACTTGGGGATATATATATATACAAAGGGGATGTGTGTGTATACACACACACACACACACACACACACACACACAAAGGGGATTATACCCACAGGCATACGGGATTAGGGCTTAATATACACACACACACACTCTATATATAGAGCTATATAGTAAGAGTACTATATAGCTCTATATATAGATATATAGTAGGATTAAGTGTGTGTATATATACATACATACACACACACATACATATATAAAGCCCTAATCCCGTATGCCTGTGGGTATAATCCCCTTTGGGAATGATTTTTCTTTATTCCTGAGAGCATAGCCCTGCAGGGATGTGTGATGGTTAGATTGTATGTCAATCCATGTACCTGGGTGAACCCAGTCAGGTTGAAGCCTGATGACACCTCGCTGAGGGTGTGGTCTTTCATTTCAGAGAGACCCTGAGCAGAACCGCGTTCTCTTTTGCCTCCTTCCGGATCTGGATCCTATTTCTGGTTCATCCATCTGTTACATTGTTGCCGATGGCCAAAGCTCTGCGGTGAAGGGCCGAGTGCCCACTGCTGACCTCGGATTCATTCCGCTTGACATCCACCAGCCTGTGGCCGTCCCGACCGGTTCTTCAGCTCCTGACTCAGGAGAAGGCTCCAACTTACATCTGACTGACAGACTTGAAACGGACAGGACTTATCTATTTCTACAACTGTGTGAGCCTTTCTTGGTATCAATCTCTTTCCATAGACAGACACATATAAGCATATTGGCTTTGCTTCTTTAGAGGACCCAGCCTAACACAGGTGTGTGTTAGGCCAAGCGCCTTTGAGAGTCATATAAAAAAAAGCAGATCATGAGGTGTCAATGGGATCAGGTATCAGGCATCTAAGACCCAGAATCAAACCATACCAAGCTGAATGGGGTGGGTGGGGGGCATGGAGTGGAGACCCAATGCCCATCTGTAGACAATTGGACATCCCCTCACAGAGGGGTCACAGGGAAGAGATGAGCCAGTCAGGGTGCAGTATAGCACTGATGAAGCACACAACTTCCTCTAGCTCTTTGGTGCTTCCTTCACCCCACAATCATGACCTCAACTCTACCTTACAAATCGGATTAGACCAGAACATGCACACTGCTACAGATAAGAGCCCGCAACACAGGGAATCCAGGATAGATAAAGCCCTCAGGCCCAACAAGGAGAGTAGAGATTCCAGGAGGATTAGGGGAGGGTGCGGGGAGAGAAGGGAAATAGATCACAAGGATCAATCTAGAACCCCCTCCCAGGGGGATGAATAATGAAAAAGTGGGTGAGGGGCAACGGAGGACGATGTAAGATATGGGAAAAATAATCTATGACTTATCAAGGGTTCATGGGGGGGGGGAAGAAATGGGGAGCCGATGTGAGGGGCTCGGGTAGGAAGAGAACGCTGGCGGCGTATGTGCAAATGTGCCTGACATACTGGATGAATGTATGGATTGTGATAAGAGATGTAAGAGCCCCCATAAAAGCATTTTATAATTAAAAAGAAAATCAGATCAGCCACAAATAATGATGCACAGCCCGGGGCAGGCACATGCCCCAAGAAGATTGCTGAGAAACCCAGAAGTGGCAACCAAAGAGACTAGCCTGCCCTTGCTCCAGAGCTGACCCGGAGAGAGAACATGGTTGCCCCACAGTTAAACTTCTCGCCTCCTGCCCGGCGAGAAAGCAAAGTTCTGTTTCGAAAAGTCACTCACTTGTGACTCATGTCTGTGACAGCATCACTGAGACGCTACCCAAAGCTACACTTGGGGCCCCTGTGAGTGGTGTCTGGTTCCAGGACCTGCGTGCGTAAGCCCTAGGCATCCCAAGACAGGCGGCTTCCTTCTGCCCATATGCTGTAACTCACAGTGGCGGTCCATCGGTCCATCAGCATTCGGTGAGCAGCCAGGGTGACTCGGAGTGTCTCTTCAAGTCTTCCTCCACGGCTGAAGTGTCGGACTTAGATGTCTTTGAGGACCCTCCAGGTAATGTAAACGTACAGGCACACAGCCCGGATCTGGATCTCCCTCCCCCGGAGGAGACCATGGGCACAGATGAATGTAGGGTCAGCCCAGAGGCAGTAGGGGGTGGGTGCGTGGGGAGTTGGATTATCAGTAGATCAGTTTCCAGGGTCAGGACCTTGCAGGCCACTGGGGAGAGGCCTCTGGAGAGGGCCAGGGTCTGATATTCAGGCCTTCCCTGGAAGCTGGCCATCTCACTCCCGGCTGCTCTCCTTACAGACTCCATGGCGCTCGGTGCTCTCGCTGGTGCTGCCTTGAAACGCTCCAACTCTGTGCTCCTTTCTTGATTTTATTTATTTGGGGGGTAGGGTGGGGGACCTAGCTCTTGAACTGTTGCACCCCAGGGCTCCCGTGGGGGACCTATTTACATGAGCAAACATGGATGATCTGAGCTTGAGATGGAGCTGGGTGCTCTGTGTTTCAGCAGGATCAAACACAGGGCACCCAGCTCAGTCTCAAGCTCAGATAATCCAGGTATGTTCATGTATAAACCAAGGTTCCCCGGTGCCCCCTTGGAGGCAAACACCCATCTCAGAGCCTTTGCTTGGCCTGCCGTGCCATCTACCTGGAAGGCTCCTGTGGGGTTCACAGGACGCTCTCAGATGCTTCTTTTGAGTCTGCAAAGGTGTCTTCTCACCAGAGGTGCCCAACCTGCCCGTCCTGGCTCAATTCACATCTCCTCCCCTCCCACTTCCCCATTCTCACCTCCCTAGGTCCCCTCTTTCTCCGGAACAGTGCCACCTGACTTGTCAGCTATCCCAGGGTCCTGGGTTTGTGGTCTGGCATCGCAGGCAGAGATCTGGGTCGGTCAACTCCCTGGAGCCCAGAGGAATGGCTCCTATGCAACAGATGCTGAGCGAGAGTGGATGGATGGGTGAATGGCTGGCTGGCTGGATGGATGGATGGGTGAATGGATGGATGGATGGATGGATGGATGGATGGATGGATGGATGGATGGCCGGCCCAAGAGGATGCCAGGGTTCAGTCTGGTACACGGCCTGACTCAGCGTCAGGGGCTGGGATTATTACCCGCACCCAGTCACCTAGGTGCTGAGTGACCTTACCCTGAAGGCTCCACTCCCTGGGAGGGGCTTACCCCTAGCCTCTCCTCCAATCAGACACGAGGTGACAAAGGGCCTCAGACCAGAACGGCTGTGATTTCAAGCATTCAAGCGTGGCTTCCCTTTCTCATTCAAGGATGCATGTTCCCAGAAGCCTGGGTCCAGGTGGCAGACCCCCTACAGTCAACAGGTGTCATGTGCCCCGTGTTCAACACCAACAACTCAGGGGGACTAACGGCTTCTCAGTGGCGTTCGGGTGTAAGATGTGGCACCCACATGCTCCCCTCTCCCCCAGCTTCACTGCTGTGTAAAGACCCTCAGTCCCACAAAGGTTCAAGGGGGG
>NW_022111313.1:1761379-1781993 GCF_000313985.2 Echinops telfairi
GGTCCCTGACCCCGGTGAGTTACATCTGGGTCATTTCATTCGCTCTGCTGCTGGTGGTGCACCTTCAACCTCCTCCAGAGGGCCTGCCTGCCTCCACTCCCCACCTCAAGCGGAGGGAAGGTTTCTGGTCCGCCCCCGTCCCCACATGAGAGCCATCTCCTGGACAGAGGCCACCTGCCCTCCTGCTGTGTATCTAGCCCAGCATTGTGCCCGAGACCAGGATGGCCACATGATGTGAGGGCCCTAATTAAGAGATGATTAAAAATGCCCAGGTGGAGCAGGGACTTAATAAGATCAGGCCCTTCCCAGTGCAGGCCCCTCTGGCTTACAGGTGGATGACCCAGGCAGCCACCCAGCCTGGCACCCAAGAAAGGAGTAGGTAGAAACTGGCCAGTGGCAGAGGCCCAGGCGGGGGGACCTGGCATCTGTGACCACAGACAGCTGGCCCATTCATTTATTCAATGATCCACTTTTAGTGGCTAATAGCCGACATAAGGCAAATTTCCAAAGTGTGAAATAACTCCCGCGTCCACTCCTTCATTCTGGCACAAGCCAAGCACAGGCTACTTTCAGACCCTAACCACCTGAGCTTGGTCTCTATAAGGGTCCTTTCTGTCCTGCCCAGTGAGCAGAGAGCACCATCGACTCCCACCCCTCACCCCCATGTTGGATAATTTGCTAGAATGACTCACAGAAACAATTACCCAGACTTCCAGGTACCCCAGGTCTTATAAGCAGCACGGTGACAAAGGGTAGAGATGGAAAGGCCTGGGAGAAGCCCCAGCTGGAGGTCTCCGTGGTCCCCAGATCATGCCATACATCCTCCCACACGGGGAAGGTCTGGCCATCCCGCTATCCCCCAAAGAACACTCAAGGTCCGGAGTCATGGGGACCGAGGTGGATGGGTGACTGGCGCCTTGCAAGGTTGTTGTTTAGTGCCTTTGGTTCCGACACATCACAACCCTCGGGACAACAGCACGAAACCTTGTCCTGTCCTGAGCTACCCTCACTAGGGTCGCTATGTTTGATCGCATGGCTGCAGCCCCTGTGTCAATCCACTCAATGGCCCTCTACGTTATCAAGAGTACTGTCTTTCTCCAGAGATTGCTCCCTCCCGATAATATGCTCAAAGTGTGGCATGCGTGGTTATGAATTGGGCTGCTAACCTCAAGGTCAGCAGTTCAAAACCACCAGTGGACCCACTGGAGAAAGATGAGGCTTTCTACTCCTGTAAACCGTTCCAATCTAGGAAACCCACAAAAGCAGTTCGTTCTCTGAGGTCCTCTAGGCTGACTATGAGTTGGAATCAACTCAATGACAGCGAGTTTGGTTTTCGGTTTGCGTGAGGTGAGATGAAGGAGTCTCACTCTCCTAACTTCTAAGAAGCATCCTGGTTGTACTTCTTCCAACCTCTACTTCATACAAGACAGACTTGCTGGTTCTCCTAGCAGTCGATGGTAGATGCACTCTCCTTTCAAAGATATCAATGATTCTTCTTCAGCCTTATTCCCTGTCCAGCTGCTGCCTGCATAGGAGGCGATTGGAAATGCTGTCATAGCCTGCATCGGGTGCACCTCAATCTTCCAGGTGGTGCTTTTCGACACTGGGATGGGGTCTGGTGCGGCGGAGTTGCCCAACGCAGCATGTGGTCTCTCGCTCTCTTTTTTTATCTGTTTGTTTTTATTTTTTTCTCATCAAACAAACTTATTAGAACGTACTTTCCCATGCAGAGTTTTTCTTTTTCCATCTCTTGAAGCTGCTTTCGATCAATGAGCATGAGCGACTGCCCCTGGCCCCCTCCCTTCCTGAGGCCAGTGGTCCATGGCCAGGGAGCAGGGCCAGAAGCCCCTCCTTGTTGACACTTGTTTGAGTTAGGCCTGGCTGGTTCTGAAAGACAAAGAATATCCTAAATGCTCAGGTTGTTTTCCAAAACCTTCCACCAAAAGCCAAACTAAGCTCTTTGTCCCACAGACTGGGGCCGCCTTGCATATCTCTTCTCTCTGCACTGAGGTGGCCCAAGAGACAGAGGGGGTGGGGGTGACAGAGAGGGGAAGCCAGGAGCTGTATGGCTGACTCACCTTTGCTCAGAGACCTGGAGAAAACCAGGCTCCTGGGAGCCGCTCACCAGCCCTCCTGCCTCTGGGAGGCCCAGCTAGGGGCTCCCTCCAGCCCTCAGGGACAGTCTGAGTCAGACCCTAGGGGGCAAACCTCCTTCCCCCACACTCAGCCTAGACTCCTGGGGACCCTGCATCTCGACTCCAAGGCACAACCCCACTGCCACTCTGGAAGAGAGCTCATTGTGCGCGCATTCCAATGACGGATGAGAAAACCAGAGCGCCAATGACTAGAGACCACTGATGGACCTCCAACTGCCAGAGCAGTAGTGGCCTGGGACCGCAGTCAGCGGGGCACAGGGAGGGCACCACAGCAGTATTTGTGGCAGGATGAATGAGGAAGAAAGCGGCTGGCAGGTGTAGGCTTGGCACAATCTCAGAAGTGTGCCCTGCAGACTGCTGATGGGGAAGGCGGGCAGGATTATGCAGTGGTGGTGGGGGGGGAGAGGTAGACGGGGGCAAAAAGAAAGGAGGACCCAGTTCCCTGGTTCCTCCCCCTGGCCATTCAGATTTTCTCCATTCACCCCAGTTTACTGCTAGAGTTGTCAGGTGTGGGGGTCCTAGAGCGGCTAAGCCAGGGGCCACTTCGGGCCTCAGAGGCTCGGCTTCTAGTGGGGACAGACATAATACAAAGAACACTGCTTAACTCCAACTAATTCCAGACCGAGAAAGGAGCTCAGGGCCAGAAATCGCGTGTGTAGGCCACCTCAGCTTCACTCGCCAGGAAGGTCTTTGGGAAGAGATGGGCCTGGATTAGGGACCTGGCGCTGGTGAGTCCCCAACCTTGTGGCACACTGGGGGTGGGGGTGGGGGGTATGGTAGTGGGGGTGAGGTGGGGTGGGGATTTACTAAAAGCAAACCTACTCTCGGCCCAGAACACCTCTGCACGGCACAGGAAGTGAGGCAAGGCGACTCTTGACTATTGACAAGGCAGGGAACCCGCGTGGGCTCTCCCACCAGCCATCACTGCGCCGGGGAGATTGCAAACACCTCGAGGAGGCTGACCCTCACCGAGCTGAGAGGATGTCGCCGGATAGATTCACGGGAAGAGAAACTCGTTAATTTACTAGTATCTTCAGGACGGCCCCCTAGAGTTATGCTAATGTCCTTGCAGAAAAGTGGGAGGTCGGGTGTGAGTTTCCCCCGTGCTTACATTTCAAGAGGAAGCACTCTAGATTTGCATACTTTTCCGGAATGATAAAGAGCCTAAATTCCCAAGCTTGCCCTAGTGAGTTTTGAAAGGCGCGGGAACCTCTTCCCGAATTTTCCAACAGGGCGAATGAAAACCTCGTCAGTTCGATCGGGATTGCCCTGACAGAAGGCGGGGGGTGTGTGTGTGTAGGGGGGGACGGGGTGTCAGGGGTGCTGGAGCTCCATCCAGACCCAGGGGACGCACGTGCAAAATCAAGCTGTCGACAAGTTTGGGGAGGCGCGGGGGCAGCAGGGAGTTGTCTGCATGCTCGAGTGAGGAGAGCGGGGGAGCAGGCCCAAGAGGGGCAGAAGGACAAGACCATTCAGGGGCCACCTCCTTCGGGAAGTCATCTGCGATTCCCGCGCTTCCTCCGTGATCCGCTGCAGCTCAGCCTCTCCGCTGGCTGCCCGGATCAACCCTCGAGCCCCCTTCTCGGGCCTCTCGCCCCGTCCCGACTGCGAGCCCCGAGAGGGCAGGGCCGGCTGGGATTCCGCGCTGGGCACCCGGTGGGCACTCGGTCAATATTTGTCCAGCGCACTAAGAGGATTGAATGAACCCATTGGGCACAGCATGGGGGAAGGCGGGGCCGAGGCAGGTGGGAGGCCGCCGGCGCGGGAGGGGCCCCTGGAAGCCCGCCCTCCTCCCCCACCCCCTCCTTCTCCTCCTCCCAGGCCCCAGCGCTTACAGTCTGGGGCTCTCAAGGCGGCCTCTCGTGCGATCGGGCGCGCAGGGCCGGGAGAACCACCCAGATCCCCGCTGTCCGCGGAGGCGCCGGAGGTTGGAAGCAGGCGGGTCGCCACTGCCCGAGGGGAGAGCGCTCTGGAGAGCCCGAGCGCCAGGCCACCGCCTCCCAGCTCCGAGGTTTGCGGGCTGCTCCTCCCACCCGCGCCAGCCTCCTCGCTCGCTCACTCCAGCTGCTCTCCAAGCCCGGCTGTGCGCCCCAGCGAACGCCGGTCGAGGGGCCCCGGGGCCAGCCCGAGGCGGGCCGGGGACCGGGGCAGAGCGCAGCCGGCCGGGGAGGGGCCATGTCCGCCGCGGGCGCAGCGGGACTGGTCTACAGCAAGTGACTGAGCGGCGTGGACGCCACTGCCCTCCTCCGCCACCTGGGGCGGCGCGGGACCCCACGCCCGGAGCCTGGTGCCCGCGCGGCGCGGAGAGCCCGCGTGATGCACGTGCGCTCGTGGCGCGGCGCGGCGCCCCCCAGCTTCGCAGCGCTCTGGGTGCCCCTGCTCCTGCTGCGCGCCGCGCTGGCCGACTTCAGCCTGGACAACGAGGTGCACTCCAGCTTCATCCACCGGCGCCTCCGCAGCCAGGAGCGGCGCGAGATGCAGCGCGAGATCCTCTCCATCTTGGGCTTACCCCACCGCCCGCGTCCCCATCTCCAGGGCAAGCACAACTCGGCGCCCATGTTCATGCTGGACCTGTACAATGCTATGGCGGTGGAGGACGGTGGCGGGGCCGACGGCCAGGGCTTCTCCTACCCCTACAAGGCCGTCTTCAGCACCCAGGGCCCCCCTCTGGCCAGCCTGCAAGATAGCCATTTCCTCACCGACGCCGACATGGTCATGAGCTTCGTTAACCTGGGTGAGTGACTGCAGAAGGGGGCGCGCGCCTCGTCCTGGCGATGGAGGGGGTGGTGGGGTGGTGTCACTTCCTTCTCCAGCTGCCTACCTTTTCCCGGCCGTTTGTAGAGCCGACAGTACCCGGCTGAGGGTCTCCCACCTCCGGCCCTATTGGACCCCTACCCCAGGTAGGGCGAGGTCAGCTTTGCTGGCCTGTGAGTGCTTCCAGGAGGGAAGAGTCCAGCCTAAGCGGGCCCCCCCCCCTCGCCCCCTGCGGGTTAGGTTATCGGCTGCTCCTCTGGGATCAACCCAGAGGCGCCGGCCGGGGTCTCGGCTCAGTTCAAAGCGCGGGAGTTGGTCATGTGAGCGGCCCCCCGGCCCGCGCGGCTCTTTCTACCTGGATTTACAAGGTCCCTTTGCAGAGGACTGCCTTCTCTCGGGTCCTCGGCCCCGCTCACCCCGGCTGGCCCTGGCCGCCGGGGCAGCGCGACGGGTCCCCGCCCTGGCGAGCCCTACCTGTTCGCTCCTGGTGCGCCTCCTTGGCGTGCAGCGCGCCCGCGGCGCCGCCGGACCTCCTCCCGCCCCTCACCCCGTCGCCAGCGCCCCCCTCGCTCAGTCTCCCTGCCCCGGCAGAAACGTTGCCATTGCGAACTTTCTATTTTAAATATTTAATGATAGGTCCCGGGCGGGCAGAATCCATTTTCAGCGTTTATCACGTGTGGCGCGCGAAACCACCGGTTTTGGCGATTGGGTGGCGCGGGATCTCAGAGCCGACGCGGCCGGGGGCGGCGGGGCAGACCCGGCAGGGCCCTGGAGCTGCCCTCCGTCTGGGCCGCGCACGTTCACGGACCTGCTCAAAGTGAGCCCCGGCGGCGCGCGCTGTAGGGCCAGGCTTAAATATTTGGTTTTCGAGATAACACTCCCTGCCACCACCGCCCCCATTCCCCCGGTCGCGCCCTTTCCTTAGTAGCCTTCCCTCTACCTGTGTCACTTGCAGTGAAAATCCCAACGGGGGCGCGACGACAAGCTTCCGCCCACGGGCGCTGTGTCAACGTGGAACGAATGGCCCAAGTACTCACGCGGAGAGCTGGGCAGCGGCGTGATGGCCTGAGGCTGCAGGCAGGGACGGCGGGAGGCCGGGGTACACCAGGGCGCACCCTTTCCCACCGTCAGACCCCAACAGAGGCAGGCGGGTCAGTGAGCCAGGGGTGGGAGGCGGAGACGCCCCCCGAAGTTCCAAAAGAAAGTTTAAATGACAGGAGGCGAGGTGGCCTGTTACGCGAACAAGGCTAAGATGTCTTGGGTGGAGAAAGGCGAGGAACGGGTCAGCCAGACTGCATGCATGCCAGTGTGTCTTCAGGGTCAGGCACAGGGCTTTGTGAACCGGAAGGTTTTGCCAGGTTTTGCCGGGGCCTGAGAAGCAGCTCTGGGGGTGGACAGAGGGTGGTCTAGACTTTTCAACATCTTCTCTTTGATCTGGCTTTTTTTTTTTTTTTTGCTGTTTCCTTGCAAAAACCTGAAGGACAATTTTAGACCTAAGAATAAATGGAAGTGGCACCTTAGCCCAGGCTAAGCCAAGCCTGGGTTAGCCAGGGGGGAGGGGAGTGGGGGGAGTGGTCCTGTTACGGTGTCCTGTTGGGTGGGGTACCCAGACTTCTCAGTGAACTAGCCAACCCCAGCTCCGCTGCCTGCAGAGCCCAGCTGGGGTCATTACAAAGGCATTTGGAAGCTGGGCCTTCTGTAAACTGCGCTGTGAAAGTCTTGCAAAAGGCACCTAATTCGTAGCCACTGGCAGGCAGCTTGACCAGATTGGAGGGGGGAGGGGGCCCTCCCCAGAGGAGCAGCAGGTTGCTCCCTGTATGCCTCTGGGGACTGGGGGCAGGGCTCCTTGCCCCCGTGGGTGGTGAGAGCAGGCCAGAACTCGCCTGGGAGGGCCCCAGCCTGCTGGTTTTCCTGGGCCGCACACACACCTTTCAACCCTGCCAGCCCCACTTCTTTCATCTCAAAAGGACAAAGACAGGCTTGTCTGTGCCTCGCCATCAGCTGGGCTGGCTTGGGCTCTGGGGTAGACTTCCTAGTTTTCTCAGGTCTGGCTTGCTGGAACATCACTCCACAGGAGACGGTGGATCCGCATTAACAGGACACGCTCACTCAATCATGTTCTCTCTCTCTCCCCCTCTCCCTCTCCCTCAACCAATGCTAATGAGTTAGGCCAAGGCCTGGGCCCTTCCCGGAGTCCCTTCTGAGTTTGGTCTTTCATTTCTGCTCAGCAACTGCCTGCGGAGAAACTGGCCATCCCATCGGTTTGATCTTGAAGGTGGCAGTGGGGCTGGAAGAGGACCCGGGAGTGGGCTGGGATAGGAGGGTAGCTGAATTTGCTGAGAAATCGTGCTCACTACCCTGGGATTGCAAATCACAATTTGTATAGTTCTATGTAGGAGAAAGAAGAGGCTTTCTACTCCCGTGAAGAGTTGTAATCCCGGAAACCCACAGGGGCAGTGCCACCCTGTCCTCTAGGGCAGCTACGAGTGGGAGAGGACCCGATGGCTGTGAGTTTGGCTTTTGCTTGTTGGTACATCTATGCACACTTCCCCCGTGAATGAGAAAACGCCAGTGGCTCATGGCAAACCCTTCCTTGTTATCATCTGGGGAGACTTGGGAAGACTGGATGGAGATCTTCCCTGGGAGACTGGCTCCCTGGCCTGCCCAGCACATACCTGCGTGTGAGCTGGGGGACTTTGGACGGCCAGCCGGCTGTGGGGCTGGGATGCTGAAGGCTTTCGCAGACCTGCGTGATTCTTCTTCCTGCTGGCAGCCAGACTGGTTTCTGGTCCTACAAGTTGTTCTGCTCGGAATCCAAGCTTTTTGCCAGGCTGAGTGGGACTTTAAAGGCGAGGGGGAGCTCATGACAAAACCAGGCCCTGGGAACAAGGACTTCAGACTGCACCTCCTGACGAAGACCAGCCTGAGTGTGGGACGCACCACTCCCAGGCTGGGCCGGGCCCTCAAATTCAATGATGAGACGTGTCAACTTGTGTTTGGATTGACAAGCCCCCGACGCCTTGGGGCAGACTTCATTTTTTTGGAATTCAAAACCAGCGACCTCCTCTGGAGCACCTCTCTGCATCTCCCCCACCCCACCCCCCAACAGCTATCAGAGCCCTCGAATCCCCCAAAAGCCCATTGCCACCTTTCTTGCTTTGGGACAACCTGCTGGCGGGAAGGTTGGCGGTGAGTGTCCAGGTTCTGACTCATGGAGTCAGTTGAGTCTTTGAAACAAAATCAGGAAGCAAACCAAACAAACACAGGAGGGAGAAAGGTGGCCATTCCACGCCGTGCGGAGGCGTCTGCTGAAAGTGTCTTTTGTTTCTGTCAGGCCTGAGCACGGGGAGCGGGCCTGGAGCAGTCCTGAGCTGCGCTGTGTACCATCTGGCTGTCCTTCTGTCAGCAAGTGTTTGGCATTAAGATGGCTTCTTCTGCTCCTTCAGAACAGGCCCTACCACTGTAAAGTATTAGAAAAAGATTCTGTTACAGTTTTTAAAATTTCCTTCAGGGAGTGCTTCGCAGAGGGAGCCTGGACTGCAGGCATCTGCAGCTGTAACCTGGCTTGTGTTAAAATTTGGAAGGGCCGCTCCACATTCCAGCCCGCGCCGGCCCTCCCTGGTAAGCAGCCAAAGGTTAATATAGATGTCACCCAGGGCCCCCCCCCTTCTTTCTTCCCTTCTGCAAAGGGCCTTCCCTGCACGACTGTATCGGCAGCTGTGCTTTCAGTAAACCCTTTCAGAACCTCATTTTCCTGCTCACAGAACTCAACGATCCTCGCCTCCCACCCCACCCCACCTAGTCTCCCCAAGGATGTGTGACCCTGATTTGAACTCTTGATCTTCCATGGATTTCCCTTTGGGGATAAGAACAGGTTACAGACAAGTCCCATCTCCCACCCCCCAGGTGCCAGTCTTGTGGGGGGGCTGGTTTGGTTTCTGTTTGTTTGGGTGCTCATCCCAGTTGTAGAGTGGGCTGGTGAAAGGGGGGTCAAAGGAAGGTAGTCTAGGGGAATTGGGTCACAGGGCGCCCAGGAGTGTGATTCTCTGTCGGGCACTGAGTGGTGTGGGTGTGTGCATGTGGGTGTGTGCGTGCGGGCCCCCCCCCCCACGCGTGCACACACGCTCAAGGACCAAGGCTAGCAGCGAGTCTGGGCTGCGAGACTCGCAGCTGGTGCGCCACCCGGATGCCTGTGATGTGAGCGCATATCACATGGGCCCAAACGCACAGACAAGTGGTGACTTCATTACAGGGAGAGTCCCACCAAAGATGATTGATCGCCCTAGTGCTTTAATATCCACCCTCCCCCACCTCCCCTTTCTGGGTAAGGTCATATTTGGCCCATTGCAATCATCAGTGTCCTAACACTCCCCTGCCTCCACCCTTCCCCGCCTGCCTACCCATCTCCCCAGCCGGACTCTCTGATGGAGCTGTGCCCACTTGGGAGCCCTGACCCTTTTCCTGAGGTGGCTCTTCAGACCTAGGGTGGGAGCTGTCCCTGTGGCCGGGTCACTGCCATACTGCTGTAAGATGCAGTCCAGGGATTTGCAGGGGCTAGGGGTGAGGCTTGAGCCAGCTGGCGTGTACACTTAGGTTCAAACTCCTCCCCCCACCTTAGTAAAATCAATATATTGGGTTGCACGACCCCACCCCCCATCCCCACTGTTAATTAGTTGAAATCAAGTGTGCTGGTGCCATTTCGCTGCCTCTCGCCTCCACGGGGTAAGGAAATACCAATATTTACACAGAAACTGTTAATGTGTGGCCACAGCCATACGCCACTCCGCTTCCCACACTCCGACTGCAAGGAGCCCAGGCCAACGTGGCGGGGAGGGGTGACGTCCACAGGGAGAGGGGCCAGCGAGGCGACCCTGGTATGAGGACACAGGTGGGACTCTCACAGGCTCAGTTCCTGAAGGTGCTAGTGTCCAGACATCGCACCAAGTCCTGCTATTAAGCTCCCTGACATTGAGTCAATCGGACTCTCAGGACAGGGTAGAGCTGCCCCTGTGGGTTTCCGAGACTAACTCTTTATGGGAGTAGAGAACCTCGTCTGTCTCCCAGGGTTTCTACGACAAGCTGGAAATTTGAGATTCACCCAACTGAAAATAACAAATCCAAAAAACTCCCCCCACCACATTGCTGCCCTATAGCACAGGGTACACCTGTCCCTGTGGGTTTCTAAGACTGTTGTTCACTATGGGAGTAGAAAGCCTCCTCTTTCTCCTTCAGAGCAGCTGGTGGTTTTGAAGTGCTGACTCTGTAGTTGGCAGCCCAGTTCGTCACTGACTGCACCCCCAGGACTCCTTGAGATTCACCCAGGGCACCCACAATCCTTTTGCTCAGCATTCTCTGAAATGAGCGTTCGACTGGGACTCACCTTTTCGGTCGTCCGTTCTCTCAGCACCCGGGCTCCTTTGCACCTGGCGGCCGGGACACCGTGGTTTATTTGCCACAGAACTCCCGGTGACAGAAAGAAGGTTGACAGAAGGAAGATGGGGTGGGGGCCTCCTCTTTAGCAGTAGATGATCCCGGGTCCCACCGTGGCTTTTACGTGAGCTGCTTGGTATTAGCTGTGTGTTCAGCTGCGATGGAATTCCAGGTTCTCTGGCGAACGGCATTTGACAAATAATATTGGACAAAAATGCACCCTGGTATTCCTTAATAGGGAACAGAGATTTCATAGTTAACCTTCCCCGGAGGAACATTGCTCGACCCCAATGCAGGTGAAGACCAGAGCTGCCCCCAAGCATGGCGTTTATGATGGGGTGGGGGTGGGGGGCAGGATCTGAGAGCCAGCAGCACCTTAAGCTTGACACCTACGAGCAGCAGCAGCGACTCTGAGCAGCCTTCGCCGTGCTGCTGCAGCGTTCACGCATCTGCAGGCATCTCGCGGAGCCGTGCAAAGCCTCTGCCGATGTGCATGGGGTGGATTGAATTAATGACAACTCCAAGGCTCCAGTTTGGGGGTAATTGCTTTATTGTTTTGGAGCCAGGGTGCTTTTAATCCGGTTCCTGTACAAACATGTTGAACGTGTGTTAATGCATTACCAAGCCCGAGCGGCTCAGCATAGCCCTGCTTTTCATTAATTGATGTCGGTAGCATGGTACAGTATTTCAAAGGGCTGGCCAAGTTTAAACTGTGTTTCCAATTTCCTCCCTTTCCTGTGTTTGAAATGCCAATGTTAATTTGTTCCCATGCGGGAGTGGGGGCTGCCAACCGCTGCTTTATAGAAAGAACTTCTCAGTGAAACCTTCCAGCCCTCGCCACCGGTCCTTGCCGCTGCCTGGCCAGGTCTCCCGACACTTCTCAGCTAATTCTGGGTGATATATATGGAGCGGGGGCCGGGGGGCGCCACTGCCATGTAACGGAAGTTCTCGGTGACAGCGGTGGGTGTGACTTGGCGAGGTCCAATGGAGCAGCCTACCCAGGGCGGCTCTCACTCACAGTCTATACCCCGGTGTCAGCTTCCTCTCTGCTTGCCTGTCGGCGGCGGCGGCGGCGGCGTGACCTTGGGCAGGTTACTTGACTTCTCTGCGTTTGTCTCCTCATCTTCTGAAAGGTTGGTGAGCTTGCCCTCCTTAGCAGGCAGGTGCGGAGGGCAGCGTGATTGGGTGCATCGTAAATGGTGGTGCTGTGTTTATTGTGGCAGCCAGATCAATAGCTACTCTGATGAACGTTGTTGCGAAATTCAGGTTTTAATGACTTACTTTTAAAAAGCTGGTTATACATTGGGATGCTAACCCCAAGGTCAGCAGTTTGAAGCCACTAATCACTCCTTGGGATAAAGAGGAGGCTTTCTATTCCTGTAAAGAGTTTACATTCACGGAAACCCACAGGAGCAGTTTTACCCTGTCCTATAGGGTCGAGATGAGTCGGCGTGGACTCCAGGGCAGGGAGGCTACTTTAAAGATATTGAGAAAATGGCCCCACAGGGATGCATGGGCACCTGTGTCTGTCCTGTGTCCGCAGTCAGTGACCTTGGGATGAAGACACTCAACCTGAGGACCAGGAGGACCCCAGAGCATCATGCTGGGACGTTCTCTTGCTTTCCTCAACGATCCAAACTCACTGCCATGAGCCGATTCCCAGCAACCCCATAGGACTGGGTCGAGGGCCCCTGTGGGTTTCCGAGGGGGCAGACAGCCTCATCTTTCTCCCAGTGAGTGGTTGGTGGTTTCAAACTGCTCACCTTGTGGTGAACAGCCTGCCACTAATGCGCTTTGCTTTTTGTTGTTTTTGTGGAGTTGATTTGGACTCATGGGGACCCCGGTGTGATGAAGTAGAGCTGCCCCAGAGGGGGTCCCAGGCTGTCACGTTCACGGAGCGGAGTCTCCGCTCTTTCTCTCTCTGAGCCTCTGGATGGGTCAGAGCAGTGGTTCTCAACCTTCCTGATGCCGCGACCCTTTCATACAGTTCCTCATGTTGTGGTGACCCCCCCCAACCATACAATTATTTTCGTGGCTACTTCATCACTGAAATTTTGCTACTGTGATGAATTGGGCGACCTCTGTGAAAGGGTCTTTTGACCCCCAAAGGGGTCACAACACACAGGTTGAGAACCGCGGGGTTAGAGCCTTTTGGTCCGTGGCTGAGCACTTAACTGCTGTACCACCAGGGCTCCTGCTACTCAGCCATTGCCCTTCTAGGATTACTGAGGCAGGGACAAGCGGTGAATGAGAAGTCTCAGTGCTGGCTTTACAGATTCCCTCTAAATTAAAAAGTATCCCCAAATAACCATTCAATGCGTGGGGGGGGGGGGGCACCATCCAGGTCTATCTTACTCCTCCTCCTCTCTGAAAGACAAAGTACAAACGGTGTCTTCCTTCAAGAGAATGACCAGCCTGGAGCCTTCTGGAACACAGCGGTGCGACTTCCCCACTCTTGCCTAAAGCAGGTGCAAGGCTGCTCCCCCATTCCTGGCCTCCTTGCCACTCCACCTCCCCCTACACACACACTCCCCGCTGGCTCCTGCCTGGCGGTCACCCAGCCCGGGGTCAGGCTGCGCCAACAAAGCCCTGTGTGCACTCAGCGTGCTGAGAAGTCTCTGGAGACCCAGGGACGAAAGAGCACATGCCAGGGCCAGGGGGTGGGCTTTCACTCCAAGCATCCCATAAATCCCCTTCAGCTCTTTCTATACGGTCTGAAAAATCCTACTTAGCGAGTATTAAGTTCCCTTGGCTCCCCGAGGTCACGTGGGACTCTTTCATATCTTTATCTCCCGGAGAAGCCTTCAAGTTTCAAGCTTTTGTTGCCTGGCTTAATTAAATTTGGCTGTGAATAAAAACTTGTACTGTTTCCAAACTCGACGAGGGCTTGCATGTTTTTCAGCATTGGACTTGGGCCTGTACGGACTTGCATCACCAGCCGCTTGCTCTCGCTTTCATGTCATTTGGGAAGGTTAAAAGAAGAACCAAACAAACACATCTGAGCATTAGCGAGACAGTCTGCATAGCCGGGTCTAGGGGCTCATTGGCCCTGCCACTTCCCAGTGGCCGCACTCGGCGGTCGGCGCTGTTGTGGTTTCAGTGGCGTGTGGGTTGGCCTTTGAAGAAGGTTGCACTGCTTGCTGTCCTCTTTGGGAACCGCTGTGCCAAGTTCTCATGGCTTAGAAGGTGCTCAGAGATTGGCCTGTGTGTGCCTGGCTCAGTCAGACGCCCGCGGGGTGCTTTTGATCCTACATGGCCAGTAGTAACTGTTGGGAGTGTGCACCCTAAAAAGAAGTAAGTGACGTGGCCCCATGCTGTGGCCTGTGCAAATCAGAGACTCCCAGAGACACGGGACGAAGAGGCTCCCAAGAGAAAAACGCTTTGAACTCATCATTAACGGAAGAAATCAAGCTGGCAGCATCACTAAGATTTCCAGTGGTGTGGGGTGTCTTCTGAGCGTTTTGTTTTAAATCATGGTTCAACGTTGGGGAGTCAGAGAACAGAAGGACTGGCTCTAAATGGTCCGTTTTGGTGTGTGTGTTTTTCTCAAATGTCCAATATTTGCCTAGTCAGCATACATTGCTAAGTGGGGATGGGGGCTGGGGGGCTGGGAACAAGCAAGTTCACCATCCCAGGGATTTAAAAGCACAAAGTTTGCAATCGAGGGACTGGTGGGGAAAGGGCTGATAGAATGCCACTGGATACTTCACCAGAACCCCAACTCGGTGTGACTGAGTCAGGTATGCCTCATAGCAAGCCCATAGGACCGAGTAGAATTGCCCCTATGGGTTTCTGAAACTGTGAACCTGTATGGGAATGAATGGCCTCCTCTTTCTCCCGAGGAGCGGTTGGTGGGTTGGAACCCTTGCTGACCTTGTCAGCGGCGACGACCAGTAAACCAGGGAGAAAAGCCCCACTTCGGATGCCATCCGATTGATGCCAACTCCTGGTGATGCCACAGGGCAGGGTAGACGGGGTTTCTCAGACTGTCAGGCTGCCTTCCACATCTTCCTCCTGCTGGTGGTTGGAGTTGCAGCTGGGTGCTTAACCTCTGCACCACCTGGGCTCCTTACTCAAGGGAAACCCAACCAAGCCAATTCACTGCCATCGACCCAGTCGGTTCTGACTCACGGTGAGCCTCCAGGGCCAGAGGGTGAGCCCCTGGAGGGCCTGGTGGTTTTCCGAGACGGTAAATCTTGTCAGGAAGGGCGCTTCACCTTCCTCCCTCCCAGCTGTCGGTGTATTCCAACTGCTGAGCTGTCGGTTAGCCGCCCAGTGCGTCACCGGGCCCCTCCCAGAGAGATCATGTGTGCTTCATGTTGGCTTTTAAAATTGCCACCTGGGAACAATGTGCCCCACTGCTGCCCTCCCTGCCCAGAGCACGTGTCACGTGACCTGTCACATGACCAGACCCAAGGCGGGCTAAGGGGTCCCATCTGCAGCTACCTGGGCAGCGGGGACCGCGAAATCACTTGTGAAGCGGCACCAACTGCCATGCCGTCACTTAGGAAGACGTTCTCGCGCCATACCAAGACAGCAGCGGGAGAGGCACATCGATGGCTGGGTTAAGCTTCTCCTTCTCTAACCTGCGGAGGTTAGATGCTGAGAGTTGATTCCGACTCACGGCCACTCCAGGGGACAGTGCAGACCACCCCGTAGGGTTCTCTTGGCCATGATCCTTTAGGGGCGCAGAGCACCAACTCTTTTCTCCTCTAGAGCTGCTTGGGGGGTAGCGGGGAGCAGTCAAGCCTTCCTCCAGAGCTCCTTTCCAGCCGTGTTGGCCAATTGTTCCACACTTCTGCAGGCATCCGGTTCATGTTCATCCTTCCTGGTGTTCCCAAGCCCTGAAATTCCCTCCACAAATGGAATGGTAACATCCCAGGGCATCTCTGAGGCCTTCCCCGTGGACTTGCACCCTGTCGGGGAGAGCAGTGCTTCCAGGACCTTCCACCTCCTCCCCAAAGTTCAGGTGGTTCAACAAGAGTAACCCCTTTTTTCTGTTCCCACTTGTAAAATGAGTCACCTACCAGTGAAGGCCAGCTGCAGCCGGGCCCACCTCACCGGGCATTGGGAGCCTGACTGCTGGCCCTGATAACGAGACCGCCCACTGCCGTGCAGGGCCTCCGCCAAGCTCACCCCGAAGGAAGAGCTGCTTTCTTTCCTGGGCCTTACAGGGGCACCCACATCCTAAGCTCACGCTGGGGGGAACTGGGTGAAGGCTCTCAGGGAACCTGTGCTTTATCTTTGCACCTTCCCTGTGAATCTAAAGTTACCCCAGAAGGAAACGTATTGTGGTATGAGCAACTGCCACAGTTTGGAAGCTGGCTTCCAAACCCCACCCATTGGAAAGCGTGCTCTCAGTGGGGGGAATGTGAGAAGACTTGTCCCCCTGAGATGGCGGTGCCGGGGCCTGTGTGCGAAGCTTGGCCAGCATGCTTGTCCTCTAGTGTACTCAGGCTTGATTCGGACCTGAAGGGACCCCAGGTGACAGCAAGCCTGCCCCCACAGTGCTTTCTAGGCATTGGCCTTTATGGAAGTGGACTGACACAGGATTCAAACTGCCAACCTCTCAGTGAATAAGTGAGTGAACGATTGCGCCTCAGGGCTCCATGGCTTCCTGGTACCCACCCCTTGCCCCAAGGGCCCTATAACTAATCAATCTACAGAACATGATGGGAATTCAGGCACAAATGGCCCCCCTGCACCGTGTCTAAAACCTTTAGAATGCGTCCCCTCGGTCTGTCTGACGCCAACATGAGGAGGTCCTGTATTTTGGGGTGCAGCGCAGCTGGGGGGCCCCTCTTTAGTCTTTCCCTCTGGGTTCCTGAACTTCATTACCCTGTCACACACACCGCCTCCTCCTCTTGTTTGCTTGCTGACTAACTTGAGCTCACGTTCGTTGAGAACGAAGCCCTTAAAAATAGCAGTGGGGCCTTGCGATCTTGCTGGGCTAGTAAACGTTTATAGGGTGGAGGCGCTGGCCGGTCATTTCCCTTAGGAGGAAACAATAAATGAAGCTACTTGCTTTGGACCAGCTCAGACCCTGAGCTCCTTAATTGTCTTACTATACAGTGGGGGGTGGGGGAGGAGCCCTGGAATCTCACCTTCTGCTGCCTTGAACCTTGTCTGGACCTGGAAGGGTCCCTTGAGGGAGGGGTTAGGGCAGGGTGGACAGCAGGGCCAGGGACCTGCTGTCCTGGAGGCCTGTGCTGTACACTGCAGGGGACTTAGCGGCCTCCCCAGTCTCTACCCAACCCCCAAGCCAAACTCACTGCCACCAAGTGGATTCGGACTCATAGCGACCCTACAGGATAGGGTAGAACTGCCCCTGTGGGGTTCTGAGATGGCAACTCCTTATGGGAGTAGACAGCCCAGTCTTGGTCCCACAGAGTGGTGGTTTCGAACTGCTGACCTTGAGGTTAGCAGCCCAACATTTAACCACTACATCACCAAGGCTCCTGGTCTCTACCTAGGAGATGCCAATAGCACCGCCTCCTCTGTTGTGCCCATTGACCGTGTGTCCAGACGCTGCCACCTGTCCCCGGTGGCTGTGGACATCAAGTCCATCCCAACTCCCGGTGGCTTCACGTGACAGAACAGAGCTGATCCATGGGGTGGCTAGGGTGTCATCTGGAAGGGATGGAGCCCTGGTGCTGCAGGGGTTAAGTGCTCATTCGAGAATCAAACGTTCAAATCTGTCAGGTGCTTGGCGGAAGAAGGACAGATGGTGTCAGTCGTGTGGGCAGCAGATTGCCAGGCCTCTCTCCCTTGAAGCTGCTGCGGGGTTCACGCCGCCGACCTCTGAGCCAGCAGCCTCACGTGCTCTTCCCATGGCGTCGCTGGGCCAAATTGTCTCCGTTGAGAACCATTCACGGTGTCGGCTGGCTTCCTTCAGACTCAGGAAGAGGTTGGGGAGCCCCGTCCCCAAACCCACTCGACCGGATTATTTTCTGGTTGAGAGGAACAGATTGCAATCTCTCCCGGGGACTCAGCTCTGCCTGGGACAGAAACGGTGGAGAGGGGCAGTGTGGCCAGCAAATAAGAAGGGGCCCCAGAGGGCAAATCTCTACACAGCAGGCACGAGTGATGCAGTCCTTGTATCTCTCTGCCCCAGCTTCCCCAGCGAGGAAGGCCCTTCTTCCCTCGTCCCCCTCCCACCTCCCCCCCAGCCCAGGTAAGGTAACTGGGTTGGGAGTACTTCATTCTGGGGGTGAGCAGAGCGCAGAGAGCCTCCGTGTGCCATAAGGAGCTTTCAAAGAGAGCGTGTGGCTGTAGTGGCATGAAAGATTTGCCAACCTGCTTCTTCCGAAGCTGCAGAGCCCACAGAGCACACAGCTCGATGCTGACCCAGGTGGCCCCACTCCAAGTCAATGATGCTTTAGCTCAAGAAGCTGCAAACTGCAGTCTGGGGGGCCAACACTCGGCCCGTTTTGTTTTTTCACCTGCAAATGCAGGCTGAGTCTCACTTTTTGAAAAATCATCCGAAGGAGGGGAGCCTCTCACGGCATGTGAAAGGTAGCACACAGGGCTGAGATGCCAGCGTGTGTCAGTCACGTTCTATTGGCACACACTCATCCACACTCTTTCGTGTCTGGGTGGTCCGTGGCTGCTCCAGGGCCATCGTCTGCCACCGGAGACAGTATGGCGCCAGAAGCCAGAGGGGTTTACTGCCTGGACCTTCCCAGCAGTTTGCAGGCTCTGGCCCCGATGATGACTGGGAAAGTGGAAGGTGGAATGCGAACAGGTCAGCACACCCGAGGGTCGTATCAGTCACCATTTTGTTCCAACAGCCACCCACCCAGGTCCCACTGACTCCTTCTTGGGGATGTCCACCATCCTGAGTCCGAGGTGACTGGCCCCGAGTTCCCCTCTGGAGGGCTTCCGGCATCTTTCACATAGCCGTGTGCCACGAGCTCTCCAGGGACATGAGTGGCTTCTCCTACGTCTGCTGGGACACAGCACCCTCCTCCACCTTCTGTGGTTTTATTTCCGATCCTTTAAAGCAGCTCAGGTGGTGGACCCGGCCACTCCCCGTTGCTCTATGACCCGGGTCAGGCATTCAACCGCTATGCCCCACTTCCTCAGCTCGGGATCATCCGGGTGCCCACCTCCCCAGCTGTGGTGGCATTTGCATCCTGGGAGTCAGGTCAGTGGTGTTCAGAGCTCACACGCCAGCCTGCGGACACCGGCCCAGAATGCAGCTCACCTGTCTGTCCTTAGGGGCCGCTCCTGTTGGCATGGCACTGGCCAGCACACCCTGGGCCCCAGGGCAGGGTGTACCCATGACCTCCATGCTCGGCCCGCGGCGCGAGCCCCATCTCCGCAGGACAATCCGGGCGCAGGGGGCCAGGCAGGGCGCAGCTTGTGTTCTGTCAAATCCTGTCGGACTCGAAAGTCGCCTCCCACTGATTAAAATCTGACAAACCTGCCAGCTCAGGGCAGAAGCAGCTCTGTCGGGTCCAGAAACTGAACCGTGAGCTGGCCTAATCTAAAACGGGGGAAAAAATCATGTCAACAGATATTTCCCGGTGACATTGTACCCAGGTTTTGTTTACTGTTTTCCCCTCATGAACTCGGTTTCTGCCCAACTCAGTCGTGAGCCCTGGTGGCGTAGTGCTTACGTTTGGCGGCTAAGTTCAGGGTCAGCGGTTTGAAACGACCAGGCTGGGGGTGGGGGATGCAGATGAGGCTTTCTACTCCAGTCAAGAGTGACAGTCTCAGAAACCCACAGGGGCAACTTCTTCCCTGTCCTACAGGCTCGCTCTGAGTCGGAATTGGCTTGATAGCAATGAGTTTGGGTTTTTACATTTTGGGTGTTATTAGACGTCATCGACCCAGTTCCAGCTCATCGTGCCCCATGTGCAACAGGGCGCAACCCCGCCCGGTCCTGCCCTGCCCTCCCAGCCCTTCTTATGGCCCATGGTGGCAGCCAACTTGTCAAAGGCCTTCTTTTTTCCTGCATGCTGTCCTTCTCCAGGGACTGGCCTTTCCTGACAACGTGTCCAGAGTGTGTGAGACTCAGTCTCGCCATCCCTGCTTCTCAGGAGCGCTGCAGCTGTCCTCCTTGCAAGACAGGCCGGTTGGTCCTCATGGCAGCCCATGGTTCTTGGGATAGTCTTTGCCGGCACAACGCAGATGCATCCATTCGCCTCTGGTCTTCCTGACTGAGTGTCCAGCTTCACATGTCTCACGTAGGAGGGTGATCTCTCCTATGCCCCCCCTTTGAATACAGACAGCCCCACGTCCCAGTCAAATCGAGGGGAACCATCCCCACCAGCTCTTATCAAGCCACAGTGGTGTCTGTAGTCATTTTCACAGGTGAGGAGACTGGGATGGCGGGTCACCTGGCTCTGCTTCCCGGTCAGTGGTGTGTGACCACAGGGACCAGAGTGCTCAGGCCTCCGGAGGTGGGCTGGTGCAGTGCTCCGGGCTGCAGGGACGAGAGGACTTGGTGACAAGGAGGAAAGCAATCCTTGTAGATTTCCCCCAAAGCAGTGCCTGCAGCCTGCCGGTCTGCAGAACCCACCAACTGCCCCTGAGGCAACCCCAACTCGCTGGGAACCGCTGGGCGTCTGAGGAGAGCTGGGCTCCCTGGGGTTTGTGAAGCTGCTCTTTCAGAAGGAGAGTGCCAGGCCTTTCCTTGGAGCTGCCTCCAAGTGGACTTGACGCTCCAGCAGAGCACCACCCAGGGAATTCTAGATCCACAACTCTCAGCTGCGAGTGGTTTCCTTCAGGCGCAGATCCAGCACCCCCCACCCCCCCGCCCCCCAATCCAGCTGGGGCCCTCAAATACATACCTTCTCCCTCTTGACTGCAAGTCAATAAGCAGCCCAGCACTGGCCATCTCAGAACCCTTCCCCTGGACAGCTTAGTGAGGACAGTTCAGGGACATGCCTCCCACCCCACCCCCTGCTGATTGGATGCCTCACTGCTGGACAACCATGACGGATCAGGGTTATGACATGACGTGCAGGCTCCCCAGTCTCCCCACTGAATGGCTTCCCTGTCTGGATTCCTGTAGCACATTGTTCTCCAGGTCTTGCCTCTCAGTGTCTGCTTTTCCCTGGGATGCTGGCATCACCCTCTCGTGGAAGTTAGATGAAAGGCAGCAGGTAGGGAGCGCAGAAATTGGACAGAGTGAACCTCGTAGGAAGCTGCTGAATTGGAGGCTGTGTCTCTCTATGCGAAACCCTCTACCACCACCACCAGACCATCATTACCACCACCATCTCCACCATCACCTCCATCACCACACCATCATTACCACCACCATC
>NW_022111313.1:1782157-1784935 GCF_000313985.2 Echinops telfairi
GCCACCACCATTATTACCACCACCATCTCCACCATCACCTCCATCACCACACCATCACTATTACCCCCGTTACCTCCTCCACTACCACCACCACCGCCATGTCCACCATCACCGCCACCACCACTATTACCACCACCATCTCTACCAGGTCCACCATCTCCACCATCCCCTTTACCGCCACCCCCACCAGTGTTTCTTTCCACGTAGTAGGGGCAGATTGCTACATCTCTCTTGCACACGAGGTGAAATCATTGGTTTACATTTAGAGCTCCTGTTATATCAAGATCCTTATCTTTAAACACTAGAGCCACCCGCAGGGGCCGGACGCGCTGTGAGCAGTACGCTTCCTGCTGCCCTGGAGAGGAGTGGTGTCTCAGCTCAGACACGGAGCATCCGTGGCCTCAGCAGTAACAGCCGGTCATTATCTCCCAGAACAAGTCTTCAAGCAGGCGGGGCGGGGGTGCTTTTAGGCCTGGCGCATCGGTTGACTGATGCCAGCCAGGACCGGGGAGCTTTCCCCTCTACCATCCTCAGCAGCTCCTCCTGGTCACAGAATGGCTGCCTTGGCCCCAGCCACCGCATGCTCCCATATGCGCACATTCAAGGCAGGAGGTTAGGCTAAGGGTCCAAAGAGCTTTCATTCATCAGCTGCCTCTTGGTTTCTCAAAAATCCCCAAGAGATATTTCCTTTAGTCTCATTAGACAAACCGAGTTACAAGAGTGCGCACGGCTCTAAGGGAGATGGGAAGAAAGAAACTGGCCTGTGACCAACACAGTGGGAGGTGGCCAACAGTTACTGAGTTGCTCGTCCCTGCTAGTTACATTGTTTCACTCTTCCTCTTCCTTGCTGCTGTGGTCTCCCTTCTATTTGGATACATTATGTGTGCACAGTATTGTGCGTGTCTGTGTCAGGGCCTGGTATATAGAGGCCCGAGGGAGTTTCCAAAGTCACAGTGTTGTGCTGTGCATAGGTGTAGATGGCTGGTTCGGTGTGTGCCAACAGCAATTTAACCAGGCCCTCCCACAGCCCATAAAGAGACTTGCGCTTCTTGCCAGACCTGAACCTACAAGGAGGTACGACTTTTTACCCTCACTCTTGACACCGGGATGGGCGTCTAGCCAACAGCTAATTTTGCAAGCAATTTGGATGTTATCAACTGGAGCCTCATGATTTCCTGAGTCCTGGGCAGAAGGTCTTGAAAACGGCCTGGGGATGGTCAGGAGTGGTCATCTCCTGAGCGGAAGTCCAGGGCAGGGTGGGGCTGGGTCTGTCTGTCTGGTCAGACGGGTGGCTCCCGTTTCCCTCTGGGTAGAAGGATGGCCCCATCAAACACTCCCGGAATTTTAAGCGTCTGTGTCACTGTGTGCTAGCCAGGGGTGAAGAGCTGCTGGGGGACAGGGCTGGAGGATGCGGGGCCCACACTGCTCAGAGCAATGTGGGACTGTCACCAGCAATGCCATTGGACACCCGTGTGACTTCTGTATGTCCCCCCTGGAGTGGGGGAAGGGGCTAGAAGATCAATACGAGGGCCTCGGCGGCGTCTCATTGGGCTCATCAATTGGAAAAGATGATCAGGGCGGAAGGAAGAAGAGGTATTTACAGGGGGTGTTTCTGAGAGGTGCACGTGGTAGGAACAAAAATTTTTAAACTCACTGCCATCGAGTTGATTCTGACTCGTGGCGACGCTATAGGGCAGAGGAGGGTGGCTCCTGTGGGTTTCTGAGCCGGTCACCCCTCCTTCTCCCAAGCAGCAGCTGGGGATCTCAAACTGTTGACCTCGCGGTTAGTAGCCCATCGGGTCACCTGCTATACCTCCAGGACTCTTAAGGGCGTTTATCAGAAGGCTTTGGTTGTGGGTAACAGAAATCCATTCAAATTAGCTTCAGAGAAATGAATTGCAAAGGACTGAGGGGCGCCCAGTGACGAAGAGAAGACAGGAAGCGCCAACCCTGGGAAAGGACTGTGTCTGGGACCATGAGGTCCGCGCCTCAGCCGCTAACCCTGCTCACGGTAACCCTCTCCTTCCCTCACGGTCCTCGGACAACCGGCGCGCCCAGCCTTCACGTATGCCACACGCTTGCCTTCCCAGCCCTGCTGCTTGAAATGGCTTCTGGGTGCTGTTCTACAAGGAGATGGGAGGTTTCTCGGGTGGGAAAGGCCTCGGTCCTTGGCTTCGCATGAGAAAGAACTCACTCTGAAGCCTAGTTTGTGATCCAAGTGGGTTCGTATAAAGGATGGAAGCAGTGTCAGGCATGAACGTTAGCGCGAGAGAGCCCGAGGCCGCAGCACAGCTGAGTAGAAGGCAGAGGAGCCATGGGAAAAGAGGGTGGTGGTCCCCAGGTTCCGCTGGGAAGCATGGTTGACGGTGCTGGTTGACCCCATTGGCTGAATTAAGCCCACCTGGCCTAGTTTGGGGCCCACGCAGGTATACTGCCTTCCTGGCTCCAGGGCCTGAATTTGCACATGCCCTCTGGCCTTTATTGCAGCAGTTCCCAACCTGTGGGTCACTACCCCTTTGGGGGTCAAACAACCCTTTCACAGGGGTCACCGGATTCATACCAGTAGCAAAATGACAGTGATGAAGTAGTAACGAAAATAATTTTATGGTTGGGGTCACCACCACATGAGGAACTATATTAAAGGGTCGAGGCATGAGGAAGGTTGAGAACCACTGCTCTATTGGCTTCCAACTTAGGGGGCCCCTAGGCATGGAGAGGAACAATCCCCTATCTTGCTACCTAACAGAGACACAAGGGGACCTCTGCTGGGGGTGCAGC
>NW_022111313.1:1786966-1798451 GCF_000313985.2 Echinops telfairi
ATTTTTTAATTATTTAAAATAAAATAAATTAATAGCCTCTGTCATCCCTAAGTCCTGTGCTTTATCACAAAAGCACCTCAGTGAGACCCCATGGTCAGCACTGACTTTGAAATAAAAGATGAGCAGGCCCGGGGGCAGGGAAACTAGATACCTGGAAACAGAGCCACTGAACAGAAGCCGTGAGAAAGTTCCCACAGCGTGAAGGGTGTGGCCAAGGTCACTGAGCAAGCAGCCTGTCTAGAAATTGTTGAGTGGGACTCTCAGCTCCTGAGATGTTTTTTTTTTAAAAATAAGATATTGCAAGAAGGAGGAGGAAGAGGAGGGGGAAGGAGAAGGGGAAGGGGGAGCAGGAGGAGGAGAAGCCAAGGTGCTGGTGATGGCCAAGCAGAAAGGCAGAAGGAACTTGGGTTCTCAGAGCCAAGACCAGCGGCTGCACCGTGCTGAGATTCCTGGGAAGAGAGCCTGTTGCACAGCTTGAATTCCATCCTCCCTCATGAATCATGCAGATCCACAAGGTTGGTCACCCGAGTCCACCAGTTGTCTGGGAGTCAGGCTCTGGCCCTGGGTGCTCGGGCTAGGGTGTGGGATGTGTTTGCAGCCCAGCGATCGCGTGCTTACGATGATGATAGCAGTCATCTTAATGCTGACTTTTGTCCAAGGCTTCCAATGTGCCAAAGGCTCTTTGCCCACATGGACTTCTTTAATTTCACAACCACCATGTCAGGAAGGGCGGGGTGGGGCCATTATTATTGTCCCTATTTTAAAGGCTGGAAAAATGAGCACAGAAGTTAAGGAACTGGCCCAAGGCAACAGACCCAGTGTGTAGACTTGGATTTGGCAATCCAAATTCTAGAGTTCTAGAACCTTCTCTCTTAAAGTCCATCTTGAGTTGCTTCCCAGGCTAGAAGGATGGGTTTGGAGAAGACAGTGGGAAGGTCAGGTTTGATGGCGATAACCCAGTTGCTTGGAACCCTGGTGGCCCGGTGTTTACATGTTGGGCTGATAACTGCCAGGTTAGCAGTTCGAAACCACCAGCCACTCCACTGGAGAAAGATGGGGCTTTCTACTCCTGTAATGAGTGACAGTCTCAGAAACTCACAGGAGCCGTTCTCCCCTGTCCTGTAGGGTGGCTATGCGTCACCATTGATTTGATGGCAGTGAGACGCGGGGGCTGGTTTTTGATTGGTTGTTTGTCTAACGCAGTTGCCGTTTATCCCGACGTGTGGCGCCCCGTGTGTTTCATGGGTTGCATAGCCTCTTCGGTGCTGCTTTTGGGCAAGCTGATCACCTGGCCTTTCTTCAAGGCGCCTCTGGGTGGATTTGAACCGTGGAGTTTCACTGTTCACACCACCAGGAACTTCTTGGGGGCAATAGGGAGCTACATAAACGTTGCCATTACATGCTTTGGGCCTCATAGCCCATCTTTCCATTCTCAATGTGTCTAATATTAGAACGTCTTCCTCTTTGTTCTGTGTTCCAAAGAGCTGTCATCAGGTTGACTGTGCCTTTGATGTAGAGTAAGTGGTCAGATCCTTCCTGGGTATGGCTGGCTGGAAACAGGGAAAGCCAGCCAGCTCATCTTTCTGATGAAAGCGCTTGTTAGTGTGTACCGAAGGGTGACCACCTCCAGATCACTTGCGAGCTCTGGCCAAGATAAGACCTGGACAGCCTTGATCCCTCTCCAGGAAAAGACCCTCACGGGCTCCCGAGGCCCCGTCCTTGAGCTAGCACCCAGGGGCAATGGATGTCTGTCTGGGCTGTGTTTGCACTTTTACAGATCTAACCAGATGCCCGCTCTCTAATCAAAGGAACGTTGGTCTGGAAAGAACCCCCCTGAGAATGGCTTCAGACGTAACCCCGATGGCCAACTGGAAAAAGCAGAAATAAAAACAAATGCTGGAGAGGATGTGGGGGATTGGTGCCCTCATCCATTGCTGGCAGGACTATGGAGCTGCTCAGCCACTATATCGCTGACTAGGGGCAGCGATACAGTGCCTCTTCCAACCGATGGGAATGGGAATGCCGTATGACCCAGCCGCCAGTCTACTCCGTGTGCACCCTATAGACACAGCCACCCTTCTATTCCGTGTACCCTATAGAGCCAGCTGCCCTTCTACTCTGTGTGTACCCTATAGAAAGAAGGGGCAAACAGGAGCAGATATACCCACCATACGTGTCGCAGCAGCGCTATGGACGATAGCAAGAAGATGAACTTGACCCCAGTGGCCATTGCTGGAGGGACGGAGAAGTAGACGATGGGTCCACCCCGTGGAGTGCTATGCATCTCTAAAGAAGAATGACGAAACCATCAGATGTCTCATGACATGGACGGATGGGTGAGAGAGCATGCGGAGCGAAATTAGCCAATCCCAGAAAGACGAATACTATCATGAAAGAAAAAATAGTCAAGGAAAAAAAGGTTTTTGCACCCAAAGAAGCCAACTTTGATGGCTATGGACAAATCAGGAGGAGGAGGGTGTGGGGGGAGCGGGTGAGGAAGAAGAAAAATAACTAAAATTCAGTGGTAGCACTAAAGAGTTGCCTGTTGGGGGGAGGGGGAGAAACAATGATTGCTTCATGGAGCCAGACTCATTTGGAACATTTGTAATCCTACTATTGGGAATCTGAATGGAACAAGCAATTCTTTGGTTTGATCTCAGACTCTCTTCCTTGCCTCTGGCCTGCCCGGCCCAGCCCTCCCTCTCCCCCAATCCAAAAATCATGTTCAAAGGATAAAGATGATGTTTGAAGGAGGTGTAGGTACCTCGGCTTGGGAGTTCTAGTATGGTTTGTCAAAATGTGCAAACAAAATGAATGAGGTGCCGATGGTGCCCGGATCCCATGACTGTTCTTCCCACCGGGGCTCTGGGTCATGGCCTTTTTGCGTCTCAGCACTGCCCTGGTTCTTCAAAAAAAAGAATGCAGCAGTGGCTTGGTCCAAGGACAGGACTTTAAAGGGAACTCTTATTTTGAAAGGGAGGCCGGGGCCGGGCACGGAGGAGTGGCTGAGCAAGCTCCTCCTGGGCTGCACCTGTACCTCCTGGGCCTAATGAGTTTAGGTTGATGAAGCCCAGACCTCAGGAAGGATTAGACATTCCCATTTGATTTGATTTTCTTCTAAAATACCGTAAACCAGCTGTGCCTGCCCCTCTGACCCAGGCTGGCTCGCTGGCTGTTTTGGGAGATGGGCTGGACAGGCACCCTCCTGTGCTGGGGGGGAGGGGCAGTGCTTCTCTGGCCTGACTGCTAGAGGCCTGCTCTGGCCTGCCTGAGAGCAGCAGGGCACAGGTCCCTGCCAGGCCCCGTGGTGGCAGCATCTGTCCCTTGCATTTTTGCAGCAGCTCTGGTTATGTAATGGTTACACACTGGGCTGCAATCCACAAGGTCTAGAGTTCAAAGCCACCAACCGCTCCTCAGGAGAAAGAACTTTCTACTCCCGTAAAGAGTCTCGGGGATTTACAAGGGCAGCTCTACCCCGTCCTACAGGGTTGCTGTGAGTCAGCATCGACTCAATGGCAGTGGATTTTGGGGTCTGTTCCTGAGGGTTTCTTACCCTGGTTTTATTAGACCAGGAAACCAGGTCTCCCAGAGATGGGTTAACTCATTCTGAGTCCCGGCTGGCAAGGGGCTGAACCCACCTGTGAGCTCACCACCCATGTTGTCCACACTCAACCCCTATTTTCTATTGCTTCTTGAAGAGGTGGCTTCTCCCCCCCTTGGCAACGGCTGACAGACCCTCATGTCCCTGAGGCTCCTGAGCACCGGGCTCTGGTGGGTGGACCTGCAGCGAACAACAAAGGGAGGAGAATCGTGACTGTCCTCCCTGATATGTCCGGTGCTCTGTGCTGACAGTCCCCAACATGTGCTCCCTGGTCCAGCAGCAGCACCGAGGACTGGCTGGGGTGGGAGTGGGGTGGGGCATGTTCTTGGGCTCTAGTTCACCCACTGGCTCAGAAACACTGGGAGTGGGCCCAGCGGCCTTTCACGCTCCCCCACATGATCCAGTCGCACCCACCCTGGGCTCCAAGGGGCTTCTTTCCGTGGATATGTTTCTCAGAGCTAGATTGTCAGGCCTTTCTTCAGAAGCACTTCCGAGTGGACTTGAACCCCCAATCTTATGTTTGGAGCCAGGTGTGTTTACATGAACTCCTGCGAGGCCAGTCTTAGTGCAACATCCCCAGTGGTGGAACCGGGACTCACCTCTGTCCAGCGTTAGCCTCACTTACTGTCGCCGTCT
Organism: Echinops telfairi; assembly: GCF_000313985.2. Lineage (NCBI taxonomy): Eukaryota > Metazoa > Chordata > Mammalia > Afrosoricida > Tenrecidae > Echinops > Echinops telfairi. Next base: position 1,791,204 of record NW_022111313.1, read on the forward strand.
GTTCCACTCACAGCGACCCTATGGGACCGGGTAGAACTGCCCCCTGTGGGTTTCCGAGAGAATAACTCTTCCACAGGAGTAGAAAGCCTCATTTTTCTCTTGCAGAATGGCTGGTGGTTTCAAACTCCTGATCTTCCCCTTCTTCCACCCTTGGTGTTAAATCAAGAAGAAAGTATGAGGATCACCAGGCCCATCAATAAAGGAAGGACAGCGCTCAAGTTCTACCTGGTGAAGGAAGGAGGCTGGAAGGGCAGGGGGCTGTCCAAGGAAGGCAGCTATGGACATGGCACCTGGGGTGACGTGGGCTAGGCTGTGCGGGGTAGGCAGATGCCCAGGCCCTACCTCCAGGTGCCTGGACGTAGTGGATTATCCAGGGTCCTGCCCCTCACCATGATGTCAGAAGTCCACTCTCAGGTGGCCCAGTGACCAGAGCAGAGGTGGTCAGTCAATCCCAGATTAAACCAAGAGCCTCTACCCCCATGCACCCAGTGTCTGTCCTGTGTCCACAGCCCCAAGTCCGTAACGCCGGGATGAAGTCCTCCCCACTGTGACATCTCGTGGATTCCAACCCCTAGTGACCCTAAAGGATGGGCCAGAAGTGGCCCCTGGGATCTCCTAGACTGGGAGCAGATCCGGTCTTCATCTCCGATGCCAGCGGGCGAGTTTGAACCGCCGATTTCCCATGCACAGCCAAGTCCTTAACCTCTGGGCCACCTGGACTCCCTGAAATGTTCCCCCCTCCCAGTGCTTTCTCACACCGAGTCTCTGAGTCATGGGTCCCTACTGGTGGCCAGAACCTGGTCTGCATCGGACGACAGTCAGTGTCCCTTAGCTGTGCCGTTCGATTCCTTAGCCTCCACGCTGCAGCCACTTACCGTGCAATTCAGGGAAATGGAGTGAAACAGCAAACCAGCCCCTCGGTCCCACAGCCGTTAACAGACCCCTGTGGTCAGCGGCAGGGCGGGGCCAGCAGGCTGGCAGTTTGAGGCTGCTCAGTTGAACCACATACAGACAGACGTCAGAGATGTCACGGTTCAGTTCCTGCCTGCAATGTAGCATCGAGCACAATAAAGCAAGTCACACACATGGTTTTGGTGTCTGAGGGTATATAAACTTCATGCTTACACTAGACTGTAGTCTAGTAAGTGTGCAATAATTCACTGCCAGAGAGTCGATTCCAACTCAGAGTAGAACTGCCTCTGTGCCAATCTTTACAGGGACAGGCAACCTCATCTCTCTCTTGCAGAGCCGCTGGTGGGTTTGAACTGTTGATCTCGTGGTTAGCAGCCCACTATGCACCACTAGGGCTGCCACAAGTGCACAATCTAAAACGCCAAACCAGCTCACTGCCCTCGGGTCCTTCGATTCATGGTGACCCTACAGGACAGGGTAGAACTGCTTCTTGGGGTTTCTGAGACTGTAAATCTGTATAGGAGCCGACTGCCTCGTCTCTCTCACACTGAGCAGCTGGTGGTTTCAAACTGAGGACCTGGAGGTTAGCAGCCCAAAGCCTATCCCCCTACACCACCAGGGCTCCCCGAGCGTGCACTATCAAGATGACACAGTTTGACGACTCACGAGAATGACCCAGAGGGAGCCCTGGCTGCTGGGAAAATGGCCCCGGGAGACTTGCGACTCGGCGTTGCCACCAACCTTCCTTTTGTGACGCAGAAGCACACATCTTGCAGTAGCTCCGAGGTGAAGTGCAATAAAGGGAGGCTTGCCCGCGCAGGTCCAGCCTGGGTGAGTGCCTCTTTGTGTTCCACGGCCCAGGAGAAGAGAAAGGAGCCGCCTTTTGATCCGTTTGGGAGCGCCGAATGCAGTGGACTTGGAGGGAAGCCCAGCTCGCTAAGAGCCCCAAACCCTCCTTCCCGTCTGCTCCCACAGTGACTCAGGGACCCCGGGGGTCCGAGGACAACTGTGCACCCCAGGGTTTCAGTGACTGGGCCTTTGGAAGGAGACCCTAGGCTTGCTTTCCAGGTGCCTTGGGTGGGCTCAAACCAAGTCTGCTGACTGCACCATGCAGGAACTCAGCTGAGAGCCCAGCTGGGGCAAAACTCAGATGTTCAGACCCTCCCAAAGGAGCCCTGTGACACGGTCGGTTATTCAAAGGGCTGCTTAATCACAAGGTCAGCAGGTTGAACCTACCAGTCGCTCGGGGCAAAGACCAGGCTGTACGAGGAGCCCTGGTGGCATAGTGGTTATGCCCTGGGCTGCTAACTGCAAGATCTGCAGTTCGGAACCCCCAGCTGTTCCTCAGGTGCACGACGAGGTTTTCTACTCCGCCAAAGAGTTAGTGTCCAAAATGCCCAGGGCAGTTTTGCCCCACGCTATGGGGCCACTGTGAGTCTGCGTGGACTTAATGGCAGTCAGTAACAGTAAAGTAGCAGTACTGGTGCCATTTGGGATGGGAGTGGAGTGGGTGGTGGGGGGCGGGGGCGGCGCTCTATGGTGGGCTGGCTTGGGCCTGCCTTGGGGGATGTTTAGCAGCATCTCTGCACACACCCTCCTCGAGATTCCAGTAGCAGCCCCTCCCCTTAGGGACAACCAGAAACATCTCCAGATCTTGTCCAATATTCCCCAAGGGGCAACATTCCCCCCACCCCACCCCACCCCCGCCCATTGTGAACCTCTGGTTTAGGTGAAAATAGGAACTGGTTTCTATTCTTGGCGTCTTTCCCAAGAGCTGAGGATGGGGTTGGGGCGGGTGCAGGAGGGCCCACCGGTTTACGGTGGGGAGCGAGCATCACAGCCTGTTTCCCTTTCTATCTTCCGTCGTGTCTGGGTCTTTAAAGCAAACAGCTTACCTCAGCCCTGGAGATAATTAAACCCATCTTTCTGGGCCTCTCCGCCCGTCCCTAAACCTGCTGGTTCTCTGGGTTCACAATGATAACATTGTTCACGCAGGGCCGCGCACATGTTGACATTGGAGTGTTTAATCTTGCGGGCCAGTCCTTCGCTGGGCCCCACCCCCACCCCAAACATCTGTGCCGGCGCTGGGCGGCTTGGGACAACATGATGCCACGCAAGGCGCCCCACCCCACCCCGCCCCACCCGCCCAGCTGGCCTCCCAGCCCGTCATCCAAGCAGAGCACAGCAGTGTTTTCCCAGCCCCCTCCGAGTACCGGGTGTGGGACTCCAGGTGGTCCAGCTGGCACCGTAGGCACCTGGGGGAAAGTTTGAAAATTGAAGCCATAGTCCGGGAAGGGAGAGACCATGCTGACCATGTGCCCACCACCAGGGAGTTGATGGAAATGGGTTGATGCCACAGAACCTCCGCTGCGGAGGAACTTAAGGGGTTTCTCGGGGCCTATGGGGATGCATGTTGAGTGTCAGCAGAGCTAAAGAGCCCTGGTAGGGTAGTGGTTAACGAGTTGGGCTACTGACCGACCGCAAGGTCAGTAGTTCAAAACTACCCGAGGCTGTCACTCTGGAGATCACCGTGCGTCCAAATGGGCTTGATAGCCGTGAGTTTGGGGCAGCAGAGCTTTAGGACCAGAATAAGCTAGGAAGAAAGGCCTGGCGATTTACTTTAGAAAATCATCCAGTGGAAATGGGCCGCAATAAAACAGTGCCCAGTGAGTCCAGCGCTGGAAGGTGAGCCTCCTAGAATGGAGGGGAAAAATAGAAAAAAAAACGAACTTCCTCCCCAGTGAGTCCGTTCCGACTCATGGCAACCGTATAGGACAGGGGAGAACTGCTCCTGTGGGTTTCTGGGCTGTCACTCTTTACGGGAGTAGAAAGCCTTGCCTTTCTCCTGTGGAGCAGCGGCTGGCCGGCTCGAACCCCTAACCACTCCACCGCCGGCACTGGGAATAGCAGCGGCTGCCACAGAGGCTGCGGAACGCAAACCTCCAAGAAGCTGCTGCAGGGCGGGTTCTGTCTCCCATAGTCAATGTCCAGCTTCCTCATACGTTTGAGGCAATTGAAAGGCGCCGTGGCTTGGGTCACGCACACCTTCGTGCCATCCTTGCTTTTCAACCTTTTAAAGAGGGCTTGTGTAATACGTTTACCCAATCCACTGGTCTCTTGATCTCTGGAGTGCTGCTTCCATGAGCATTGATTATGGGTACGTTTTCGTGATTTTAGGTTTGGCAAAGAATTCTTAGATAAGCACACCAAAAATACTCATTTTGATGAAATCCTAATATTCTTTGTCTTTTGTTGCTCATGTTTCCATTCGCTTATCTAAGAATCCTTTTCCAAATCTATACTCATGAAGACGTATCCCTCCCTCCCTGTGCTTCCTTCTAAAGGGCCCTGGTGGCATGTGGTTACGTATTGGGCTGTTAACCATAAAGTCAGCAGTTTAAAACCACGGGCTGCTCTGTGGGAGAAAGACAGGGCTTTCTTCTCCTGTAAAGAGTTACAGTTTGGGAAATTCAATGGGGCAGTTCTACCCCTGACCCATGGAGCTACTATGAATCAGCATCTATTCTATGGCAGTGAATTGGGTTTGATTTTTTTATTTTTAGAGTTTTCTTCTAAGAGTTTTTTAGGTTAGCATTTACCATATATACTTGTGTATAACCCAAGTTTTTCAGCACATTTTTTTATGCAGTTTTTGTGGTAAAATTAGATGCCTCAGTTGATATTCGGGTTGGCTTATACTCGAGTATACATGGTATATTTAGCTTGTTGATCCAGTTTAAGTGAGTTTTGTATATGGTGTGAGGTAGGGCCCCGATTTCATTCCTTTGCAAGTCCCAGCACCTATGCTGGGAATAGGATTCTTTCTCCATTGAATGGTCTTGAGTCTTTTCTAAATACCAGTGGACCATTTTGTTGTTGTTGTCGAGTTGATCCTGATTCATGACGCCCTCATATGAGAGAGTGGAACTGCCCCATGGAGTTTTCTTGGCTGTCATCTCAAAAGGAGGAGGTGGCCCAGTCTGGGCCACTGTCCCTCAGAGCTGAGTTCTGCAGTCTGTGAGCAGCCAATGGCCAAACCCAGTGAATGTCCCCTCTCCTGCCCACTTTATCTGGATCTTGCCACCATTTGGTCATCCTGCCCACCTGGCCCTGGCCCTGCTTGGTCTCCTTCTTTCCATCTCCGTGCAGCTTCTGGACGTTGGGCCAAGATCCCGCTTGTCTTTCTCATTATATGTGTGTTTTTCCTGCATCGCTTTAGCCATAAACCTAACTCTGTAGCATCCAGCTGGTGCATTTCCCCCAATATTCCAGACTTTTGCTTCTAGCTGTCCATCAAAGCTTCCTGTTGGGTTTCCATGTGATAGCTCTGTTTGTTGGTTTGTTGCACGGAGGTGGCTTGCGTGTTCTGTACTGCTGGAGGCTCTTCTGGTATTGCAGACAAACACCAGTAGGGTCACCCGTGGTGGACAGAGATCATTGCAGCTTCCAGACTAAGACAGACTAAGAAGAAAGGCCTGGATGTGCTTCTGAAAATGAGCCGTTGGAAGCGCTATGGACAACCTTCTTGGTTTCCTTTTCTTCAGGTACCTACATCAGATGGACAGACTTTTGTCCATTCCCTGATGGAAGTTCCTCTTCTCCACCCCATCTTGTCCATAGTCCAGACCAGAGACGGAAAACTCGGTTGTTTCCATCTTGAGCTGACCAGGATTGGTAGTAGCTGCCTGATCACCAGATTGAAGTACACTGCTTTAATTGTTTAGTGATGCCTTGACTGGTGTGGGAGGGCAGGGAGGGGGCATGTGTGCTGGATATATACGTGTACTGTCCCTGGTTCAGACCCTCCTGAGCTCCCTGCCTGTAGTGGTTTTGAACTACTGACCTTGTGGTTAGCAAACCAATGTGTACTAAGCCCACTAAGCTATCAGGGCCCCTGATATTGTGAAAAATGAAGCATGAAATCCCAGGAATTAGTGCTTCTTGATGGAATGGAGTCGCCGATCTCCAGGACCAGCCACATCCATCACTTGGTTGGGGGTACACGTCTGTAGTGCAACGTGGTTTCTACAATGGATGGCAAATTCATTGTGAGCTTGGAGCAAGGGAGCAAACCTGTGGAGGAATACTCACATTGAGCACCTTCATACCTAATAGCCCCTTAACCCACTCAAGGTGTTGACCCAGTGGAAGGGTGTCAACCAAAAGTCCTGGACCTGAGTGCCCATTGTGGCATAATTTGTAGAACGATTGAGCAGCACTGCCCAAATGCCCACCCAAGGCACAATGGGGGTCTCTCCATTCAATGGGGCCCTGATGCAGTCATGGAAAGGAAGGGGCCAGTGCAGCACGGGGCGCGGTGAATGAATGCAGGAGACTTTGGAGGGACTGCTGAATGACAGAAGCAGGGGCAGGGGGCGCACCTTTGGGGGTGGGTCCCATTGTTCAGGTGCAGCTCGGCATTTCCCCCTCCAGGTATCGTTCTGATTCACCAAAACGTTTAAAATGTTGTTCTGTTCTGATTTCACTTGAGTGACCGGGACTGACCTCGCGCAAACGAGTTAGAACCTGTTGGTTTTTTTAACTCTCCGATCTCAAATGTCTAGTCTACAAATGCATAACCCAGAGCACTTTCATCTGAAGAAACACAGCTGCCCACTTCAGCCCCCGTATGGCAAGTGATCTTCCATTTTCATACGAATCAGAATTGTGTGTGCCCCAAGATTTTATCATTTGTTTTGAAACCCTGACCTCCTCCTATCTCACATATTCATTAAGCATTAACACAAACTCATAGGATCACCAAGGCTTCTAACATACCTGAGACATCAAAACATAAAGGCAGAACACAATGAAGTGTGTAATATTTTATATTCACCCCGCTTCTAAGCGGGAGAATTGCCGTAACACTGCATGGAATGGGTATGTGATTACAAGTGCATAGTTCATTAAGAGTTGCACACAATTGCACAGCTCATTAAGAAAACAGCATTGTGATAACCATAATTAAACTTAATTACAGGATTCTCTTAAATACAGATCCTCTCATCTATAGACTTTTTTTTTTTTCATTTATGCTATCCCTAGTGCCTCCCAAGATGGATTTCAGACCCAAGGCAATTCTTTCCAAGCTGATCTGAGAAGCTGGTACAGCCAGGGTGATCCGAGTGATTTCATACGGCTTGAGATACAGTGAACCGTTGCCTTTCCGAAATCCAATCTCTCTTTGTGTTTTTCCCTTCAGTTTCTGCCTCTCAACTCCTAGTACTCCATCCAAGTGTGCTCAAATGAGGGCCTTCCAAAGCTTTGTGGGACAATGGAGTTGACGTTAACAGTACAGTCATTTGATTTGAACGGACCTTCTCTTTCTTTTTTATT
>NW_022111313.1:1799652-1807872 GCF_000313985.2 Echinops telfairi
GGACCTTTTCTTTCACGAGCAATGGCTGCAGCCATGAGCTCAGCATAGGAATAATGGCTAGGATGGCCCAGGGCTGGGTGGAGTCTCATTCTGTGGTGCAGAGAGCTGCCACGGCGGCGACGGAGCAGAAACGACTTGACGGCAGCCTCAGCAACCACAATTTCTTTCAGTCCGAGAAAGAATCCCATCTCCTCCTCCACGTCACCCTTGGAAGCGAGAGCAAATCCTGGATCGTCTTCCTTTGTGACGTTTTCAGAACCACTCTTGTCAGATTCGCCGCCACTTTCCCAGATGCTTTGAAGTGGAACCGTTCACCGGCAGCTCAGCACAAACTAGAGTTAGGAACCTGCATGAACTGCATGAGCATTCTCAATGTTTGCTCCCCCCGCCCTCCCCAGACTGGTTTTTCAGTCCATGTGTTTCCAAATGTATTATTAAGAATTCTCGATTTTAGCTTAATTTCCCCACCCGAATACCAAACACATCACTCAGCGTTTGTTCATTTGCAGCCTGACTATATGTAACTTCCTTGAACGGTTTTAAAGTGCTGAAAATGAATTTGACATATCCTAATTGATTATTAGAAGAGCAATGTTCCATATCCTCAGCTAATACATTTCAGATGTTTGCATCTTACTAAGGTTTATAAACTCTCCCATCTTGTTGGGCGACCCACACTGTTACTCTTAAGCAAATGGAAGGCCTCTTTGTTTGCCCTCAGAGTGGCTGATGGGTTTGAACTGCTGATCTTGTGGTGAACAGCCCAATGCATAACCCACTAAGCCACGAACACCCCTCACTTCATAGCGGTCAGCCTTTTCTTACAAACCTTGTCACCCGGTGATGGCTAATGTCTGTCGGTCACAGCATAGCGAGTCAGTCTTTAAAACTGTCCCTTTGCCCTGATACTTGTCATTCAGTTTCACTAGCGTTTCTGAGCAAAGCTAATAACTTGAATCATATTAGCGCCATTATCTGCGGCTATGGGATAAATCTGCTGTAGATCAATGCTGCCTGTGTCAGGTTGATTGTGACTCAGAGCGATCCCACACAGAAAGACTGAAGCGCCATCTTTACAACTGTTTGAGCCTGTGTTGCACCTACTGTGTCGATCCAGCTCCTTGAGGGCCTTCCTCTTTATCACAGCCCCTCCCTTCACTGATCACGATGTCCCTCTCCGGGGACTAGTGTGTCCTTATCACATGCCCGAAGCACATGAGACAGAGTCTCACCATTCTCGCTTCTAAGGAGCACCATGGCTCTGCTTCCGAGACAGATCCACTCGTCCTTTTGGCCATCCCCAGTACTTTCAGTATTCTTCACCAACACTGTAAGTTAAAGGCTTTGATTCTGCGTTAGTTTTCTTATTTATGGTCCAACTTTTACATGCCTGAGAGGCGATGGAGCAGGCACACTGTGGTCCTTAAAGTGGCATCTTTGCTTTTTAACCCTAAGGATTTCTTTTGCAGCAGATTTGCAGAAGGCACCGAGAGGCATGTCGGATTTCTTGACTAATGTGTCCATGGGTGTTGACGGAGGACACAGGATTTTCTGTGGACACGCCTCTTGCCCTTTTGTGCAAACTGAGCACTGATTGGTAGAATGGACAGAATCCGTCTTCTGGCCCTTTCTTCAGTCTTTATCTTCTTGCTTTGCACTGCCCTGTATTCAGCATGGGAGGATGCTCCAGGGCCTCTACATTCCGTGCCGTCTCCAACCACATACGGAGTCTGTGGGAAAATGGGATCAAATGAGTCCACGATTCCAAATGATAGTGGAAATGGCCCGCAAACTTTTGAAGCCCCCCACCCCACCATGTGTTGCACATTCAACGCGTGTTTTTATTTCTCACCTTTTCATACTTCAACAATCCTTGGCATGGATTTCCTTGGGGTTGTCCCATACTAAAATTCAAGGGATAAAAATTAATGTCAACAGTTGGGCACATTTTGTAATCACCATATTACACCCCAGTCATGAAAACTCACAGGGGGAAGTTCTACCTTGTCCTAGAGGGTCGCTATGAATTGGGATTAAATTGATGGCAGTGAGTGAGCTTGTTTATATCCCATGACCAGTGGTCCCAGTGGCACTGCGAGTTAGCTGTTGGGTTACTAACCACGGGTAAGTGATCCAAACCCAGCCATTACGTGGAGGAAGACAGGCGCCCTGGTGGCATGGGGGGGGGACGACGACAAGGTGGACTGCCCCCCGCCCCCCCAGCAACTACATGAGAGAAGAACAACATTCCCACTCCCACGAAGACTGACAGACTCACAAATCCAGGGTCAGGTCTGTCTTGCCCTCAAGGACCATGAGTCCAAATCAACTCCATGGCACTGACCTTTGGTCTGGTCCCATGAAGATGTATCATCTTGAACTCGGTTGCTATGAGACAGAATCTACTCCATGACAGTAGGTTAATTTTGGTTCTTACATGACATTACGGTAAGAACAAATCTTAGATGCTGATCATATAAAATGTACAGAATGCATTTGTAAATTAAGATGAAGCAGAGGCCCCAACAAGTCCCAAAACCATGGCCATCAAGTTCATCCCAACACACAGCAACTAGAGGCCTGAGCAGGCCTGCCCGGCAGGGTTTCTGAGGCAATTCTTTACAGAACCAGATCTCCACATCCCTCCCCCGTGTAGCAGCTGATGATTGTGAACCTGGTGGTGGCAGGTTTCCAGGCTGCGGCCGCGCACTCAGGCACTATTCCACCAGGCCGCCTTCAAATGAAAACCAGTCCTTATGAAAATGCTTCTAGTGGAAGAAAAAAAGAAGAAGAACTAGAAGAAATGCTTCTAGTTACGCATTGTTAGCATATTAGCAAAAGCGGAAGCCCATCGATATTGTACATTCCCCGGGTTTGCAGCTGTCTTCCCCATGGAATGTATTCTCACACTCCTGTCCAGCACCTCTAAACAACCAGACCTCACTTCCTTGAGATGGCTTCAACCCTCGTTCAGTGAAGCAACGGACTGCTCCTGGTCCTCCTGCCAGAGGCTGATGTTCCAGACTATTCCAAGTAATGTGTAATTGCACCTCTAAATGGAATGTGAACTCAAACGCACCACCATGGAGCTTGATTCCCTTCATAACGACCCTACAGGACGCGGAAACTGTCTGTGCGGCTATCCAGTCCTGTCCGTCTTGAAGAGAGAAGAAAGCCTCATCTTTCTCCCATGGAGCAGCTGGTGATTTCGAACCTCTGATCTTGGGGTTAGCAGCCCAGCGTGTAACACCTATGCCGCCAGGCTCCTCAAGTACAGGAATAGGACTGTCCAAAAACTGTACATGCTCATTTCCTAAGTATGTGCCAATTTATTTTGGTTTGTTTGTTGCCAATTTCTTAATAATGCTTTTATACATAATACTTAATCATACACACCATATTTCTAAGCTTCTTAGATTTAAATGCCCCACGTGGAAACGTGAAGGATGCACATTCAATCTGCCTGTGTGCACTGGCGTGTTCCAGGCTCAGTGGCGTTGACTCTGCTCGTTCACATCTCGGGCTCCGCGAGTCTCCATCACTGTGGGTCTCACCTTCGGGAGGCTCCGGCCGTGCTGTGAGTGAGGTCGAGCACAGGGCGGAGAGAGCGGCCCCAGCTAGCCTGTGGATCTTCTTCTGTGAAGTCACCCATCATCTATAGCCGTGGCCAGGCAGCATCTCACGCAGAAGCACGTGTGCCCTGGCCAACCGTGTCCCCGAGAAGCAAATGGAAAACGTGGGCGCCCGATGCAGATCAAATGGCTGCATCATCTTGCTTACTGAAAAGTAAACTTGGGCCAGAAATAGCAGAGTGAAAAAATGAAAGTTTTAGAGTTCAGTTCAATTCAGAATTGCATAGCTCCTCCCTCACCCCCAGATCTCAGTTCTAGTTTTACACTGGTGAAAATTCAGGGGTCCTTCCCCAGTAACCCCGTTTCAGTTTTCAGTTCTGCAAAAATGGGGTCAAGGCCATGTCTGAACACCCCCCACCCACCCACCCACCCAGCTCTCTAGTCTGACTTCACCCAGGAGAAGGAGAATCGGACTCGCATCTGCCCAGGACTGGCTCCTAGAGGCAGAGGGGAAACGGCGTCCACCTTCTGATCTTGAGCACCCTACTCTGACGCCACGGCCCTCCACTTCTCCGGTGGTGGATTCCCTGACGCGTTGCAATGGCCATGCACAACTCACATACAATAGCGCCCTCCAAGTATGGGGTTCACTAGGGAAATTAACAGGTTATAAAGTCACGGTCAAGAACGTTAAAGGGTACAGTTCTTTCGTCTGCAATGCCTCTTCTCAGTCACCCTGCAGGCAGCCTTTCTCTGGCCGAGTCTCTCAGCTACATGGCCCGTGGCCTCTGCTGTCCGTGGGCAAGTGTACAAAATCCCTGTAGTCCTGCTAAGTCCCCAGAGAACGCCCACGCTGCCAGCCAGCCTCCCGCCCAAAGGTTCTCAGGTTTTCTTGTTCCGTGGGTCTGTTCTGCAGCCGGGGAAGCCCACCACTCTGCCTCGTGGTCTCAATGCTGCCCCACGTCTCTGCTGCCATGTGCTAGGACATGGATGCCCTCCCCTGTGCCTCTTCTCTCTTGATGGCACGAGCTGCCCTTGCTGCTTATGAGAGGGCTCACTTCATACCCAGTGGAATGGCAATACTGACCGATCCTCTCCCTGGCACCCCATTCACCTGTTTGCATGTTCTCACCCAGTTGTTTGGGGCAGAGACGAGGGATGTAAGGGTCACATGGAGCCATTTCATGTCACTGCAGGTTCCATTCTGGTTCAAAGCACTGGGGGTCAACATGCTGCCCACCTTTGGGGAGGAGAGGCTCGTGTTTCGGAGAGAAGAGCCTTGGGGGACTTCCACAGTGGTAGGAAGGCACTGTGGTGGCACTGTGATTAAAGTACTCTGCCGTAAACCAAAATGTTGGCGGTTCGCCCCACCAGCCACCCTGAGTGGGGAAAGATGAGGCTGTGTGCTCGAGTAAGAATTCGCAGCCATGGAAACCGTGTGGAGCCATGTGCGCAGCTGGGTGGGGTCCCTGTGGGTCGCCATGGACTCTGTGACAGAGGCCTTGGGGTTTGGGGTGGGTTTCTGTTCTTGTGGGTCCTGCTCCGGGGTCTTTGTGCTGTGAAAATTCATCCAAGTTCCTGAGCACGTCTTATCAGCCATGTGTTATCATTCAGTAAAAGCCATGCAGCTAAGTGTTCAACTGTGCTGGGCCTGTGTGTGGCGCATGGTCCCCTTTCCTATGGGGACCCTCTTGTCCTTGGAAATCATCTGAGTGTCAAGAAAGCCGCTTCCAGGCCCGAGGCCGCCCTGCAGTCAGCAGCCTGGGACTCCTGGTGTGTTTCCTCCCCTCTGCTCCTGGGCGTGCCCGTAATTGGGCTCCTGGTTGTTTTGCACAGAACTGCTCTGGTTGTGTAGGGCAGAGCCTGGCTCTGAAGAACCCGAGGAAAAGTGGGGCTTGTGTCAAGGGTCCTCGCAGAACTCACAGATCAGAAGACCTGAAACCCTAACCTTGAGGCCGGGCTGGGACCACAGACCTGGGGATGGAACCAGGCAGGCGCCCTTGCTCCTGTCTGGTCTCTCCCCTCCAGCCCAGAAGCTTCCTCCTGACAGACCCCCTTCCTCCAGGTGCAGCGGCGTCTGGCCGGGCCACTTCCTTGGAGATTAAGGCAGAGAAGACAAACCCTCTGTCCCACCAGGTTCCAGAGCAGATGAAGGAAATCCGTGCATGGCCCACTTGGGCCTTGGCTCTACCCATCCCCCACCCGGGCCATGACCCAGATGGCACTGCCCCGGGGGCCACATGACTTGACGCAGACAGGGCATCTCTTTGTGGCGCCCCAGTGAGCTGGGCCGGCTGCTTGGCCTGCCTTAAACAAGGATGCGCAAACCACGTCCCCAGGGAGCAGGAGAAACCGAGTCTCTCTCGTCTCTCTGTCCTCGCCTTTGTTAGCATGTGCTCTGTTCGTTTGGGTTTGGTTAAGCACTCTGGCAGGGAGCACTGGGGGTCGGCAGTTCAGGACCAGCAGCCGTTCCTTGGGAGCCCAGTGACAGTCTCAGAAACCCACAGGGGTCGCTGTGAGTCGGCAGGGACCCGAGGACAGAGGGTTTGGGGCTGGGGACACACTCTGGCGGTTTGAGGTCACCCAGAAGCTCCGAGGGAGTCAGGACTTGGCCGTCGGCTTCCAGAAAGATTCCGGCCTGGGAAGCCTTTTGGGCTGGGTCTGCTCTGTTCTTGAGTCCCTCCGACTCGCGAGGCAGGCTGCGATTGCCCCTTTAGGCCTTCAAAAGCAAAAGCCAAACTCCCTGCTCGAGTCCACGCTGACCCACGGCGACCCTGCAGGGCAGGGTGGAGCTGCCCCATGTTTCCGTGGTTTTATGAGAACAGAAAGTCTCCTCTTGCTCCCATGACGTGGCTGGTGGATTTGAACAACTGGCCTTACAGCTAGCAGCCCGAGAAGTGACCCCTACAACCCCTGGCTCCCTCGGGGCAGCTCGGGGTCAGAGGGGACTGGATGGCACCTAGCACCACAAGCACGCTCCTCCCTGTGTGTGTGCTGGGCCATCTCCCCTCACTCCGGGACAACCATCGCTGCCGTTCGTTCCCGCCCAGAAACCCCGTGGGTCAGAGGTGAAAGTCCCCATAGGGTTTCTGAGAGGTGACATCTTTCTCCGGCTGCGTGGCCGGCAGGTTTGAACTGCGGAGCACTGAACAACTGCGCCACCTGGGGCACCTTTACCCCACCCCCATCTCCAGGGTGTTAAATCCAGTTCCATAAATCCATGGTTCTGAATAGCTACGCTGAGGAAGAAACCGTCCCCGGGTCACCTCTAAGTCCCCGTGGCCCGTGTGCGCTGTAGGACTGTCAGCGGCTGATTTCTGCACAGCGGCTCGCCTGTCAATGAGGTGCCTCAGAATGCCTCCAAGCCTCCAACCTTGTGCTTTGCCTCCCGCGCGTTACCCATCTGCCCCAGCCAGGGTTCCCACAGGTACACCCAGGTGCACTTTAGACGTGCGACACCCTTGGTAAGTCTACATGTCTTGGTGCATGTTGATCTGGGTGGTTGCTCCCCAGCCCCCTCTTGATGAGGACTCCACTACTATTGAACGGCTATGCCTGACCGACCAGTGTCATTGAACCTCGGGCAAGGAACCCCAGACCTTGAGGGGAGGCTAGGTCTTCTTGGCTGGCTGCTTGTATCCCCCCCCACACACACCAAGCAAAGGGCAGAGGGTCACGACAGGGAGGGGATGTCCAGGTGGACAGTGTCCTATTCCCGTCTGCCTGCTCCAGCCAAGAATTCCCCTGTGCGCCAGGCCTGCTGGGGACGCTCACATGGGGCTTTTGTAAAAGAAGGGCCAGAGCTGTCAGACTGCTCCTTCCTGCAACCTGTTCTCTTGGGTCTCCATTATGACACCTCTTCATCTTTTCCCTTCCTCCTGCTGAAATCATACTTTATGATATTTTCACGGAAAGTTCACACCACTGAGGGGCTTGTCCTGCAGATTGCCCGGGCCCTGGGTCCTGTGTTTCCCCCGCGGCGCCCCCGCCTTCCACTCGGTTGGCTCTGTTTTTCCCCCATCAAGCTTCCTGTCCCCTCTGGTCCCCTCATCTTTGCCTTTGGGTAAATGGTGGCCTGGCCATTGGGTCAATTGTTTACCCTTTTAATCTCCTGGAGATTAAAGTCCTTTGTGAGTGCCCCCTGAGCCCCGCCTCGTCCTCCTCGGCTGGAATGTGAGGGGTCATGGGAGAAAAGGTTGCCTTTCTGGGCCGTGGGCTCCCTCCTGGAGCCTTGGTTGTGGGCACAGCGAGACTGACGGTGGACGTGTGGCTTTATCTCTCAGGCCTGGGTCTGGAGTCGAAGAAGAAAGGGTCTTTGCTCCTTGAAAGTCCTGGTGAGCTTTGTGAGGTGCTCTGTTGCGATGGTGGCGAGCCCCGGACCGGCCAGTGCCGACACCGTGTGACAGAGGAGAGCTGCAGCTCTTCTTGGCATGAGCAGAGCACTGTTTTCTCCTCCAGTCTGTTCCTCCAGCCTCTCTTATCTAGATTGACCTGCAGAGATCATAATAGGCACAGAAAACCCAAACAGCAAAACAAAGCGTCAAAAGAAAGCAAAACAACGACAACAAAACAAATGACCCAAAAAAGAAAAGAAAAATCTGTAACTAGTTCAAGGTGTGTTTGGGCCTTCCTCTCTTTCACCGCCCCA
>NW_022111313.1:1809724-1810823 GCF_000313985.2 Echinops telfairi
ATCACAAAAACAAAACACAACATCAAGAAAGAAAAGCTCGTAGTTAGTAGTTAGTTCAAGGACTGTTTGTTGACCTTTAGGAGTGTTTTCCAGTCAGCACAAAAGTCTTGCCTTGCTCACTACTTATTCTTTTTTTAAATCATTTTACTGGGGGCTCTTACGCTTTTATCACAATCCATCCATCCTTCCATTGTGTCAAGCTGTTTGGCACCTGTGTGGCCAGCATCATTCTCAAAACATTTTCTTTCTCCTTCAGCCCTTGGTATCAGCTCATTTCCCCCTCCCTCATGAACCCTTGATAATTTATAAATTATTATTATTTTTCCATGTTTTACACCAACCAATGTCTTCCTTCACCCACTTTTCTGTTGTCCATCCCCCAGGGAGGGTGTTACATGTAGATCCTTGTGATTGGTTCCCCCTTTCTCTCCCCCACCTTCCCTCTCCCCTCCTGGTATGGCTCCTCGCAATATTGGTCCTGAGGGGTTTTTCTGTCCTGAATTCCCTGTGTTTCCAGCTCTTATCTGTACCAGTGTACATGCTCTGGTCTGGCCGGATTTGTAAGGTAAATTGGGGTCATTATAGTGGGGGGAGACACGGGGGAGGAAACATTAAACAACTAGAGGAAAGTTGTATGTTTCATCGGTGCTATACTGCACCCTGACTGGCTCGTCTCTTCCTTGTGACATTTCTGTGAGGGGATGTCTAATTCTCTACAGATGGGCTTTGAGTCTCCACTCTGCCCTTGCCCTCATTCACATCAATGTGATTTTTTTTCTGTCTTTGATGCCTGATGCCTGATCCCGTCAGCACCTCATGATCACACAGGCTGCTGTGCTTTTTCTATGTGGGTTTGGTTGCTTCTCAGCTAGATGGCCACTTGTCTAAGCCTTTGAGAGCCCAGGCGCTGTATCTTTTGATAGGCGGGCACCAGCAGCTTTCTTCACCAGATTGGCTTATGCACCTGCTTTGTCCTTAGCGATCATGTTGGAAAGGTGCATGCTGGCATCTAAAGAGCGTTCTGACGGTACCTCTCCCCAGACAGACTTACTTGTTCCTCTGGCATCTCAGGGTCGAGTCTGTTTTCTTCGCCAGCAAC
>NW_022111313.1:1811132-1813807 GCF_000313985.2 Echinops telfairi
GGCAAGAACTTTAGCTGGCCCCTGTAGCCCTTGTTGTTGTAGTTGTTGGTCTCCATCAAGTCGGTTCCAACGAACTTGGAACTTGTGACCAGATGCCCAGCCGAATGCGATGTCGCCGGGTCCTGCTCGCACCTCACACGGTTCCCTCGTTTGAGCCATTGCTGCAGACAAGTGTCGGTCCACGCGTCCGAGGGTCTTCCTCCACTTTACCGAGTATGACGTCCTTCTCCAGGGACGGGTCTCCCCTGACAACAGGTCCGAAGTTCATGACAGGAAGTCTGGGCATCCTGGCCTCTCGGGAGCATGCTATCTAACACACTGCTCTTCTTTCAAGACAGATGTTTGCTCTTTTGTGACTTTCAGTACCCTTCACCAGCACCATCGCTCAAATGCATGGATTCTTCTGCGGTCTTCCTTACGCGGTGTCCACCTTTCACACGCACAGAGGCGATTGAAGTATGATACCATGGCTGGGTCAGGCACACCTTAGCCCTCAAAGTCACAACCTAGCTTTTTAACACTGTAAAGAGGTCTTGGGCAGCAAAGTTAGTGTCACCTTGGTTGCTTTTTGAAAAGAAACCTTTAAACCCCGAGACCTAAATTGCCTTCACTGTAGAGATGCACATTGTCTCTCAAGCATGTTTCAAAAGTTGCACCTGCTGCAACAAACGCTGTGCTGGAGATTGTGTCTCGATGTCTTCCGTTTCCTCCATGGGTGCTGTTCCTCTGTTCTGCCACGGAGCCGCCCGTGACAGAGCAGACCTGCCGAGGACTGTGTCTTGGGCTGTCATCGCCACACCAGGCTCCACTCAGGTGTGGGTCAGAGCAAAGCTGTGGGGGTTGGGCAGGAGACTGTCCCAGCACCTGGTTGGACTGGAACGCGCCAGTGGGTAACTGCTGACACCAGCTAGGGGACTTCGTCAGGAGCTCTGCTGGCTTTCTGCTCCTGGGAAGATTTGTAGTCTTGGGAGCCCCCAGGGGCAACTCTACCCTGTCCCATGGGGGTCACTGTGAGTTGGAATTTGGTGGCCGGATACTGCTTGTTGGAGGGACTCGGTCTCTGTGATGAGGGTAGCTATAGCCAACCATTTCTCAATCATTTGTCCCACGGAAAGTCTTTTAAACTTCCAACCAAGTGACCGCAGCTTGAATGGGGAAACGCACACTTACACACACGGGCCCTGAATTTTCTGCACCAATGGACACCATTTTCAGGGAGCCCCAGTGGTGTAGTGGTGACGGCATTGGACTGTTAACAGAGAGGCCGGCTGTTTGAAACTACCAGCTGCTCCAAGGGAGAAAGATGAGGTTTTCTGCTCCCATAAAAAGTGACCATTTGGGAAACCCACAGGGGTAGTTCTACGCGGTCCTGCAGGGTCTGGCGTCAAGTTGATGGAGGTGCATTTGGAGTTTGGTTTGACCTTGTGTGCCAGGCTGTGGCACAAAGCAACCATGAATTACTCACCCTGTGTCATCCTGTGAGGGCCCACTCTGCCCTCTTCCCAACACCTGGAAGAGCGGCTGTTATCCCAGCCCCTGCTTAGAGACAAGGGGGAGACCCACAGATGTTACGTACTGTGTTAGTCTGGGTAGACTGCAGAAACAAATCCAGGGAGACTCATGTGTGTATAAGAAAGCTTTGTATAAAGAGTAATTGTACATTAAGAAAACAGCCCAGCCCGGTCCAGATCAAATCCATAAGTCTGATATTAGCCCATAGGTCTGATACCAGTCTATAAAGTCCTCTTCAGACTCACGAAACACATGCAATGACACCGAATGCAGGAAAATCACAGGCCAGTGGGTGGGAAGTCTTGTGGCTCTAGTGGCATTGTGAGCATCTCAGCGCTGGCAGGGGTCTCCACATGCCTCCTCCAGCTCAGGGCTCTATGGTAGTTCCACGTGAATTGTCAGCTGCAACGGCTCCCAGGGAGTGAGTGTGTCCTGCCCCCTGTGGGCTACTTATCTCCTCAGTGCCTCCAAATGAGCTCATCAAGCTGCGACCTGATTGACAGGCTAAACTCCACCCCTTAACCCTCAATCCTCTCGAATTGACAACAGATGATGTAACTGCCACACTTACCTTGGCCAAGGTCACCCAGATGGTAACTCAGACCACTCAACCCCAAGAGGCTGGGGAGCTCAAGTAAAGCCACTTACCGACTGTGGCGCTGCTCTGCTCAGGGACTCTGCCTTCCCATCTCCAGACACACGTGGGGACACCTCCCTCGTTCTCCCTTCCTGTTCAGCCCGGCCTCCCCCATGCAATGTTGGGGAAGGCAGGCGCTGTAACGGGGCGGGGGGGGGGGGGGGGACCCTAGGATGGGAGCAGCTCTCAAATGAAGCCCAGGCTTCCAGCAGGTCCACGTCAGAGATCGCCTCACCAAGGGCAGGTCCCAGGCCACATCTTGCCTGTGCCGCCAGGGCCCCTGACCTCGGGGAGCTTTTGTTGCTCTGCTCTGTAGGGACCACCGGGTGGAGTGGCTAACACTCAGCTGCCCTCCCCATGGCCCTCCCCCCAGTGTCATTTTGAGCGGCTCTTCAGGTTCAAAGGAGAGGTGAAAAGCAGAAACGAAAGCCCAGGCACCTCTGGAAAGGTGCCGCCAGGGCTTGGGTGTCTTCTCTCTTCACTTGCAGACAGCGGCCAGCCATGTCCTGCCCAGCATCTGCGCCTT
>NW_022111313.1:1814162-1834603 GCF_000313985.2 Echinops telfairi
GCTCCAGTCCCCACTCCCAGTCACACTGCTCCTGGGCTGTGCCCACCTGGGACGGACCTTCTACAAACTGGACAGAATCTCTTAGTCTAACATGCCTGCCATGAAAACAGAACGGCCCGATGGATCCCAGCGTCTCCCTGTTCCCGCTTTCATTCTCTGGCTCTGGCTGTCAGCCCTGACTGCTCACTAGAAACTTCAGGCCGGTGAGCCCTGGGGACCCCTCCCCAGAGGTATGAATCCAGTTGGGTTAGGGGACAACCGGGACCATGCACCTGCCTCTTTCCCCAGCTCCATGCCTAGTTGCTTGACATCTGGCACGATGGCAATGTTGACACCATGGGAATCAGCAGGCGCTACAGATGAGGGCCCAGAGAGCCAGTCATTCGACATTCCTAGCCCACCGCAGGGCGAGCACACAGTGTGAAAAGACCCCGTGGTGATTCTCGGGTGCCATAGGGCTGGCACCCACTGCCTGACACATACTGTATGAGAGGTGCTCACCGGTAATCAAGACCATTTTCCTGACTCACGGTGGCCGGGTGCCTTGCAGGGTAGAATTGCAAGCCATGGGAGTTTTGACAGCTGACTACTGGGAAGCAGATCACCAGCCCTTTCTTGTGAGGCCCCTCCAGGTGCACTTGAGCCTCAAACTTTTGTGGTTTAGCCACCAAGTGCTTCGCCCCATCCAGGGACTCCTGCTGTGGATAACAGGTGCTGCCAGGCCAGCTTTGGTCCATAATCACCATCTGTTCACCGAATGGCCATCCAGCCCTGACAGATAAGAACCGATTTAGGTGAATCAATCACTCAACCCTCACAGACACCCAAGAAAGGGGGTTCTGACTCACGGTGACCCTGGAGGACAGAGTCAAACTGACCCCTTGGGGTTGCCAGGGCTGTGAATCTTGACAGGCGCCGTGTCGTCATTCTTCCACAAAGTTTCTGGTGGGTTTGAACCTCCAGTCTCTTGGATAGCAGCCAAGCGCTTCGCCACGGCAATTCCTACAGGGCTCCCCAAAGAGAGTGACTACCCCATTTCATAGATGAGGAAACCAAGGCCAGGTAGATCCCCTGGCGTGTCAGCCAAGGTCACACAGCTAGTTCACGCCCGAGCTTAGGTTTGAGGCCACATCTGTGGGCTCCCAGGACATCTGGGGTGGCCGTGGTGGGTGTCCCATGTGCCTCTGCTCATGGTGACCTGGGGGAAGGGGGCCTGAGTTGTGGACCCTGCCGTGTGTCCCCGTGTCCAGGCTTAAGCACTGGGAATGGGCAGTGTCCCCAACCCCGGCGGGTGCCTGCCCTCCGAGCAGAGCCAGGGCCCTACTGGGGCGGGTCCTCTGATGCTGTGCTGTCTTCTCCCTCTCAGTGGAACACGACAAGGAGATCTTCCACCCTAGCTACCACCACCGGGAGTTCCGCTTCGATCTGTCCAAGATCCCAGAAGGAGAAGCCGTGACCGCAGCCGAATTCCGGATCTACAAGGACTACATCCGGGAGCGCTTCGATAATGAGACATTCCGGATCAGCGTCTACCAGGTGCTGCAGGAGCACTTAGGCAGGTGGGTGCTGTGGGGGGGGCTTGGGCCTCCGTCCGTCCGTCCCAGGAGGCCGGGGGGGTTGTGGCTGGAGGGGGTGAGGCTCTGTGATGGGCCCGTGGCAATGTCTGCTGGAGCTGCAGCCAGGGTCTTCTTCAGGAAGGTGTGGTCTGCACCACTGTCCCCAATCTCGGTCAGCACTGGCCAACCGGTATTGGGGGGCCGCCTGGGCCTGGGAAGGAGCTGCAGGTGTACCTCTCGCCCATCCATCACTGGCTCCAGGGTTCCCGGCTCCCCAGGCCATGAGAGCAACTGGGGTGGGAAGGAGGGGGTGAGGGAGGGAGACCCACAGGGATCGAGTCAGCAAGCTGGCAACCTAAGCATGCTGGTGGTCTGAGATGGTGACAGAGGGATCGGTGACGGGGTCACTGGCCACATCTGAGCCAAGGGGAGTCGAGGGAAGGGTCTTGGATCTCTGAGGGAGGGGGTCGTGGAGACAGAAGGCTGTGATGCTCTGGGCCGCTGAGTGATTTGAGGTCGCTTAGCGTGAAGGGGGTGACACTGCAGAATCAGATGAAGCTTTGTCGCCCCGTCACACCTGACCCCAGACCTCCCATCTCAGTTCACCGGGGTCTGCCTTCTCCACTCAGCCTCAGGGGCCTGGGCGGGTCAGGGCAAGAGAGGCAAGAAGAGGCTTGAGTCACTGGAGGGAGCAGAGGGACAGGGGCAGGTGTCCTCTGCTCTTCGGGTGACAACTGGTCACCTCAACTGGACCGTTTGAGCTGGGAAACAAAGCAAGTTCATCTCCTGGAGGCCAGCCCCAAGCAGCCCTGAGGGCTGGGCCTATGGTCTGTGGGCCCTTCCCTCCCAGACAGGCCTGTGAGGGGCCAGGCTGCTGGGCCGCCTGCCCCAGGCTCTGCAGCGCCCTGGCCGGTCTCCCCAGGCTGGGGCCCTCAACAGGCCACGGGGAAGGTCTCCAGCAGGCGCATCATTGGAATGTCATCTGGATTCCAGGAGATCAAGAGGACTCCGCAGAAAGCGGACTCCCACGAGGGGAGACACTGGGGCTAGCCCAACACACTAATCCCTGCATCCCCGGGCTTCCCTGGGGCCCCGAGGACCAGATGTTCCTGCTCCGCACAGCTGGGCGGCCAATCAGTGCTCCTTCTGCTCTGAGTGCCGGGGCAGCTCGGGCCTGCAGGCCCTTCTGCTTGAAGAGGCGGGAGCAGGGCCCCCCTCTCCAGACAGGTGAAGTCCTTGGATGTCTCAGCGCTTCAGAGAGGCCCATCTCTGGGGCTTTGTTCCCAGCGCTGCAGCAGAAGGAGGCGAAGATCTTGCCCAGCCTGGAGCCCGCTCACCCAGCTCCTCAGATGCCGCCCCCCCACCCCCACCCCCACCCCGCTTGGTTGGTGATGACAGATCAGCCTCTGAGGCATCCTGGAGAACAGAGAGCTGCCCCCTCTCTACCGAAACAGACCCCCATGTCTTTATCCCCAGGAACCACTGGGGTAGGGGGATTCGAACCGCCGGCCTT
The DNA here is from genome assembly GCF_000313985.2 of Echinops telfairi. Lineage (NCBI taxonomy): Eukaryota > Metazoa > Chordata > Mammalia > Afrosoricida > Tenrecidae > Echinops > Echinops telfairi. Next base: position 1,817,232 of record NW_022111313.1, read on the forward strand.
TGCTTTTCGCTGGAGCCCCTGTGCTACCCTCACTGAGCGTTTCCATCAGGCTCGGCTGAGCCGGGCGCTGCGCTAAGCTTGTAAACATCCTCCACCCTCATGCGATCCCGGGAGGGAGAGCGGATGAGTATCCCCATTTTAAAGGTCAGGAAACTGAGGGCTCAGCAGCTACTTCCGGGAGCACACACCACCCCCCCACCCCCCCGCCGCCACCACTCCCCCATTTGTGTTGGCTGCAGAATGCAGCGTCACGCCCTAACCATTGGGCTTCCTCGGCTCAGAACAACATCCACTTCCCTTCCCGAAGCAAACATATCGCGTGGTTTCCAGGGACTGGATTTGGGGAAGTAGATCTCTAGGCCTTTCTTCTGAGGGGCTCTGACCTTGACTTTCGGCAGAGCACATCAGCAGCACCCCTCAGACTTCAGCGACGGAGGGTGTTCACCTGCTTCACGGTTCACACGGCGGTGGCGGGCACTTCTGTCTCCTGCCGCCCTCTCTCCTCCTCCAGCATGGCCCAAGCGTGCCCCTCCCCGCCGCCTTTTCCAGCTCCATCTCTGATATTTGGCTTCTGTGGGCCCCCCTACCTATGTCTTTCTTACATCTGGAAGGGCAGAGGGCAGCCAGACAAAGGGGCAGGCAGAGCCAGTCTCCAAGGGCTCAGTCCCCGGGCAAGAGTGAGATGTTGCCGTGTCGGGTAAAAGCGATTCCCTCGCTGTGTTGCTGGGATGCGGGAAGGCGATCCCGTGCCGGATCAGGGTCCCGTCACTGCCGAGGCGGGAGCCCCAGATGCTCCCCTGAGATAGAGGTCCTGCACGAGGCAGGGGCATCATTTCCAGCTCTGTGTCCCCCGGGCCCTCTGGAGAGGCGTGTCCCCACCTCGTGTCAGCGTGGGACCAGCCGCTGCAGGATCACCAGCTCCCGTGGCACCTCAGGTTTCCAGCCCGGGAACCTGAAGGCACAGACCCCCTGAGGCCAAAAGGAGGGGACAAGACTGAGGCAGAGGGGGACTCCTCAGCTTCCAGGCCAGTTCTCCTCACACCCAGCCAGGAGGATGGACAGCCTGCAGCAGAGCATCCAGGCTCAGAAGAAAGGCCTGGCCATCTGTCCTCAACGGCCAACAGAAACCCCATGGCGCAGAGGTGTGATTCCCGCCAGGTGTGGGCATGGCGCAGAGGCGTGATTCCCGCCAGGTGTGGGCATGGCGCAGAGGCGTGATTCCCGCCAGGTGTGGGCATGGCGCAGAGGCGTGATTCCCGCCAGGTGTGGGCACGGCGGAGCAGGTGGGCTTCGGTTCAGCGATGGCGGCTAAAGACAGCAGCAGCTAAACTCTGGGTGGCTTTTATCTGAGTTTAATAACATCAATGCGTCGGTCAGAGGCCCATGTGGCCCCACTCAGGGCAACCGCATCCACCCTTGGGGTCCAGCCCTCTGGCATCTTTACCAGTGACGGCTGGGCTCTGGACACTCCTCTGAGATCTGTCAGCCCCAGTTCAAAGAGAGGAAGTAACCGGCCTGGGGTCACACAGGAGTGGGGCTGAACTGAGGCTCTTAGACGCCACCACACAGGGTCTCTCCTAGTTCTGACGTCCTCCTGGGTCTCAGGTGGTCCAATCAAAGTGTCCACATGGCTCCAGCCCTCAGGAGTTAAAAGAAGAAAAAAAAAGCAAAACACCACGCCCAGCAGCTCCCCTGCCCTGACATAGGGTAGGGGCTCCCCAGGGGTTCTCTCTGTGTGGTCAGATACCAAGATGACTGTGCCATCTCGGGGAGAGAATCTCCCACAGGCTCTTGGGCCTGGCCTCACAGACAGTTTCAGTCCCTGCAGGACTGAGCCTAAGGTGCCGGCCAAGCCGTGACTGCCAGTTCCCGGCATCGGGAAGGGGCTGGCTGAGGCTGGAGGTGCCTTTGGCATCTGGCTCTGGAGGCTTCCAGAAGCTTCCAGAGGCTTCCTGCTGCTCCTGAAGGCCTAGGTGTCTGGCTTCACGTCTCCTGGCTCCCACCCCTCTCACCCCACCTCAGGCTTGGGGTATGAGTGCGGTGGGGAGCCGCCCTCTCAGGATTTGCCAGTTCCGCTCCAGAGTGGCCTTCTCGGCTGGGTGTCACGGCATGCCAGGGCTGCCTGGGAAGTCAGAGGGCAGCACGCCAGGGAGCAGCCTCCCTAAAGGGCTCACGGTTCCTTTGGCCCCTCTCTCTTGGGGTGCTCTAGGGTGCTCTCAAGCCTCTAGGTGCCTGTGGAGCCCATTCGAATCCATCTGGAAACAAGTCCACTGCGCCGGGCAGCGCCCACACAGCTGCGTTCACTGCAGTCAGGGTTGGCGCTCAGCACCCACTGCCAGACCAGCACTGACCACCGGGCCTGGTCAGGTGGGTGGTCAGGGCAACTTTTGGGATCTCTGTGCTTGGCTTTGTGGGCCTGGCAGTCATCAGCCAATACAGGATATTCTCGAGCGGGTTGGGCAGAGCAGGCGTGGCCTGGGCAGGTAGCAGGCATCCTCGCCCTTACTCTCCCCTCCCCTCTCCTGTCTGTGCTCGCCCACTGTGTGGGTGAGGTGACTGAGGCGAGGAGTCAGAAGCCACAACACCAGGTGCTGGGGAGTCGATGCCCACTCCTGGCCCCCGTGTGGGTTCTCAAGGCTGCCACCTCTCAGTTGCAGGCTGCCAGGTCTTCCTCTTGCTGGGGGGTAGGCTATGGTGGGGGAGTGTTGGCTAGCAGCTGAGTGCTTGACTGCATCACCACCCAGGGCCTCCCTAACTGACACAGGTGGATGCACATGTGGGCGATCGGGGGTCAAATCTGCTCGTGGACTGGGCTCGGGTTGGGTGCTGGTACTCTCTCCCTCTGGAGGTGGCTCAGAGGCAGTGTGACCTCACTTCCGATGCCCAGATGCCTCACCCACTCGCTGAGGAAAAAACCCCAGCTCCCCACCCCTTGGGGTCTAGTGTGGTCCGTCATGCCGGGCCATGGGATGGGGAGAGGGCACCCCACCCCCAGGTGAATGGCTGGTTAAGAGAATGAAGATAGCAAAATGTGCCTCTCCTATCTGACCACCCCATGTGGATCTGATTAATACCTTGAAGGTCAAGGGGAGCAAAATTCGCTGTGAGGCAGCCAGCCCGCTTTGCGGACATTCCTGGGAAACCAGGCCATGCCCTCTCGGTCCCGTTGATTTGGCTAACATCTCACAAACTCAGATGCCACCTGTGAACCCAGGCTGTCAGATGCCCCCACCCCTTTCCCAGGACGCCACTTGGAAGGTTCGTGAAGCTGGTGAGTTTCATGCCCCGACCGCCCCTCCTCGGGCTCTCCCCCAGTTATCGAGCGGGCACCGGGACATGGCAGAAGAAGGGGTGGCACTTGAGCTCTTGGTCTGTTTGGTTTGCTGTTGCATCTCGCTCAGCCGGACGGCCAGCCAAATGTTTGTTGCCTGAATGGAAGCAATACTACGCTGGCCTGCCCTTTAGGTTGTGGGCATCTCAAACACATGGACTCGGGCTCCCTGGGCACGCACACCAGAGACCTGCTGGAAGAGGGAGTGCAGAGCACCGACTGCTTGGCCCCACCTCTGGTTCTCTCTCCCCGCAAACTTTCCAACGTCTGTCTGTTGTAGAGGCCTGAAACCCAAGAATGGCTTGTGTGCAAATCGCCCTGCAGCATCTGAGCCCAATTTCCAAAAAGTGAAAATTGCCCATAATTATAATACTTTTCCATCCTATGGAAGCTGCCCTGTGATGATGATAATTATATGACTTAGAGCTTGTGTGCAGCGGTGGGTTCTCACTTGCAAAAAGCGGAGAAACGTCAGCCTGTGTGCCGGGCCCCCGGCTGCTTTGCATCCAAATGACTGTCGGGAGTGTGGGCTTCAGCGCGGAGGCTGTCTGCACAACGTGATATCCCTTGCGCTCGTAACAAAAGCATTTCGAGCAGGGTTCCCCTGCTCATCTATAGTAGGCTGCTGGTCCCAATGTATATTCACATCTGCATTTCATATCAGGCCCGTAACGGCTTTAGCCTTTTTGGCAGGAGACAAAGAGAATTAATATTTTTCAGTTTGGTCACAAGCGGTCATCTGTAGCCTGGAAGAGAGGGTCTGTACAAATATTAACTCTGGAAAGATGTGGAATGCAGGCTCACCAGAGGATCGGGTTTGCAAGGAGTCCCCCTTAGCTAACGGGATTCCAAGTTCAGGTCAAGTCAACACCTGGGATAAAAGCTCATGGTCTTTCAAACTCTTGCCACACCTGTTAGCTCGACTTGTCAATGCTGTTTCTTGTTTTTCCCTGACAATAAATACCCACAGCTCTGAGATGGGAGACAGGAGAGCCAAACGGCCTCCATTCCAGCACACAAACCCTTGCCGCTCCTGCCGCTCCTTCCAGACCCCAAGCAGGCATGGCTAATGGATTGCAGCACACCTTCCGGCTGTCCTCAGTACAGCTCCAGTGCTTGTTGAGTGAAGACACTGGGGGGTGAGACCGGCTGTCTGTCAGACTCCTCTGAAGCAGACCCTGAGAGTGGAGTTCCTGTTCAGGGACCCTACAAGCCCCAGGGCATGCCTGTGCTGTGACTCCTGGCCACTCCTGATTAATTGCTTGCCACCATCCATCCCCCAAAACTGTGCTGTGGAGTAGAACCTCCTAGAAGCAGTCTCACACCTCTCACCTGCAGCTGGTCTGCCGCAGGGGCTAGAAACCTGCTTATTATTTTTAGACGAGGAGTCTGTAGAGCCAGTTGGCTAACTGATTGGGCCCAGTGCAAAAAGAAAATTGTTTCCAAAAAAAACTTTATAAGTTTTCAAGATGGTGACAACAGAGCATTAAACCAAGTGCAGGCTGAACAGAAGCCGGCCCTGGGGTCTACCAGGGTCTCGGCCCGAGAAGCTGGCCCTGCGGATGGATGCCTGTGGCTCTCGATGTGCAGTAGGAGACCTGGGTCTGTCCTTCCGGACCCCTCCCTTCCCACAGTCCAGCTGTGGCCTGTACATGCGCACACGCGCGCGGACACACACAGGAATGCCAGTTCTTTTTTTTTTAACATTTTATTAGGGGCTCATACAACTGTTATCCCAATCCATACACACATCAATTGTGTAAAGCGCATTTGTACATCAGTCTCAAAACATTTTCTCTCCACTTAAACCCCCGGCATTAGGTCCTCATTTTCCCCTACCTCCCCGCTCCCCCCTCCCTCATGAGCCCTTGATAGTTTATAAATTGGTATTTTGTCATATCTTGCCCTGTCCGACGTCTCCCTTCACCCACTTTTCGGTCGTCTGTCCCCCAGGGAGGAGGTCACACACAGTTCCATGTAATCGGTTCCGTCTTTCCTACCCATTCTCCCTTTACCCTCCCTGTTTTGCCACTCACACCACTGGTCCTATAGGGCTCATCCGTCCTGGATTCCCTGTATTTTCAGTTCCTATCTGTACCAGTGTACCTCCTCTGGTCTAGCCAGACTTGGAATGCCAGTTCTTGCACACACACACACACAGGTCTAGTCACAAAAGGCCACACCTTCTCTGTGTGTCCCCTGGTGAGCTCATCCCACTCCGGGGTCCTTCCAGGAGCTCACTCAGCCACCTGGGCTCCCGGGCTGTGACCGTTTCCACGGCCGGGATAGTCAGTCAGCTCGGGACAGAGTGGAAGCGAAAACTTTTCACACACCTGTTATTTTGCTGTTGTTTGGCGGGGCTACCCTCATATCATTTTTAAAAAATCATTTAACCGGGGGCTCTTACAGCTCTTATCACAATCCATCCATCCATCCATTGTGTCAAGCAGCTTTGTACATGTTGCCATCACTTTCGAAACATTTTCTTTCTACGTGAGCCCTTGGTATCAGCTCATTTTTTTCACACACCTGGTTAGAGACGCCCAACTTCAGCCCCCCACCCCACCCCCGTGGTCTGCTGCAAGACAGACAGTAAGACTCTGTCCTCAAGCTAGAATGCACACGTCCTTTGGGGCTTCCCACCATCTGGTCCCTGGAGCCTGCGCCTCTTTTAAGTTGAGACATGGGGCACTGAGGCAGGTGTACATGTTGCCTTCGGGCACTGGGCGTTCCACGTGGTGGGCTCAGGTATGTCTCCAAGTCCTAGAGTTGTGATTTCCAGGTGATGGGGGTCCCTGGATTCCTGCTCAAAGCTGGCCTCCCAAGCCCCTTCTCTGCTGGTGCCCACCCCCCGACTCCTGCAGGTCTCAAGTTGCCCCCCCTCCCCCTCTGGAGGGTAGTCAGGGCCCTGGGTCTAGGAAGCATTTTTCTTCCAGCCCCAAGGGGACTACTCTGCCCTGTGCTAGCCTGGCCCTCGTCCCTGCTCCATGACGAGGCTGCCCCTACCCTGGGCCCTGGCCCCATGGAGGCGGATAAACACCCCCACTTCCTCACCACTGGGCTGAGGCATGTCTTCAGGGACAGATTACCCCATGACCACGGCAAAGCACAGGCTTACTGGTGCTTATGGTTCTGTATTGAACAATTTCACACTTTTCACTGCCTCAGACATCCTGCACCTGTCTCGCCGAGGCCCACGGCACTTTCGGCAGAATCAAAGCCTCTCTTCACATTCACACACTCTGACAGGGACCCCGTCTCCTCAGGAAGCACAGGAAGCAGGGGCTTATTTGTGCTTCCTTATGAATGTAGGGGCCGTTTCACAGGGGCCCCCAAGCACCCTGAGCCCCAGGTCCCTGGTCTGGCTTCCCTGGACCCCTGCCTCACTCTCCCTCGCCCCCTGCAGGCGGTCCCTGGCATCACTTTGCATGTATGGGGCAGGGTGTCTCTGAGTTCACATGGGCAGAGCCACCCGGCAGCAGGTTCGAACCACCGACCTCTCAGTGAGCGACCCAGTGCTTGCCCATAGTGCCACCAGGGCCCTTTCATATAAACGACCAGTCCTCAGGCCTCTGACAGGCTTCTTGGGGCCCTGAGCTGTGGCAGAAGATAAGAGAATCGGTCGCAGGATTAAATGACATGAGACTCTCAGAGCTCTTGGCCTACTTCCCGGGACCCGGAAAATCCTCGCTAAGTTAGAGCCTGGGCCCTTTGCCTGCCCTCTCCCCTGCACACACACCCTTGGCGTTAGGAAGCCAGAGTGGATCCAGCGCAGGCCCCCCTCCCACCCCTGTGTCGGCGAGGTATCCCCATCTGGCTGTGGCTGCTGAAAATCTTGAACTTGGTGCCTGCAGGGCTCGCTTCTGTCTGCCCCCCCACTGCTAAGTTCATTTCCTCTCTCGTTGTCTGCCTGCCTGCCTCCCTGGTGTCTCTGTCTCTGGGTCCGGAATCTTTGTTTCCCTCTTTTTCCAAGGTAGAGAAGGTGGTCCTCCACGTACATTGTGTGGGTGCTGGTCTGTTTATTCCTTGAGGGTGGCCGCCTTCTATTCTGGGCAGGAGCTGGAGGCTGGAGGAGACAAGGCCACAGGGAATTCTCGCAAGACGCACTGCCTGCCCACGCACACACGCTGCCGGACCAGACGCCACGTGGGGTTGTCCTGGAGCTGTTTTTAGAAATGCCGCGTTTATTGGGCAGGGGGGTGGGGTGGGGAGGCTCTCAGCAACTCACCACAGATAGGTCTGTGAGCCCCGAAATCAATGGCCTCTCGGGATTGGAGTCCTGTGGCTGGAGCTGCGATTAGAACGGACTGGCAGGGCCTCCAGCTTCCAGAAGGTTCTAGATTCCTGGGATCGACAGCAAGAGAGAGTAAGAGTCCAACCCAGAAGTGAATGTGAGAGGGGCTTACTTCCCAGCCCGCCTGCCTCCGGGACCCCCAACTCTCTGAGTAAAGGAGGCGGCAGTGAAAGTGGGCAGAAGATAGTGGGGGGACAGGGGGAGTGGGGAATAAACAGGAAACACTAGGAGCAAAGACTTCTCACTGGGAGGCTGTCAGGGATAATTTGGCAGCTCATTCCGCCCACGCCACCTCCCCCCACACACACACCTTATACAACCCCAGTCTGGTCCCCAGGACCAGAGCCTCTTCTGGGGCAAGGATGACCCGGGGAGCTGGGTACCAGTGCAGTTCTGCAGGCATTTGGATCCTTGTCATTAGAAAGCAAGCCCACAAACACCCCAACGCCCCGGGCCAGCAAGCATTCACGAGAGATTCTAAAACTCCCCAGTCCGCCTGTGCCTGAGACCTACTGTGCACTCCCACCCATCTGTTTTGGGTTGCTGTGATCCTGAACACCCTTCAGTGAGTCGGATTTTGAGACTAAGATGGATTAGGGAGAAAGACCTGGTGATCTACTTCTGAATAGGAGCTCCGCAAACACCCCACCCCCGTGGCTCACAGCAGCCCAATCCCCAGCCACACACTGCAGTGTGCAGGAGCGGGCCACACTGCCTTCTGTCGTGCACTGGGGCTGACCTGCAGACACCGCCCACCCCAGCCTGGGCAGGGGGTGGGGGCACCGACTGCCAGACTGCCACGTGCTGCGGTTACCATGGCAGCCTGGTCCTGATGCACCAGGTGCACTTGGGGCGGGACTCTGTGGTGCAGGAAGTTCAAAGAAGCACTAGAGTCCATGCAAACTCCTGCCTGGGTGTGTCCCAGGGTTTGCCCCAGGGAACCCACAGGGGAGTCAAATTCCAAAGGAGGGGCTAGACTGTAGGAGGCAAGGAATAAAAACTGATGTTCCCATCAGTGGGACAGCAAGGGACAGGCCTGGCTGTGTGAAGGCCCTGACCAGTGAAGGCTGGGTGGGGTGCCTCTAAGCTGAGGTAGGAGGGCGGGCAGGCCAGAGCAGGCAGCCCTTCTAGCAGGTTGACTAAGCGCCACAGCCTGCCCGGGACACTCCTGACCACTCCAGATTGCCCATTGCCCCTCCATCCTCAGCCCAAGGTTCCATTTGGCATCCTCTCTCTCTCTCAGTGCCATTGGTCCATTCGGATGCATAGCAACCTTAGAGGACAGAGTAGAACTCCCCTGGGGGAGGGAGCGAGACTGTACATCTTAACCGGAGTAGAAAGCCTCCTCTTTCGCCCCCAGAGCAGCTGGTGGTTTCAAACTGCTGTTCCAATGGGCAACCACCGCGCCACACAGGCTCCTCCATTCCAGTTCTTTGCGTCTCGTCAGCTCAGGCTCAAGGTGACCTCCATGCACAATGGAAGAAATTGCTGCCCAGACCCTGCTGGTGTTTGAAGTACCGGGGCATAATAACTTCCAGCATCAATGCAGCACACCCGCCGCCGCCGCCTCCTTCGACAGTGTCAGACACCATAAAACAGTGGTGAGGACGCAGCAGGCACCGGCAGGGCTTCCTTCTGTCTACAGAGGGTCACTGTGAATTGGGACTAACCTACGGGAGACGACAGGACGCACTGGAGAGGTGGACAAAGGAATAAAAGGCCTTTCCTTCTCGACCCCCTAGAGGGCTGCACCTTGCCGTTTTAGCAAATTTACCAATAGATAGATGATCCCTCCCATGCAAGTTGGCCATGCAGATGAAGGGGCAAGATGATCGAGCTTGTGGGCTTCTGTTGCCACAAGTGGACAAGGCCTTCTGAACAGCCACTTCCCCAAAGCAGACACGTGGCCCGTGAGCACGTGGCCCGTGAGCACGCGAGAGGACTCTGGGCCTCGCCCGCTGTCCCAGGAACGCGGGACACATCACGCCCACTAAGAGGGCTGTCATCCAAGCCCTAGATGAGAGGAAGGGTTGACGGCTGGATGTGGGCAGCCTGGAACCCTCAGAAGCAAGGAGTGAGAAGGTGCAGCGGTGCCACCACTTTGGAAAACTGTCTGGCAGTCTGGCAAAAGCTGGAACATAGAACAACTGGAGGCCCCAACAGTTCCACTCTGAGAGAGTCCTGAGCTGTTCACAAAGCATCTTGTACACGAATGTTCCTAGCGGCATGACTCCTATTAGCCAAAGAGTAGGGGAGGAAACAAAATGCTCATCAATGATAGATGGAGATCTACTTGGGTGAGTTGTGACTAGGGTCTTAATAGCTCGTGGACAGGCATCTAAGGAGTGCAGCCATTGATCTCTCCCCATCTGGAGGAATGCCAAGTGCTGTAGACTAAAAGACAGTCTATGGACTGATGGGCCACACAGGCATCAGTCTCCACAGCACTGAAACCAGAACTAGATGGTGCCCGCCTCCCACGGCCAGCTCTTCTGTGAAGGATGGCATTAGAAAGTCCTGGACAGCGTGGGAGGAAAACGTGGAGCAAAACCCAATGTCATGAAAGAGACCGAGTTGACGGGTTGGATAGAGACTGATGGACCCCCAAGACGATAGCCCTCGCGCACTTTCAGCTTGAGCTGGACTCATTCCCTGCTAGAATCGCCAACCACTTAAGGTCAAAGGGCAGCATTGACCCCAGGACAAACAGGAAGCTCGAGGGGGGAAGTGGAATCGATGACGGTTCAGGGAGGGGACGGCCATGGGTGCGTTAGAACAGAATGTGTACGGATTGCCGACTATGGAACTGGCGACCTGCACCATACAGCTTCACCTAATCTTCACCATAAAACCGTTTCAGGGGGAAAAAAAGGGTGGGTGGATCTCCAAAATGTGGCCCACCAACTGCAGTAAAAATATTCTTAGAACCTATGCCACCTGAGCCATTTCTGTAAGAGCACTTCGCCGGCATGGACTGCCTGCCTTCTTCAAGTACTGCGACCACGCTCCGTGCTGCGGAATGCGGTTCTGCCAGAGAGGCCAGTGCAGCACGCCGGTGAACAGGACGCTGAGTGAAAGGTCTCAGGCTCCGTTTCTGTGACATCTCCATGGAGACAGGAGAGAGAGGAGGAGTTACGGGGGCAGGGGGGAGGTGAGAACTGACCGTCAGTATGCATGGACGGCGATGGTGGCGCGGTTCTGACTCAAAGCCATTGAGGGAAAGGACGCGTGATGTGGTTACAAGACTGAGATTTCGTACACACTGGGCTTTTACGAATTGCTGTTTGTTTTCATGGGAAACGGTCGAGAGAGGCCCGGATAGAGAGGATGGTGACATTGCACTGGGAAGTTCTGGGAAGTCTGCACATCTTCGCGTGCAAAGCCTACGTGCACAGAGCCCCGAGTCTCAGCAACAAGTCACAGAAACACGCTCCTCCCTTGACAATCTAGCACCTGTGCAAGGTCATCGTCTCAACATTAGCACGGTCAAGCCCAACACAGCGAGGTTCACACGGTGGCACGATTCACTTGGCCCTGCTGCTCCCGTGGCCAGTCCGGTGCTCACCCCACTTTGTGAGTGAGGGCCGTGTGGCCCCATCACCAGGCAACAGCAGAACAAGTCTTTTTGACCCCAAACTCTGTTTCTTCCCAGAACACCAAGACCAACAAGTCCAGTTCTCTCCAAATACTCAGCTTCCGCCCCTCCTCCACACACACCCCAAACCCAAGGCCCTGCATTAACCGAGAGTGACCCTCATGCCTGGGAGCAGCGAGGTTTTACTACCTACCCATCTGGTCGGGACAGTTCAGGACTGGGCAGTGCACAGGGACTTGCCGCCTTGGCGGCACTAACAACAGGGGTGGAGTATGGTTGTGAACCTCATGCCCCTAGCTGGCATCCAGAGGGAGAAGCAACAAGACCAGCTCACCACCAGTTTGCCTCCAGAGTCTCTCAGCCCACCTTCTCCTGGAAAGTTCTACTGTGATGGAAAAAATGCATATTCTAAAATCTCCTCCGTGGGAAGCCGGGAAGGTCTTTATTTCTAACCCGCGGGTGACTTAGAGGCTATTTTGAGATGGTGATGTACCAAGCCCTTCGCCCACGACCCACTCCCTGGCGGAGTAAGTTCCCGCGTGGGCTGCTGGACGGGCCAAATGGGCGGTTTGCACAGACAGGCTCTGGGGAACACAGCAGCCCTGTTTGGAAGCCAGAAGACGTGTCTGCCCCAGAGCACTCTGGGCCAAGGCAGGAGCCACGGGAGGCAATTCCAGCTGGCCTCGCCAGCCTACACCCTGATGGCCTTGGCCATTCCACGTGCACCCTGGGCCCTGTTTCAAATGGCTTCCCACCTGCCCTGCATGGCTGTTGGCAGATGTTGCCCATCCACCTTGTGCCAATGGGCTTCCAGCCCTCGGGGTCTGCGAGCTCAAGAAGGTCTATCTGAGCCCTTCAAATTCTAAAGACCAGGGCTGGTCTGTCTGGTCCGAAGGGCCCCACAGGGTCTGAACAACCATGAAAACCGGCCATTGCCCTTCATCTGGGGGCGGGAACTCAGTGGCTCTTCATCTCCGGCAACACTAGCCCCTCTGGCCTTTGACCACAGTCTGTATGCATTTGCCCTGCGGGGTAGAAAGGCTTACCGGGTTGCTAACTGGAAGGTCAGAGGCAGAGCCCCCTCTGAAGAAGAAAGTTGAAGCTCTCTGGTCCTGTAAAAGATGTGCAGCCTCCACACCCCCTGGAGACAGCTCTCTTCTGTTCTCGAGTCCCTGAGAGCCAGAATGGGCTGATTGGCAGTGGATTGGGGTGTTTGTAATCTTACATTATCTGTTCATTTGTCCCCAATCAATGTCAGTCAACATACTGTTTTTGAGATTCAACTTGATTGGGGCACGCATCCGAATTTCACTTCTCTCAGGCCAGAGTGAGACCCCCTTGTGTGGACCAGTTATTGGCTCATCTCTGGACTCTGGGTTGTCACCATCTTTGGGCTGTGTGACTAGCACCCCGCGACGCGTACAGGGCTCAGGTTCTAGAGCCAGATTCTCCTGCGCTCTGTCTTGCTTCTGTCACCTGTAAGGTCTGTAACATTGGCATGGTGAGTTGCGCATTGGACTGCTATCTGCAAGGTCAGCAGTTCAAAACCACCAGCTGCTCCACCGGATAAAGATGAGACTTTCTTCTCTACTCTGTCCTCTAGGGTCACTGTGAATTAGAATGAAATCGATGGCAGTGAGTTCTATTTCTGTGTTCATGGTGGGTAATTGGCTTCACCCCTCCGTCTTCACTTTTCTTACCCATAACATGAGGCCGCTCATCCTAAGGGAACCGAGAATCGATTCGTAGGAAATGCCAGCTTTACCACATGGAGAAGGTGAGCAAAATGTCTTTGGATTCCCCGAGAACCCTGGAGCAGACTTTCCCCGCTCCATCAGCGAGGCCAAGGAGCTCAAGGTGAACAACAATGCCTCCAAGAGCTCGCTCAGACGTTTGGTGGTTTTAAGACCCTGTTCTTTGGCGCCCTGGTGGCACAGCGGTCAAGCACTCAGCTGCTAGCCTGAAGGTTGGTGGCGTGGACCCAGAGGCAGCCGTGGTCGTCTGCAGAGAGGGGTGTTCCTGTCGCCAGGCGCCATCTAGTCAGTTCCGACTAGTTTGTCGACAGCCTTGGTGGGCACCAGAACCCGGGGATGGGTGGCCCTGAACCCTGCTGGGCCCTGCACCATCCTCACCAAGCCCCCCATGCCTGTGCCCAGGCTTCCCTGTGGGGCAGTTGTCCTTGGATCTAGAGGGTCATGATGACTCCGAGTCCACTGGCCCACTCAAAGTTTGTTTTGTACTGGGGTTCTTTGAAGATGCTCGGGCGGTACCTGGACATGCCCTCTTTCTCCATCCTCCTCCTCACAGCACCGGAAACATCTACACAAACCCTTTTAGCATCTATTTCCATGAGGCACCCCCTCCCACCCCCAGCGCCACCAAAAGTGCGTTTCAAGGGAGCTGCGAACAAAGGGAAACTGGACTTGGGGGAAGGGAGTGGTGGCTTCACGCTGGCTCCTGGTGAGTAGCTCTGTCCCAGTGAGGTGTCTGCTATTTAAAGGCCAAGCTCTGTTCCCTAGGTCACCATGCATCTCTTTACTGTCCAACAGGGCTCATCCGAAGAGCTGGTCACCTTTCCCCAGAAACAGTGCTTGTCCAACAAATCACCACCCAAGTGTGTGGCACCTGAGCTGCGTCTGCCCTGCGAGCTGCTGCTGCAGGAGCCAGCCTCTCACTCTAATAGGACTCCCTGCTCTCCTGGGCTCGTGGCAGAGCAGGGCTGGCTGGTTGGTTGACAGGCTTGGCGGGTGCCAGAACCCGGGGATGGGTGACGCCAGGTCAAACTGGAGCTGGAGACAGCAAGCAGGGCGTCCTTGTGTGTACATTTACGACTCGTGCGCACACCCCCGGGCCATGGGGCATGAAACCATTTCTACCAGCACACGGGGAGGAGAGGAAAGAAGCAAGCTTTCCATGACAGACTAGCTCCGCCTGGACGTGAAAGTCAGACACCAACTTAAACACCACTTGCCTTTGGCATCAGTTCCCTCTCGGAGCGACCGTGCGTGCCAGAGTGGAGCTGGGCTCCGTGGGGCTCTCAGTCTTTGCTAGTCCAGAAGATCCCCAGCCCCTTCCTCCAAGGGACCCAGCTAGGCTTGAACCTCTGACCTTTCCCTCAGTCACCTAAAGCCAAGAGAGCCAAACTGCCCTCCCAGAGGGTAGAGCTGAAGCCCCCAGGGAAGGGGACTTCACTCAGGACCCAGACACCAGGACCAACCCACCACCAGGATCTGGGGTGATGGATGGTCTCCAGGAAGGAGATTGTCTCGAGCCGGAAGAGCTAACGACATTTGTTCCGCTGGGCGCGGGCCACGTGTGTTGCCGGATGCCCTTCTTCCCTTCCACCGCCTCCCACTTGGGGTGGGAATGCCTCCCAGGTGCCCGGCCCACCCTGAGGTTTTGGAAACAGATCACAGGTGGTCCAGATTGTGCACATTCACAGATGCAGAGGGATTTTGCCCCAGGATGCACTACACCTAAAATCTCACCCGTGTTTAATTTAGATGGTTCCGAAGATGAGACCTTGGTCTGGGAGTTGCTTTCAGACTTTGGGAATGACGTCATGGGGTGAATGTGTTTGACATGTGGGCAGGATCTGAATTTGGGGCAGCCGAAGGGGAGCATGTTATGGATTAAATTTTAGGCCCCCCCCCCTTTTCTCCGCACCCCCCCATTGTAAACCCTAGTCTTGAGGCCTGTGGTTATGGAACTCTTTGGGGATGGGGTGTCTTTGTTTTGTCCATGGGGCAGGATTCCTGTAGGGTGTGTCTGGAGTCAATCTCCTTTGATTGGTGGCAATAAAAGATGGAAAGCCAGCCAGTGAGCGGGGGGGTGGGGTAAGGTGGATGCCAAGACACACAGAGATGGCCCAGGAACCAGGAAGCAGAAGCCACAGAGACAAGGGCCACCACCCCACCCCACCCATGCCCATCTCACAGAGAAGGGAAGCCTGCCCCCAGAGCCTGTGCCCTGAATGTGGGCTTCTCGGCAGTGAGTCGATCAATCCTGCTTGGTAAAGCCACCCACTGGCGCCCTTCCTGTTCTAAGAGCACTAGAGAAGGAAGACGGTGGCCCTGCCCATCAACGAACTGTCCCACCCACACCTGACCAAGGACAGGGCATGTGATTTGACGAGGCCAGGTCCGTGCTCTTAAGGGACAGATGGAAAGATGGAAACACAGCACAGGGTCCTTCCGTCCATGCTGGTAGGACTTGATGAGATGACCCTGTGCCTTCACATGGACCGGAATGCTTGTTTCTGAGCCTGGCCCTCCCTCCCTGCCTGGCTGCTCAGAGCCACCTGTTAATCTCCTAGATTAGAGTCTGTAGAGTTGACCCAAGGAGGTGGCTTCTTTGGTAGATGTGTCCCCTGTCTTCTTTGAGTCTTTTTTTTTTTTTGCACATATTCACGGCCCTGGTGAATTTCTCATATACTATGACAGCAGGTTCATAACTCAGGAGGCCCCGCAAACCCAGGGGTCCCCCCAGACCAAGTAGGAGAGAGGTCATTGGGTAGGTGTGTGCTGGGAGGACTGGGGACTCAGGTCCACTGGGGGTGTGTGCTTCATCTGTAGGAGGATCTGCGGCTCCAGTTCAGCCAGTGGCTCGGCAGGATGGAGCTGTCCGAGGTGCAGGCACTGCCCTGAAAACTCGGGGGGGGGGGGGGGGGGGGGGGGGAGGCGCAGAGGGGCGAGTTTGGGCTTGCAGACAGCTGCCAACACCTTGTCCTTGTGGGGTAACCTCAGGCAAGCCACCCAGACCCTGCTCCTCAAGTCCGGTCCCCACAATGCAGAGATCGTCCGTTTTATGTCACTGCCTGGTCATGGTGCTGGTCAACTGGTTGCTCTGAACCAAGGACGTCTCTGAGTGTGAGCAGAGAAAACACACTGTAAGAAACCCATGGTGAGAAGCTGATACCAAGGGCTCAAGTAGAAGGAAAATGTTTTGGAAATGAGTATGGCAACATAAGTACAAATGTGCATGATACAATTGATAGATGGGTGGTTGTTAGAGCTGTAAGAGGCCCCAATAAAATGATTTATTTTTTTAAAAAAGAAAGGAAGCTGAAGTTTTTCCAAATAATGTCGGAGACTGAGGCCAGTCTGTGGCATTCACTAAAGCACTGCAGTACTTGGTGCGCCAATATTTTAACTGATTGAAGACTTTAAAATATTGAAGCTTCCCACTCTTATCTTTAAATAATACATGGAGGCATTATGAAACTTTGCATGCTAAAATTCTATGGGAGAATATAAAAGTCCATCTGTCCGTCCATTCAGCTCTCCTCCTGTCCCCTGTGTGGCCAATCAGAGTTTTGCTCATCTGCCTACTGGAAAAGGTGGTGGGGAGAGGAGGAAAGGGTCACCATCAGTCACCTACCACTGGATGGAAGCCGACTGGTGTAGCTCTGAAGAGCACCCACACAGGCGTTCAACCGCTCTTGTTCTGACCCCAGGCTGGCCCTGTGAGATGATCTTGGGCAGGTCCTGGTTTTTCCATGTCGTCATGGAGATGGTGCTGTCCCTGCCTTTAAGGGTGGTGGGGATTAAATGAGATTGGGTATGAAGCCCTTAAAACACTTACAAATGAAAGTAGATTGGAAAGGAACTCCTCACGTAGAGACTGCCTCAGTAACTGAACGTTTGCTCCCTGAACCTAGCCCAGTGTGGTCGGTACATCATCTGGTGTCAACTGGAGACTATTAAGAGTGAAGGGGCGCAGTCTAGCCTGTCAATCGGGTCGCAGCTTGATGACCTCATTTGGAGGCGTGACGGAGATAAATAGCTCACAGGAGCCCAGATACACTCACTCCCTGCGAGACATTCCTGTGGACAAGCCACATGGAGCTACGCTGATGGAGCCAGAGCCCTGGAGCTGGAGGAACCATGTGGAGACGCACGCCAGTGCTGCAACTCCTGGATCCACTGGATCCACAAGACTTTCCACCCACTGGCCTGTGATCTTCCTGCTTTCCACATCATTGCATGGCTGTGTGAGTCTGAAGAGGAATTTATGGACTGTATTAGTCTAGGTACTTTGGAGAAACAAATCCACAGCGACTCATGTATAAGAGAGTTTTATGTAAAGAAAAGGTGCATCACGAAAACATCCCAACCCAATGCTGCCCAAGCCCACAAGTCCAACATTAACCC
>NW_022111313.1:1835198-1841084 GCF_000313985.2 Echinops telfairi
GGTCCCACCGGAAGTCTCCCCAGCAACTCTAGGGGGTGAGCTTGGCTCTCCACAGCATCCTGCTCCCCAATGCCTCTGCTTCCACCCCTCTCCCGAAGGCTCCTGTGTGTGGAGATGGGTCTAGTTATCCAAATGGGGGGCCTCGATGGACCTCCTCAGGCCTCCCCCACCACCCGAGCACCCCTTTCCCAGCGACTGACCCGGAGCCCTGTCTCTCCTCTTCCCAGGGAGTCCGACCTGTTCCTACTGGACAGCAGAACCCTCTGGGCCTCAGAGGAGGGCTGGCTGGTGTTCGACATCACGGCCACCAGCAACCACTGGGTGGTCAACCCCCGGCACAACCTGGGCCTGCAGCTCTCCGTGGAGACTCTGGACGGTAAGGCCCCTGGCCCCTGCCCCCACCCTGCACTCAAAAGACCAGCCTATTCACCTCAATCCTAAACTTCCCCCTCTCCCTCCCCTTGCCTGGCAACACCCAGGACCGGGTGAGGCTGTGTGCTTAAAGTGTGGCGTGCTGGCGTGCAGGACCTCTGTCCACCTGCTGCATCAGAACCTGCACCTGAGCCCAAGCCCCAGGTGGCACCTGTACACCGGGCCTTCTCATCCGCAGCATGACCCTTCTGTGCTATGCAGCTTGTGAGGCTGAGCGGCACCCACCCCTTAGATGCCACATGCCTCTCTCCATGCGCTGCCAAGTGCCCCCTGGGGGACAACGTGGCCCCTGAGATTCGAGCCACGGTATCCATTTCCCCCCCCAGGCCCTGAGCAGGACTCTGCTGAGTCTCAAATGCTGGGAGAATCAGCCCGGCCCCTCCCACTGGGTGCACACATTCTAGAAATGACATCACTGGCCTCCTTTGAGAAGGGCAGGCAAGAAGGCCATGCACCGAGGGGAGGACCAGACATGAGCCTGGCCACGCCCATTTCTCTTTCCTCCCGTGCATTTCTACTCTGGATGTGTGGCTTTTTCCATCATCCAATTGGAAGGAAAAATGTATTCATCTGTTTTGACGACGTAACTCACACCGTGACTCAATCAAAGCCAACTAAGTGTGCAGCCGTGAATAACACCCCTCCCACCACCTCTTCCCCAGCTGCTGAGTTCCACCAAAGAGGCGACTCTTGGCTTTTGTTTGTTTGTTTGCTTTTTACAAAAGCCAAACCCATCGCCATCAAGTTCATTCCAGCTCATAGCGCCCCTACCTGACAGAGGGGGGCCCGCCCCTGATGGGTTTCCAAGACTGCACCTCTGTACAGGAGTAGAAAGTTTCATCTTTCTCCCACACAGGGGCTGGTGGTTTTGAACTGCTGACCTTGAAGTTAGCAGCCCAACTCGTAACTGTTGTAACTTGCCATCAAGCCGATTCCAAGCCCTGGTGACAACAGCAGGAAACCCCGCCTGATCCCATGCCCGTCCCCCATCATCATGGCCGCTGTGCCCGTTCATCTGGAGGCGGCTCCCCATCAAAGGGAAGCAATTACACATGATTCCACTGGCTTCCTTATTCCCGCCCATGCCAACCTAGGATATAGCGTGTCCCTCACCTTTTCTTCAAAGGTCTGTGGAAGGCTGGAGCTTGAAAAGAGGGCACCTAGACCATTCAGGTGGGAGCCCAGGTGGCATGGTGCTGACACGTTGGGCTGCTAACCGCAAGGTCAGCAGTTCCTAACCACCAGCCGCTTCTTGGGAGACAGACGGGGGCTCTCTGCTCCGGTAAAGAATTACAGTCTCAGAAACCCCACAGGGCAGTTCCACATTGTCCTGTAGGGATGACATGTGCTGGAATCGACTCTGTGGCAATGTTTTTTTTTCTGGAAAATACCCACAAGCTTCAGAAAACCAGGCTGACTCGCCTAAGGCAGCATGCCTTCTGGGAAGGGGCCTCAGAGTTGAGGGCCACGCTCCCATCTTCTGGTCTCTGTCCTTGTCCTGCTGTGCCTCTGCCTTCCCTCGCTGTCCCATCATGCTTCTCCTTTCCCAGCCCCTCAGTCTAGACAGGCCCTGGAAGGGGCCAGAGTTGCCCATGGCACTGTACTGAAAGCAAGCACACTATGACCGGTGTGCCCCATTCAGTCTGCCGCTGGGTTTTGTGGCCTGTGAGGTCAAAGTGGTTCTTCTCCTTTTTGTGTGTTAAGTGGCTGGCAGAAATGAAAAGACGAATACCATGTCATGGCCCCTGCCGTTCCCACTCAGTGTCTATCAATAAAGTTTTATTGGAACACGGCCCCTCACACCTATTTCCTGAAGGACCTTTCTCCCCTGTCCCCTGCTGGAAAGCGTGTGGGCTCACACTGGGCCCCATGTACTGCCTAGTCCCTCTCGTGGGAGAAGCGCTCAGCTGGGGCAGCAAGTGGGGCGTCCACTCAACTTGCGGCTGTTGGGAATCTGCGAGGGGCCCCAGTGGCCCTGAGGGTGGTGTGTCGGACTGCTAAGCACAGGGTCAGCACTTTAGACCCCTTTCCGCCCCCAGGAAGAGGCAGAGTATCGGGAGCCCCCAGGGCAGTGCTCTCAGTCCTCTGGACTGGATGGCAGCCCAAGGGGGGTTGATGTGTGTGAGGATCTCCTGACGGAGAACGAGGCACAGGGACGTCCCGGTGGATTTGGGTGGCAGAGTCACACCTGACTGTGGCGAGCGAGGGCTCCCCGCTGCCCTGTGGCTGTTTCCCCACCTGGGGGCGGGTCCTTCCTAGACTCCCCAGCTCTCCTCAGTCCCTGGCTTCTGCTTTTTGATCCGGCCTGCTCTGCTGGCTTGGTTGGCACGCGGGGGTGGAGGGGGGTGGGGGGCAGGTTTGGGTTTTCCTCTTCCTAGGTAACACCCATGCTACTTAGGTCCAGAGTTGGTGCTGGAGCTGCCAGCATCTGTGTTCCACAGAGCCGGTTCTTCCCCTCTTTACCCCCAGCTGCCGCTCCCTCCTCCTCTGTGGGGGAAGCCACGCTGCCCACCCCCCTTCGAACCCCATTTCTGCTGCTTACAGCCCTGTGACCCCGGTGAGTCACCAAACGTCCCTCACCTGGACAATGGGGTTAATAGCCGCCTCCTCAGCCTCCAGACTTGTGGAGAGGGATTAGGTGAGCTCATGCAGGTGAGAGCTTAATTGCTCCCCGGTGGCAGGTACTAAGCTGTAGTGCTGTCTGTCATTGTCTGGTAATCCCCACCCTCACCCAGTGAGGCCCATACTATTGCCAGCGCCCCATGGTGCGCTTTGGAAACAGGCTCCTGGGCTCCCTGCACTGCAGCACACCTGGGGACTCCCCTCCACCCAAGGGTCACAAGGTACAGCCTAGACTGAGTGCCCTGTCCCTCCCATCAGAGGCCTCCACTGAGACTCTGAGACCAGAAGGGTGCCCCTCCCCAGACTCGGGTTGCAAGACCCTGCCCTAGCTTGGTGTGGTGGCCAGGGGCCAGGCAGGACTATCCCCAAAGACTGTCAGGGGAGGAGTGAGGTGACCAGGCTCTGGGCGTGGTTGGGTTCAGCTGGGTTGAGATGAGAGGCAAGTGGGCTGGCATTTCGGAGGCCCCAGGCTTAAGCCTGGTCAATTTCTTCATATCTGAACTGTGAAGACACCCCGACATGAGTGTCCTCCAAGAACACTCCAATGGGGTCACACCCTCAAAGTGGAGTGCCCAGGGCTTACACTGGAGTCACAGCTCAATCCACAACGAAGGGCATTGAGGGACTGGAGGGCCTGTGTCCACCCCATGTGATGCTCCTCATGGCCCCGGGGCCACTCGCCGCAGGGCTGTGGTCACTCAGAGCAGACCTGGCTCCTTGTGGTCGCTCCACATCCTGTTGGTGCTGAAGTCCAACTGGGGGAACAGTGAGGAGACCTTGACCACCCAGAATCTGGGGCCACGACTTCTGGGGCTGGAGGAGCCTGGGCAGCAGCCTGGAGCCGGGCCCTTGGCAAATGTCCCTAGTGCTGGATGATCTCACTTGACGCCTGAGCCTTGGTGAATCCAGAGAAGGGGCTAAAATGAATGTGTTTCCCACAATTAACAAAGAACGCTTGAAGGCCGGATGCCTTTGAGGGGGCAGCCTATGGCCCCCGGCCTGGAAAACAAAGAAGCCACAAGACAACAAGGATGCCAGCCCCTCTGTGGGGGGTCATGCCCCCTCCTTCCCTCAGAGCCCTCATTCAGGCGGCCAGGGGCTGCCCCGAGCTGGGTGTGCAATTCTGCCTGTGTTAGTCTGGGTTAACTAGAGAAAAAAATCCAGAGACATGTGTATAACAAAGAGCTTTATATCGAAGAGTAATTGTATATTAAGAAAATATCCAAGCCCAGTCCAGATCAAGTCCACAAGTCTGATATTGCACCATATGTCCAATGCCAGTCCGTAAATTCCTCTTCAGACTCACACAACATATGCAATGATGCCGAATGCAGGAAGATCATAGGCCAGTGGGTAGAAAGTCTTGTGGATCCAGTGGCAGTGGAAGCATCTCAGCTCTTTTAGCTCCAAGCCATCAGTGTAGCTCCATATGTCTTGTCAAAAGGAATGTCTTGCAGGGAGTGTGTGTCTGGCCACCAGTGAGCTATTTATCCTCATAGCGCCTCCAAATGAGGTCATCAAACTGACCTGTTGACAGACTAGACTCCACCCCTTTGCAAGTTGACAGATTATGTAACTGCCACACTGCCTCAGCCTCCTGGTCTTAGAGCGGGCAGAGACGGGCGCTGACTGGCCCCTGCCCTCCACTCGCCTTCCCACAGCACTGCTTCTGCACCTTCCTACCCACTCTGGGAAAGCATGAGAACTCAGTGCCCCTTGAGGCCCGGCAGCTCTCCTCACCCACCACTCAGCTCTCACTTTCCTGAATTTTCCGGGACTCGGAGGCTGGAGCGGTGACTGCTCAGACGTGACTCTGCTGCACCAGGCTGTGGGCTCCGTGTCTGCCCTCCTGGGAATGGCACCTGTCACCCCATTTTCCTCCTCTGTGAAACCAGGACCAGGCCTCCTTCCAGAAAGGCGCTGGTGAGGGGCAGTGTTGAGTGCAAAGCCCTCATCCACAGTAGGCTTCCATTTTTGTTGAGAACCAATACAGGTAGAACCGACTCTGTCTGTTAGAAATACTTCCACCAGCCGGCGATGGAAAAGAAGGTCGTCTCACGAGGTGGGTGAGTTATGAGGAGCTCGGCTGCTAACCGGAAGGTCAGAGGTCTGACCCATCAGCCGCTCCGTGGGGAAAAGTACGGAGGCCCACTCCTTCACATCACAGTCTCAGGAGCTCTCCGGTCATCTCCTGGGAATCAAAAACCCAAACCAGGCTCACTGTCCTCGGATCAATTCTGACGCTACCCTAGAAAGCAAGGAAAATCTTTATGGCAGTAGACAGCCTCGTCTTTCTACTGAGGAGAAGCTGATAGGCTCAAATTGCTGACCTTGTGGTTATCAGCTTAATGTACGATCCATTATTATGCCACGAGGTCTCCTTCCACTGGGGACATCAGGGATGTTCCTAACAAGTCTGAAATAAGGGGGTCTGCTACTATTGAGTTAATGCTACTCTTGGCGGGCCGTTGGACCAGGGTCAGGAAGCTCTCTCTGTCGAGTGCCAGGTAGTACATACCGTAGGCCGCACGAGTCACGTGGTGCCAGCTATACCACCCAACGTTCCTGTTGGCGGCATGAAGATCACCGTAGACGGTGCATAAACAACTGTGTGTGCCTGTGTTCCAATAAAACTTTATGGACAAAACCAGGCTGCAGTGCCCTGGTTAGATGATCAACAACAGGCATGACTTGTTCCCTTTGGCCCTCTTGACTGCTCCATCTTGAGTCTGTCTTGGCTCCCCTGATGGTTACTGATGAGATGGGGGCGCCCCAGGGAGCTGTGGTGATGTCTAGAGACAGTTTTGGTGATCACACCTGGAAGATGAGGGC
>NW_022111313.1:1841184-1843579 GCF_000313985.2 Echinops telfairi
ACTGATGAGATGGGGGCGCCCCAGGGAGCTGTGGTGATGTCTAGAGACAGTTTTGGTGATCACACCTGGAAGATGAGGGCGAGGGGGTCAGCGTGCTACTGGCACGTAGTGGGCTGAGGCCAGGGAGGCTGCTACACACCCTACAGCACCCAGGGGAGCCCCCAACCCATCCATATCCATCCCCAAAGTCCATGTGACCAGCTGTATCTCATTCCAGGTGTAGAACACAGTCTGGTGTGGTGGATGGGCACTGGCCCTCCACCACCACCACCCGTAGATGAGTTTGCTGAAGGAGGGGGAGTTAGCATAGTGTGAGGCTCTAGGAAATGCCAGCGCCCACCTGCCCTCCGTAGGGTGTCCAGAGGGAGCCTCTCCCCAAGTCACCTGCTCACACCCTGCCTGCAGCACTACACTGTGAAGCTGAACACGGTTCCCCACTTCCTGCCAGTGACCCCGAATCCTATTGCCAGGAACATTTGTGCACAGGTTTTTGTGGGATTTGTGTTGCCGGTTTTCTTGGGCACTTTTCTGGAATAGCTTTTGACGAATTGCCAGGGCTTCCCCGACCTCTTTTTGGATTCGGCATGGAGCTGAAAACTTCAGTCAGTCCTCAAGTTTCACAGCAGCAGGACTGCTTCCTTCCTGCCGTCTGAGGCAGGCCTGAGATCTTTCCAGCCGGGCACTCTGCCCTCCAGCCTGTGAGAAAGGGGTGCCAGCTCAATAAATCGCCAAGGGCACGAGAAGTCAAGCCTGGTCTGCCTGTCTCCACCCTGCCTCCTACTGGGTCGGCCTCACGTGAAAAGCTGCTCCTCCTTCTGGTCGCCGGATGGGTGATGGTTTCTGGGGCTCCCTCGACCCCCCAGGAGACCTGTCCAGTGAGGCAGGAAGCGGCTTCTGGATGCAGGCGTGGGGAGTTTGCTGTCCCAGATCTCCCAGCATGCCTCTTCCATTCACGGGCCCACAGTGGCCATGTGCTCATAGTTATGGTGGCCCCGAGTGACAGAGGAGAGCGATCCCCAAGGGTTTCCTAGGCTGTCAATCTTAAGGAGCGGATCGCCAAGTCGTTCTCTTGGAGAGCCGCTGGGTGGGTTTGAACCACCGACCTCATTGTTAGCAGCCAGGACGTACCTGTTGCACCAGCAGGACTCCTCAGTTGCTGCACATTAGGCCCCTAAAGTCCCTGAGTGGCGCACATGGTTAAGGTCTTGACTACTCACCGAAAGACTGTGTATGCAATCCACCCAGAGGTGCTTCAAGAAAGGGCTGGTGACCTGCTGTTGATGGGTTCCAAAACCCAAACTAGTTATCTTCCCTGGAGTCCTAGCCACCCCCTGTGGGCTTCCGAGACTGTGACTGTCGACGGGAGTAGAAAGCTCAGTCTTTCTTCCTCGGAACTGCTGGTGGTTTCGAACTGCCGACCATGGGCATCGCAGCCCGATGTGTAACCACTGCACCACCAGGACTGTGATCGGTCGGATAGCTGGAAATGCTGTGCAGCAGGGCTGCTCTGCCCCCTCCGGGTCGCCCTGAGATGACTAGACAACAGCTGGTTGGGCCGGGCTGGGTGAACCCCTGTGAAGAGGCCGGAGGGGTGTCGGCTGAAGGCACAGCGGCCAAGACAAAAATGGAGTTCGTTGCCAAGAACAGGCGGATGTGCGACTTGGCGAGGCTTTGTGCCCATTTTGCAGGTGAGGGGGTTGAGGCTCCCTCAGGCAGCTCACCTCTCTCGGGCCACACAGGCTGGTCGGTGGCACAAGTGGGATTGGACTGATGTCCTGGCTCTGCCTGTCCGGACAGCCGGAGGTCACAGGCTGGGGTCAGCAGCCCCAGAGCAGCACTGGGCTTCGGGTTTTTACTTTGCTCTAAAAGCCTGCTGGTGTGGGGCAGGGAGGAGAGCACGGTTCCTATTGGATCAACCCCGATGGTCCTTTTATAGAATCGTTTCGAGCTTGGGAGTCTGGTCAGAAAGGCAGGCAAAGCCAGGAACCGCCAAGCGTGGAGGAAGGGTGAACCCCCGGTGCTGGTCTGTCTTGGCTGGCAGGTTGGCTGCATTTCTGGGGCCTGGGCACTCCAGGGGAAGGTCATTCCAGACTGCGATGGATTGGCCCAAGGCCTCCAGCAGCCACTACTGCTCCCCAATGGGAGTCTGAGGCTGTGTCTCGCCATCAGCCTGATCCCCAGGCTTGCTCTGGGGTGTCCCTGATGGTCGTCAGGCCTGTTGTCACGGGTGAACCAGCCCTGCCTGCCTTTTCACTGGACTGCGTGGGAGCCGAAGGCGTTGGCGGCACCACTGTCCATGCACGGGTTGTTCTCGGCCCTGCCTCACTCAACCGATCAGAAGAGCCCGCCAGAAGGACCCCTCCCTCAACCTGCACCCTCATGTCCAGGACCCTTG
>NW_022111313.1:1843679-1858295 GCF_000313985.2 Echinops telfairi
CCTGCCTCACTCAACCGATCAGAAGAGCCCGCCAGAAGGACCCCTCCCTCAACCTGCACCCTCATGTCCAGGACCCTTGGCTCACTCACATCTTCCTTCCCAAACTTCCCCAGGAGCCTTCCGAGCCCTCCTCGCTGGGGGCTGCTGCACAGACTCCCAGAGTCCCTCGGGCTTTCTCCTCGGGAGGGGCGCTGTCAGCAGACAAGGGCCTGACTGCACAAACGGCCAGGGAGCTTGCGCAGGGCTGGCCCTGATCCACACTGGCCCAGGGAGGGCACCCCGGCTCACCCTCATCTGTACAGGGCTCTATCTGACCCACCCTATCCTCCGTCGCTTCACCCTGACCGCTTCCCTCGGGTGTCACTCGGGCCTTCAAAGGACGTGGGAAGAAAACGTTCACTGGGAAATAGATTTAAAGAGTGGCATTGTCTCTGCCTACCCACCTTTCTCACCCCAACCCACTGCCTGCAAGGCGATGCTGCCTTTACCGGGTTCAAGGTTGTACATCTGAGCAGAGAGCCTGTCTACCACGTCTTTTTCCCTTCCCCGCCACAGGCAGACTGGTCTCTGCTCAGGCTCCCGGGGGCTTCTGCCTCTTCCGGAGGGAAGGCCAAGTGATACCTGGGGGGCTCCCTTTTGTGTATCTAGGTCACTGCTCAGAAGCCCTTCTCCGGGGCATGGTGCCCATCCGGAGGGCTCTTGGCCACTGTCCACTGTCCTTGGCCCAGAGAAGGCTTCTGTGTGCCCAGCCTTGTTGAAATGAGGTGGGTCAGGCAAGCTGCTGTGGCCAATGACCTGTGTGCACATTCCGTGAACCACTAGCCTGTGGCCTCCTTCCCTCCCCGCTTCAGTCACTACCAGATGGCAGGGGGTGCCTGTGCTCCCGCCGCCCCCTGCGCCGTGTGGGCCAGGCCTTTCTGTGTTCATTTCCTGGCGAGCTCTGAGCTGCTCGCTCAGCGCCCGCCGCCACAGTCGGTGCACAGCAAACCCATGCAGGTGCCTGACCCAGGGACAAACCGGCGGGTGGAGAGACAGCTGCCCCTCGGAGCCCAGCACCCGACCTGGCCCTCCTCACCCTGCCCCTGCTCTATCCGGTTCTGTCTAGGACAGAGCATCAACCCCAAGGTGGCGGGTCTGATCGGGCGGCACGGGCCCCAGAACAAGCAGCCCTTCATGGTGGCCTTCTTCAAGGCCACGGAGGTCCACCTGCGCAGCATCCGCTCCGCGGGGGGCAAGCAGCGCAGCCAGAATCGCTCCAAGACGCCCAAGAACCAGGAGGCCCTGCGCATGGCCAACGTGGCAGGTACGCCCGGGTGGGAGGCAAGTGGTAGAGGGGCAGGATCCCGGGTGGGATCCCGGAATCCACTCCTACATTCTCCAGTGGGAGGGAAACTGCCAAGTCCTCCTCCCCCAGGGGGCCACTGTCTGCCTCGTGTGACCAAAGAGCAGTTGCCACCGGGCCGAGCCTGACTCCTGGCCCCAGAGGGTTTTCATCCGACAGTTTCTTAGAAACTGATGAATCGCCAGGCCTGTCTGTCAAGTCACCAAGTGCCAACTGCACACCAGCCCAGGGCGCTCACCCAGGCTCACCAAGTTGTTGTCCAGTGCCACCGAGTCGGATCCGACCCATAGTGACCCCGTGCACCACGGAGCCAAACACTGCCCGGTCCTGCACCACCCTCCCCATTGTTCCTGTACCTGAGCCCGTTGTGGCAGCCCTGGTGTCCATCCAGCTCGCCCAGGGCCTTCTCCAGGGACGGGTCACTCCAGACAGCATGTCCAAAGGACGGAAGACAAAGTCTTGCCAGCCTTGCCTCTAAGGAGGACTCTGGCCTTCCTTCTTCCGGTACAATTTGGTTTGTCCTTTTAGCAGTCCATGGAACTTTGAGGTTTCTTCTCCAGCACAATTCAGTGCATCAACTCTTCTAGGGCCTTCCAAATCCAGTGCCCAACTTTGCCATGCATATGATGCAATAAAGAACACCCTGGCTTGGGTCAGGTGCACCGTAGTCCTCAAAGTAACATCCTTGCTCTTCAATCCTCTAAAGGGGTCTCGTGCAGCAGATTTACCTAATGCAGTACATCCTCGGATCTCGACTGCTGCTTCCATGAGCAAGAATGGTAGATCCAAGTAAAACAAAATCCTGGACCACTTCAACTTGCCTCCATCTATCATGCTGTGAAGGATCGGTCCAGGTGTGAGATTTAGGTCTTCTTGGCATTGACTTGTAATGCACTCTGAAGGCTGCAATCTTTGATCCTCATCAGCAGGTACTTCCAGACCTCCTCACTCTCAGGAAGCAAGGTGGTGTCATGGGCACACCCCAAGTTGTTAATAAACCTTCCTCCAATCCTGACGCCACATTCTCCTTCGTACAGTCCAGCTCCTCGCGTTTCATCCGAGAAGCGCAAGTAGTAACGGACCAGACAGTGTCTACACAGGGATGCAGAAAGCGGGGAAGATCTGAGGGGAAGTTGCCACACCAACGTCCATAAACCAAGAGAAACCAGACCCACGGTCGCCGAGTCCACACTGACTCCTAGCGATCCCCTAGCACAGGGTAGAATTGCCCTGTGGGTTTCTGAGGTTGTAAATCTCTCTCTCTTTTTCCAGTTTTGATAGTTTTATTGTCGTGTCATCCACATATACAAGGCAATCATTGGATCGTATCAAGCCCCACAGTCCGTTGTAGGGCACTTTCTTCCTTCTGGTTGCAAATCTCAAGGGAGCAGAACGCTTCATCTTTTTTCCCTAAGGGTGGCTGGTGGGTTTGTGCTGCCAGCCCAGCGTGTAACCCACTATGTCAAATAGCAGGGCACCGGAGCCCGGACGGTAGCTTTTCCCCCTCTGATGAACATTTGGGGTGCTTGGGGCAGAGGCTGACGTGCAGTTTGGAATCTCATGAAACCGGGTCTGTCCAGTAGCACTGACTTCATTCTTCGCAACACGTAGGCCTTCTGATGATTTCCGCCCTGTTTGTTCCCGTCTGTCCGTTTGTTCTCCTATAAGGAGGAGTCTTGGTGGCATAGCGGTGACAACTGGGGCTGCTAACCCCATGGTCAGCAGTTTGAAACCAGCCACTGCATGTGAGAGATGAGGCTTTCTACTCCCCTCCAGATTGACCGCCTCAGAATTCCCCAGGGACAGTGCGACCCTGTCGAAGAGGGTCCCTGGGAATCAGAACAAACCTGGCGGCAAGGGACTTGGAGCCTTGGGAGGTGATTTTTAAAGGAGCACCGTTGTCCCTGGCGATGGTCTATCTTTTGTGAGTTCATCTGGTAGTTTCGACTCAAAGTTTGAAGAGTAACTCTGGGAGATCGTCCTGGGGAACTCTGGGCTCACCGGTCCCATGAATCTGGGTTTGTCATTGTGTTTATTAAGGAATGGGAAGTTCTGGTCCACGTTGTTTCCTCCCATTCTGTCAAGGTCTCCCTATTGTGGCGCTGAGGAGAACAGCTGGAAGTGGTAGGTGGGCTCCATCTAGTTCTTCTAGTCTGTGGTTCCTGAGGCTCAGAGGCAGGTAGAAAGGGGGTCGGGGGACTGGGGCTTAAGTACTTTGCCCAAGAGCAAACAGCAAGACACTGGCTGCTCTGGGATTTGAACCAGAAGAATCTAGGTTGGCACCCATGTTTGGCTTTGCTGGGTGGTGTCTCCCTGCACTAGAAAACCTGTCGGGAGTTTTTTGACATTTCTCCAGGCGTTGACTGAGCTCCTACAGGGACTGCCGGTTTTGTGTCTCCCACCCCTTGACAGCTGGCTTTGTCCCAGGCGTTGGATTGGGGCTGTGGTTGGGACTTGGGTCCTCTCCCCGAAGCGAATTGAGAGGCAGATGTTGACGGCATCCTGCTGCCTGAGCTTGCTGGGATCTAAAGACTGTACATTATAGTCCTTGGGTTTGGGGGCTGGGCTGACTTAGAACAGCTCCCAGTTCTGGGAACATCTGTGTTGGTAGGTTATATCTGTGCGTGTTATGGTACAGGTGTCTGCATCACTGGGGTGTGTGTGTGTGTGTGTGTGTGTGTGTATGTGTGTGTGTAAGGACCCTCCTAGGCGCTCGCCCAGGTGGAACGACGGACCAGGTGTCCTTCTGGGCCACACACGCAGAGCTTCTGGCAGCGGCACTCAGAAGCCACATGCTCAGGCCTGCCTCCTGCAGGCTCCCGGCCCCCGGGGGCCTTCGATGCTCTTCAGATGATGTGGTTTTGAGTTGAGAAACGATGGGTCCCTTGCCTCCCTTCACTTCCTCCTCCCCGCCCACGTTTGGACCCAACTCCTAGCTAATTATCCATCGTCACCAGCTTTTCGGGAAGGGGGGGGTGTTTGATCCGAGCACCAGCTGTAACTTGTTAGCTGCAGCCGGTGGCTCGGGTGGAGGCTGAGGAGGTGGAAGGAGCTGCCTCTGGGCCTCCCTGCTGCTGCTGGGGCCGGTGGGGCTGGGGCCCTCTGCCTCTGGGACCCCAAGGTGTCTCCCCTTCCCCACCTTCGTCCTCATAAGAAGAGGTCATTGCCAGCCAGGGTGCAGCACAGCACCAAGGAAACACACAACATTCCTCTAGTTCTTAAATGCTACCCCCACCCCCACGCTCCACTATCACAACCCCAGTTCTACCTTACAAATCCCGCTAGACCGGAGCATGTACACTGGTACAGATAAGAGCTCTTGACACACAAAATCCAGGACAGATAAACCCCTCAGGAACAGTAATGGGAGTAGCGATACCATGAGGGTAAAGGGAAGACAAGGGAGAAGGGGGGAAAACAGGGAACCAACTACAATGATTGACATATAACACCCCCTCCCCCACCGAGGGGCACGAACAACAGCAATGTGGGTGAAGGGAAACAGCAGACGGGGTAAGATACGAAATTAATAATAATTTATAACTTACCAGGGGTCCGGAAGGGTGGAGGAGGGAGGGGAAAAAGAGCTGATACCAAGGGCTCAAGCAGAAAGAAAATGTTTTGAAAATGATGATGGCAACATTTGTACAAATGTGCTTGATACAATTGATGTTTGGATTGTTATAACCGCTGTGAGAGCCCCCCATAAAATGATTTATTAATTTAAAAAAACAAAGAAGAGGTCATCACTCACTAGGAGTGCCAGTGACATTCTCCAGGGTACCTGAGGGTCACAGGGCTGGAGGGGCAGTGCGGGGGGGACAGGGGGAGGGGCTCCCTCACAGCAGGACCAGGTCTGATACACACCCACATGCCTGCTGTCCGCTTGGTGAGCTGCGCTTGGCCATGAGGCCCTGATAGTCAGGTTTCTACAGTCTGATGGCTGCCCTTGCTCTGACTGGCCAGGCATGGCCAATCAACTGCAGCACTCCCTTCCCCTGATGCCCACGCACCTTTAGGATAAGTACCTGCACTCGATGCAAGTGCCATTTGCCATCCCAGACCCCAGGTTGTTGGCACCAGGTCCCAGGACCTGGACATGCCTCCTTTCTCACTCTCACCACTGCATGACCTTGGGCCCCAGCACCTTGTGAGATTTCTACTCGGAATTCCAGGGGGCAAGTGGGCTGGGGCAGCAGGGTTCTGACGCTCCTGATGCTCCTTGGCCTCAGGAAGATGTCCCTGGCTGCTTGTCAGGGAGAGCTGGGTGCTGCAGCTCCTAGAAGCTCCCTCTGAGGAATGCATCATGCCAGTGTTTCTACCCATGTTTGAATGTTACCTCCGCTTTTTATCTGTTCCCCCATGCTACCGAAACAATGCAATCCATCCCCAAAGCCTTACAAAGAAGTGAGCAAAACACCTACCACCCAGGGTTTTAAAACTTAGACTAGTGAAACATTTCAAACAAACCTGAGAGCATCCCAAGTCGTCATCATTTAAACAACCAAACCACCACCCATATTTTGGACAAAATTGAACTTTTTCTCTGTTTGAAAAAGTTTCTGTTTAAGAAATAGAATTAAAGCTGCAGAACAGCTATCTCGGGGACAATGATTGGTTTCTCCTTTGCAGAACAAAGGAGCCAGGAGACCAAGATAAATCCAGTCCACAGAGTCGTGGACTCAAACTACGGCCTCCTCCACCCCAAGACCACAAGAACCTGGCCTCCAGAGGACCTATCCCTGGGGCTGTCCTCTCGCTCAGCTAAAAGGGAGGGAGGGGGCATCACGACCGACCCTCGCTGCTGCCTCCAGCCCATTGGCCCTCTTGTCCTCACTAACCACTCCCTCCCCAGCCTTGACCCCACCCCACGTCTCCATGACCTGACGGCCATCCCTTCTTATTCTTGGGGGATGTTCAACCTTGTCCTGTCGAGTGTGACTCATGATTTTGGGTGACTCCAGCGGTCCTGAGGGACAACCTCCCATCATCCTGGTGTCTCCACCCCCCAGAGTCCCCATCCTAGACCCCTCGTCCTCTGGCTCGCCCTCGTGTCCACACTAACTCCCAGTCCCCGGCACAGCCTTGCTGCGAGGGGTGCTTACTCATCACCATCAATTTGGCCCCAGCTCACGAGCCAGGAACAATGTACACCCCTGTCCATCCCTGTCCAGCGGCATGCAGTGTGGCCGAGTCCCGTGCCACAGAGAAGACCACCTCTGTGGTGTAAGGCAGGCACTCACACTGCAGGTAGCCCGCCTGTCCTGTCCTCTGCCTTTGTTTCCCATCCCACTTCTCTTGACAATGGGGTGGGGAGGGTTGCCTTGTACCACGTGCTTATTCTTTGATGGTCTGGCCATCTCGAGACTGTATCCCCATAGCGACAGGGAATTCCCTCAGGTCCCATCTGTATCTCCAATGCCTAGGAGAGTGCTGTCACTCAGTGAAAACACAGCTGAATGAATGATGGGGTGGAGGGGGGCGGGGATCCCAATGTAGAGGCTCCCAGGTGTACAGTGGCAGGAACGTGGCTGTGCCACTCAACGAGGCCACGTTGGGATCTGAGTGTCTGTGTGGTGCCGGATTCCTCCTACAAACACAGGCAATTCTGTTACAATCGAGTCAATGCAACTTCTTTATGGGTTTGTATTAAAAAAACAACTCTGCCACTGAGTCGATTCTGACTCGTAAGGACCCTACAGATCAGCGTAGAACTGCCCCTGTGGATTTCCCAGGCTGCGACCCATTACAGGAGCAGAGAGCTAAATCTTTCTCCCATGGAGCTCCTGGGGGCTTTAAACTGCTGACCTTGCAGTGAGCAGTCTCTCTGTGACCCACTCCACTTCTGGAGACTCGGTGTGTGTGTGTCAGCGCTGTGGATCCGAGGGGAACTGCCCTCGGCAGGGTCTGAATGGCCATTTCTCAGCAGATTGCTCTGCTTTTTTCCCCCGGGGAACCGCTAGGTGGACGGACCAACCACCCTTCCTTTAGTAGCTCAGCACATAAACCCCCTGAGCCACAGACATAGAGCACTGAGGGTTCTGAAAAGCAGATGGCGATACACACAGCAGGCGATTGAACCCCCCAAGCCTTCTTCATTCCAGACCTGAATCTTTTGGGGAAAACCCTCTGAGAGCATTCCGGGATTCCACGCTGCCCTTCACCCCCTCTTCTCCCGCCCAGCCTTTTTCTTCCTCCCTCCCACCCGGACTGCCCGTCAGTCTGTACCCCCGCTCCCCCACCCCCCAGCTGTGGGTGAGCACCTTCTTGGCACAGGAGAAGGTGGATGGAGAGGAATCCCCTAGTGGATGGGTCAGCGGTCCAGGACACACGCCATGGGAAAGCCGGAGGTGGCGGAGAGACAGGTTTCGGTTAACGGAAGGAGCCCCTGCAGCTGCAGGGTGGAGAGGGGGCTGCGCAGGGACAAAGGTCACGAGTGAGTGTGTTTGTGAGCAGGGTGGATTTCTGTACTGTTTACAAGCACTGCGTTCCTATCCCAAATGCCTACCGGCCACGCAAGCCTCCAGAAACCCCCGTGCCTCTCTCCCCTTTGTCCGCAAACAAGCAGCTGTCGGGTGGGTTTCTGGAAGGTCAGTGGGATGTGACCTTCTGACCTCTTCACCGTGGTGGTGATGGGGGACACTCACGTCCCAACCCTGGCTTGATGGTCTTCTCTAGCCCCTTCCAGAGGGGTGGGCATCCTGGAGTGGACCCCTAGAGAAGGTGCTTCCGATGGCGCCAAGCTGGGATGTCCCTGGTGCTCTGGTGGCCTTGTGGAGCCCAGGACAGAAACCACATTTTAAGAAGCCAATGTTGATAGAAGAATCCCAAAAGTTCTCTGGAGGTTGCCGGCTGGGCAGGTCTTCACACCGTCTTCTGCTTCTGAAAACACACCCTTCCCCCAGGGCCTTGCACACGAGTGTGCTGAGTGTGTGCTGATTTCACCTTTCCCCCCTTGTTCCGCTGTTGGGCCCTCCGTCCCCCACAGAGAACAGCAGCAGCGACCAGAGGCAGGCCTGTAAGAAACACGAGCTGTACGTCAGCTTCCGCGACCTGGGCTGGCAGGTAAGGGTGCCGGGCGCGTCCCAGGATGAGAAGCCCCTGGGGTGGGTGGCCCTTGTGTGTCTCCCGTTGGTGGCAGCTAGGACTGCACTACTCACCGGCCTGCGGCTGGAGTGGCAATGAAAGGGCACGTGGCCTAAGGATCTGCGGTGTCTGATACCTGTCAGCCGTGGCTTCTGTACCAATGGGTCTCCACGGGATGGGGTGCAGGGGTGTCCCACAAAACCCAAAGGTAGAAATATGCCTGCAACTCAAACTAGAACCAGGAACCTAACGCCGCCAGACCCTGGACCCCCTCGTCCCCATCCTGTGGATGGAACTCTCCCTGGGGACTGGGCCCAACTGTACATTGAGGGGACGTCCACAGAAGTCCCCCCTCCCTCCACTCTCCCCACCCCACCGTCCTGTGACGCTGTCCTCAGGACATCACCTGTATGGGCCAGGCCTGGTCACTCTTGACACCAAAGCCCACTTGTCTGGACCACTCTCCACCCCTGGAGATAAGACTCAGGTTTGCCCGTTCTGGGCTTGTTTTACATCCTGCTGGAGCCAAGAGGGGCCGCCACCCCTGTGTTCTGGTTCCACCGCTCAGGAGGGTGTGCAAGGGCCACATCTGTGACCCCGGGCAGGAGCCCAATTCCGAGTCTCGACTCCTGGTGGAGAGATCTCGGGCAGTGCATGCAAGTCCCATAAAACTCCAGGACAAGGGTCCAGCCGCACCCCTGACGCTCGCCTCTGTGCAGGACTGGATCATTGCCCCTGAAGGCTACGCTGCCTACTACTGCGAGGGGGAGTGCGCCTTCCCACTGAACTCCTACATGAACGCCACCAACCACGCCATCGTGCAGACACTGGTAGGTACCGCCTGTGCACCACTGCTGGGGTCCATAGAGAGCAGCGGTTCTCAACCTGGGGGTCGCGACAGAGGTCGCCCGATTCATAACCGTAGCAAAATGACAGTGATGAAGTAGCAACGAAAATAATGTTAAGGTCGGGGGTCACCGCAACATGAGGACCTGTATGCAAGGGTCGCGCTGAGAACCACTGCTCTAAAGCATGACCCCTGGGATCCCAGGGCAGGTGACCCTCCGTGGACTCATCCCTCCGTGGAAAGTGGTCAAAGGGATGGCGACGGTTTCTGGGAGCTGCTGCTGAGCTGGCGCCGACTGGTGTGCCACAGACCAAAACACCGCCCCACCCCATACCATCCTCCCAAGCATCCACGTAAACCAGTGGGGTGAGGGGACCCAATTGTAGCGAGGTTCTGGCTCTGCACGCTGCACTCGGGGTTCCTTCGCACGTGAAGTTGGGAGAAGCTCAGAACTGACGGAGGTGGCTTTCAAAGTGCCCCCGGGAGAGAGAGTGCACCCTGAGCATTATCAGGGATCCCCTTGCTCAAGCAGGGTGCCCTCTTGAGTGAGAGCATGGAGACTGGGGAGCCGGGTAAGGGGGGGGGGTGCGCAGTGCCTGGCCTCTCGAGCCACCTCTCACCGCTGCCAGCATGTGCTGTGTTCCAGGTTCACTTCATTAACCCGGACACGGTGCCCAAGCCGTGCTGCGCCCCCACCCAGCTCAACGCCATCTCCGTCCTCTACTTCGACGACAGCTCCAACGTCATCCTGAAGAAGTACAGGAACATGGTGGTCCGGGCCTGCGGCTGCCACTAGCCCCTCCTGGGAGCTGGACCCTCGGAGCCATGTTCTTCCAGACGGATCCTGCGTCTCCCACCCGCCTGCCTGGGCCAGGAGCCAGCCGACCAACCACCTCTTCCGGAGACCCCCTTCCTTCCCCTCCCCTGACTTCAGCCTCGTAGGAGTGTTTGGGGATTTGAAAGGCAAATGGCTTTCGATGGGTTTTCATTGGCATCTGATGGACCAGCAGCTGCCGGTGAACACCTGGCCGGAACAAACACAGAGCGAGGGCCATCTCAGCCGGCCATTGGCTGGGAGGACTCAGCGGTGCACTGACTCACTGAAGAATTAGGACGCCTTGAGCCAGGCCACCCAGCAGAGAGAGGACGAGGGCGGAGAGAGGGTGGGCATGGTCTTCTGTGCAGAAGGAAACTGATGCGGAAGTCCCTGTAATAAATGTCACAATAAAAAGGAATGAGTGAAAATGGTTAGGATCTTACGGGAGATTTTCCTAAACAATGGATCCCCGTTCCTTCATGTACTCTCATTTCATAAACAGAAGCCTTGACCCGTGGAGAGAGGCGAGGGGAGGCCGCACCATTCCTTTCTGGTTTCATTCAGAGGCACACAGACCTGCCCGGGCCCAAGGAGGGGTGGGTTGGGAGGGGTGACAAGTGGGGGCGAGTAGGATCTTTGCTAATAGGAGGGGGGGTGCTGACCTTGAAAACATGTCCGGTCGTTCAGATGGGTTTGCGGTGACCAACGTCAAAACAGGCAGGCAACAGCCCGCAGATGCCTAAGCCCGGTCTTCCGCTCTGCCCTGCGGTGGGAAGTCCGTGTGACATTGTAGAGGGGCGGGAGAGCAAAGAGGACTGAGCCTGGGGTCTGATGCTGTACTCTGTCCCTATTTTAAGAAGCACAAGAGAAATCCACGTCTCACAGGAAATTGCCAGGTGGAGAGGCGGCCTGTCCATACCCCCACCCCTAACCCCCGCCCCTACCAGACCCTCTGCTCTGAGGTTCTCAACCTTCTGAATGCCGCGGCCCTTTAATACAGTTCCTCATGTGGTGGTGACAACCGTCCAACCATAGTTATTTTCATTGCTACTTGATCACTGTCGTTTTGCTACTGTGATGAATCGGGCCACCCCTGTAAAAGGGTCATTCAACCTCCCCCAAGGGGTCTCGACCCACAGGTTGAGAACCGCTGGTCTACCTGGTTCCTTCTTCTCAACTGCAGACCCTGGAGAGGGCTCTGCAAATGTGTCCCTGAGGGGAGCAAGAGCCATTGTGGTGGGAAGTCCACCGGGCGCGGGGTGTGCTGGACGCACATCTCAGATGGAAGGTTCTAGAAGCGGATTGGAGAGTGCCACCCCGAGCCCAGGGTCTGGCTGGGAGCACCTGTGTCCTGCTCCCCATGTTTTGTCGTGGGTTTGGTGGAAGATCACAGGTAACTTACTCTCTCATTCAACAAGCTTACCTGCACTGTGCTTGCTGGCGTTGACTGCAGTCCCCCCACGTCCCACCTCCTCTCCACCTTCCCTGTCGCCATTCGCCCATCTCCCCTGCCCCTGCCCCTGCCTGCCTGCTTGCCTGGTTGGTAAGTTCTATAGCTGGTGTCCACCCACACTAGCATCACCTGAGGGCGCGGGCTCTCCACCAGGATGTGCGTGGCGCTTGGCAGAGCAGGCGGCTACTGTTTCCAGGTCCGACCCCTGGCCACAGAGCGTCTGTCTGTGGTTAGTGTTGGGCTCGACGGGGTC
The DNA here is from genome assembly GCF_000313985.2 of Echinops telfairi. Classification (NCBI taxonomy): domain Eukaryota; kingdom Metazoa; phylum Chordata; class Mammalia; order Afrosoricida; family Tenrecidae; genus Echinops; species Echinops telfairi. Next base: position 1,855,478 of record NW_022111313.1, read on the forward strand.
AATTTCCCACCCATCGTGACCCATGCGCATCAGGATGAGACAGGGCCTGGGCCGGCACCCTCCTCGCAGTCGTTAGTCTAATGGGCCATGATTAAGGCAATGCCGTTTCCTCATTTTCTTGTTTTCTTCGATGGCAGCTTGGGCTGCGGCCTTCCACCTTTGTTAACTGGGGGAGGGTTTCTTCCAACCAAGTCTGCGGCGTCAAGGCTCCGTGGTTGTGTTCTGTTTCTCCCCACTCTTTCCCCACCCTGCCCTTGGTGTCCGTGAGCACGTAAAGAGTGATTGCCAAACAACAGGAACAGCACGTCCTTATTTCCATCAGCAGCGCTCCGCACAGGCCCTCCCGTCCGTCCTTGTTTGGGGACGTGTAGCTTGCTTGTTTGTTCTCTTATTTAAGATGAGGCAGGAACGGCCGGACCAGGTCCCCACAGTGGCTACAGAGGGCAGTCATTGGGGACCGCTGTGGGTGAGTAGACTAAATAGGAAGGGCTCTGGCTGAGCAGTCATGGGAGGCACTGGGTTCTCGGCCCGTGTGTGTGCGTGTGCGTGTGCGTGTGTGTTGTCTTCTTTCAACTCCGGGAAGTTGGAGCTCCCTTGGCCTCCACCGTGAGCCGCTGTTTATCTTCCGGCCCCCAGAGAGAAACTGGTGCTTGTCAATATTTGGTGCAGCTGTGTGGTGCTCCAGGCGGGAGAGGGACCCACGCACCCGATGTGGAGCTGGGAGGTTGAACCACAAAGGTCCTGACGGGCCTGGATCACAGGGCAGCTGTCAGCAGCTGTTTCAAAGAGGCAGGGGGTAAATTAGCTGTGTTTCCGGCAAACATACTTGAAAGCTTTAGTCATCCCAATAAAATAGAGGCACAAGAGAGGGTCAAAAACAAAAAACAAAATACTTTGAGGCAGCCGTGGCTGCTGGCCACGCTGTCCAGTGTAAATTCTCTGGGCGCATGGGGGTCTGCTCTTGGCCAGGGGCACGCACGTCGAGCCCAGGGAGGAAGCGGCACTCAGCCACTCGGCCGTCCGGAGGACACTCGGGTCTCTGTTGGCTTTGAAGTCCTCGTCCAGGCCACCTGATGGATGTTCTTAAAAGGCTCAGCCCAACGCTTGGACAAGCTGTGCGTGCCCCCCCTACGACGGGGCTGCTCCTAACGAGCTCCAGCCCCGGCGATTTCCAAACCCTGCTGCCAGTGTCCCAGTGCATCATCGAAGTGTGGTTTTCTTTCCCAGGGCTACGGACCCTGAAAGGCCAGCTGTGGCCTGTAGCCCTGCCCCCTTCAAGTTCGCACAGCGCAATGCCTGGTCAACAGGTTTGGGAACACCCGGGTCGGTGGGGGAAAGCATCCGGAGCCCGGCGTCTTTGGGGGATAGCTGCAGATGTGGGTCCCCCTCCTGCAGGGCAGCTCTTGGCTGGAACTGAAGTACAGCTGCTGCCGAAGTCCCCACCACTCCCTGTTGCTCTGGGTCACCGGGTGACCGATGCCTGTCGCTGCACATTCCGATGTAGGTAACCGATTTTAAAAAGAGCCTTGGTGGCGCAGCAGGTAAGCGTGTGGCTGCTGACAGAAAGGTTGGTGGTTTGATCCCCCCTGCTGCTCCACGGGAGGAAGAGGAGGCAGCCTGGTTTTGTCAAGAAACCCTAAGAGACCATGAACTCTGCCGTCCAGGGATGCTCTGGCACAAAATTGATCCGATGAAGCTCAGGGCGAACACCTTTTGGTTGCCACGTAGGTAGTAGAAGAAGGTGGAAGAGGGAAACTGCCCAGAGAGGCCGTGGCCTCAGAGGAAAAGCAAGGAAGGGCCTTCCTAAGTTCGTCTCTGCCCGCTTCACCCGCTGGGGCTCCAGCTCTGGCACCTGCAGGTGTGTGGCGAGGCTGCGGCAGCCCCACTATGAAGCATTGTGTCCTCAGCTTCTTTCTACCTTTTCTTGGCGCTTCTGCACCTGTCTGGTCAGGGCTGCTCCCGCCCCTTCAGCTGCGGAGGATGGAGGGCCCCCCCACCCGCACATACCTGGTGGCCCTGGATTTCAGCCCCAGTGCCTGGGCTCCGGATTGTCCTGTCATGCTTGCCCCGCCCCAAGAGTAGAGACAGATGGTGGAGGGGGCGCCCCATCCTCTCTGCCCGATGTTTGGGGTAGGAAGAGGTTCCTGGTCAAGTTCACATGTGGAGGCGGCAGGGAGGACAAACACTTCCCTGGGGACAGACTCCTGCTGCCTTCTTTCAAATATTGACTTGCGGCAAGGAGCATGCTCATGCCTCGGAGACGGTGTTCCTGTCCTCTGTGTGCGCGGGACAGGGCGCCAGGGGGGCCAGCTCGGGCCCCAGCCCCGTTAGTTCTGGGGCAATCCCCAGCGCCCCGCTCGCTTCCTGCCCATCTCTGCCCCACTTTCGTCATCTGCGAGCAGAAACCCAGATGACCTGGGTCAGGGCCAGCTGCGCATACCAAACATTCAAAACAGCAGTGGTTTCCACAAGGTAGAAGTTCGTTTTTCTCATTAAGCTGATCTGAAAGATGGCCTCAAGGACCTAGCGGCTGCCCTCCGGGGTCCTTGAGGGTCCAGGCTCTCTATCCTCCTTCCTCCCCTGCCATCCTGGCTGGTGGCTTCTAGCCAGCCTCACACCTGCCTCGGGCTGTAGGATGTTTGCTGGAGATCAGCCATCACATGGCTATTCCAGGTTCTCTGGAAGCAGCCCTCCCGCAGCTCAGACACAAAAGAAGCCTATTTTTGATCAAGGATGACAGCCTTCAGTGTGGATTGCAACTCAAGGTAGAGAAGACCCGGGTCGCCACAACTGGACCCTAGACAACTTCATGGTCAAC
>NW_022111313.1:1862920-1864244 GCF_000313985.2 Echinops telfairi
TGTGAAATGGAGGAGGACTTTGTGGACTGGTGTTGGACATATGGGTTAATGGGTTGGACTTGTGGGCTTGGGCAGCACTGAGTTGGGATGTTTTCTTGATATGCACTTAACCTTTATATAAAACTCTCTTATACATGAGTTTCTGTGGATTTGTTTCTCTAAAGTAACAGACTAATACAGTGTTCATCTGTCCCTTCCAGGGACACTTGCCGTGACCTCTTGCCCACGAGACCTCCCTTTCGTCTGTGGACCAGTTCCACCTGGCTCAGGCCCCTCAGGACTCTGGCTGCGCTCGCTTGCTCTGAGATGTGAAGAAATAAAAATAGAAGAAGAGGAAAAACACAGAGCTCTCCAAGCCTTTGGCGTTTCGACAGCTGTTTGGATGAAGATGCTGTGCACCTGGGCTGGGGCAAGCAAGGTTTCCTTCCCAGACCTGGATCTTTCCCCCAGCCCTTGGACCAATAGCTCTGTCCAGCAGGAGAGACATGGCGGGGGAAGGGGGGGACAGTGGGACCAGGTCACTAGCCCCTACCTCACCTCGTGCAACCCGGAGCTGGCCCTGCCTTCAGAGGCCCGGAAGGGAGCCCAAGGACTAAGGCATGTTCACACATCACATCACAGCTCTGGAAGCCGGTGCTGGGAGACGGGTGTGTCCATCAACTGGCAGGTGGCTGTGCCGTTGCCCGGGGCCAGCATTCAGAATGAGCCAGTCCTGGGTGCCATCCAGTCACCTCTGACTCGGTGATCCCGTGTGTGTCAGAAGACTGTGCTACAGGAAGCCCCAGAAGGGCCCACACTCAGTCGCAGGCTTGTCGGTCGCCGTGTTGAAATGCAGTAACGTTGGAGCTTCAGGACCCACAGGTTGTAGAGCTGGTCCCGTGCCCAGTGGGTGGAAGATCAAGGACTTGGTAGCCAGACTCAGGCCCCAGTACCGTCTCTGCCACACTCTCCACTCAACAAGCACATTTTGACCATCTGAGAGTTGGCAGATGCTGTCCTAGGGGCTGAGAACAGAGTGGACAAGAGACGGGTGAGGGCCCTCCTTCTGGACGACACCTCGTGGCCAAGAGAGGAGAGACGCAGACGTCAAGACTCAGTGAAGTGAGGAACATGTGGTTCAGAGAGGAAATTGCAATGAATGACTCGAAACAGAATGTGAATGATCTGTTGAATGTAAGACATGTTCTGCTCTGTAAATCTTCACCTAATTCACAATCAAAAAGTTAAAAATAAAGCAGGCTACTCCCAATCTATAAAACCTTTTGAGAGGCAGTAGATCAGTGGTTCTCAACCTTCCTAAGGCTGCGACCCTTCAATATATGGG
>NW_022111313.1:1865286-1872819 GCF_000313985.2 Echinops telfairi
CCCTTAGATGGCTGCTTGTTTGAAGACAAGCCTTTAAGACCCAGATGCTATTCTTTCTGACAGCCGGGCCAGTTCTTCACCACAGTTTGCTCCAGCACCCATGCCTTCAGTGGTCTCTTCCCCGGGCTGAGCACCCAGCAGGGCCATGTTATAAGAACTAATTATTCTTAGATTGGGGCTAGAATTGACTGTGAACCCAAAATCCATTCATATATCTATGGTTTATATATGTTTCTGGTTTACCATAGAGACGTCATTGTAATTTTAGGTTAGAACACATTATAAATCATCCCCCCTGGGGCATAAGGTAATTCTATTGGCAGTGTCACCAATTTCTCCAATGATATAGCATTTAAAACACCATTGAGAAAAGGAAATTACACAAGTACAGTCTGGCTACTCACCACAGTACATTAATTGTCGACTTGTACAGATTAAGCTCTTAATTGGCTCTACATTACTTACACAGACAATGTAGGTGGGTGATAGGGATACTATTCGTTAATGGTGGCAGAACAACACCTACCAGATGAAAACATGTCAGAATAAAGCAAGGAAGCATTACACTGGGAAGCACATGGTAGTCCCAGCTCATCCGTCATTGGGCATCATCAAGGCAGGGGGGCTGAACCAAAGTCCAAAGCCTGCCCGTTCTGGACCCTTGGGAGAGCAGTCATCTGCCTCATCTCACACTAAGGGGTTTCAACCTTAAGTCCAAGGGAGTCTGAGGTAAAGGGTTGGCCAAGTTGCTTGACATAGACTAGTTTCTTCCAAACTTCTTGGCGTAGACCACTAAGGACTTCCAGTGTTTCATGCACTTATTGAAGCCTTTCCATTGGTACTCCATCAATTCCTGGAACTTCGTTTCTCATTGATACTTTCAATGCAGCTTGGACTCCTTCCTTCAGCACCATCCGCTCCTTATTTATATGTTACCCCGTGAAGTTGTTGACTGTCGACCAATTCTTTTTGGTACAGGGACTCCGTGTATTCTTTCCTAAGGTAAATAAATAAACCAGCAAATCTACCAATCAATAAAAGTCCAGTCTTTCTAACTCCAGGTCTCTGTGCGTTCATTACAACATTTCACTTTGTCGTGTTGCGCTGCCCCTGGGATGTTCCTATTCTGCTCTTTTACATCGTCATCTCTTCCACTGGCTTTAGCTGCTGTTCATTCAAGAGCAAGGACCGCTGCATAAGCACTAAGGCAGGATGGGATGTACCACAGACACATCCGGTGGAAAGGGATCTTCCTCTTTGCCATGGCGAGTGGCAGCAGCTCATGACACGCCTGGTAGAGACAACAGCGCCCCTTTTCCAGTGTTCTTCTGCCTGGACACCCACAGTGACGCCGGCTGATTTTCCGTCGAGGAAACAGAAAGACTGGGAAGCTTGTCTGAAGTGACTAGGCTTGGCTCTTGGCTTCCTTCCTTCCTTTCAAATGAGCTCGGGGGTCATGGGAAGAGCTCCTCCGATGGCTCCTGGGCTTCACTCGGAGACCATCCTCGAAAAGCTGCCCCAAGTATGCCCGGGCACGGGCTTCCCACTGACCTTCATCTGCGTCCCCTCCTCGGTGCCCCCTCCGTTCTTCTGGCTGGAGGAGAGGAGGTGGGGGGAAATGGAGATGCCAGGCTGTGCTCCGTGCCACCAGCAAGTCCCTGGGTCATAGATTATCCTCGCTGTGTGTGCTGAGGGGACAGCAGCAGTGAGTGGAGGGGGGACTTGAGCCCTGGCCTGCTAAGGGGCCGGCACACTTGCACTTGACCTAGAAGGTGCACATCCAGCTTTCATAAGGTGCAGAAATGTTGGCTGACATAGTGTCCATTGCCGAAGCTGACAGGAAGGGTGCATCTGAGCTCTGACCCTGTAGTGACTCCAGGTGGGTCTCTTTTAGGACTTAGCTGAAGGCAGCTCATGCGCCCTGTATCCCCAGGCCTGCGGCCGGCTCTTGAAAGTCACCTTGGCCTGTGGGGGTTGGGAGGAGACAGAACAGACCCTGAACCAATTCCTTCCCAGGAGGGAGGGGTCTCAGCTTCTCCTGCTCTGGTCTTTGTTCGCTCCACTTGAGGGTGTTGATGAAGGACAGGATGACAGGTGACCGGCCACTTTCCATCCTGTCCTGCTGAGTGCTTCCTAAAATAATACCATTAGTGGGCACTGCGGGACTCCTTATCTGCTGATAACCCTGAGCACTCGGTGGATGCCCAGGCCAGGCCAGTCAGGCTGTGCACACCCACACACCCACCCACACGCTGCCACCATTTGGCAGGGGGGTGGGGGATCCAAGCCAACCAGCAACATTCCAAGGGACATGAAGAGTCAGGTAACTAGTTTCTCAATTATGCAGGTGCATCTGGACCTGGGACACTGGAGACAGGTACCCACCTAAACTCTGTCTCTGCGGGGGGCCCCCACTGGACCTGGGCTGAACAAAGGCCCTGGTGTCTCAACGCCCACCGACAGCCTTCCTCTGGGCTTTGGCTCAGCCCAGCCCTCCAGGGCAGACCCTCCGTGCCAGCTCACCTTCAGTGTCCCAGCCTGAGCTTCAATCTGGGGGTCAAGAGCTCACCATCAAAATGACCCTTGTGTTGCAGTAATTCTACTATTGAAAAAAAATTTTTTTTAACATTTTATTAGGGGCTCATACAACTGTTATCGCAATCCATACACACATCAATTGTGTAAAGCGCATTTGTACATCATTCTCAAAACATTTTCTCTCCACTTAAACCCCCGACATTAGGTCCTCATTTTTCCCCTCCCTCCCCACCCCACCCCCTCTCATGAGCCCTTGATAGTTTATAAATTGGTATTTTGTCATATCTTGCCCTGTCCGACGTCTCCCTTCACCCACTTTTCGGTTGTCTGTCCCCCCAGGGAGGAGGTCACATATAGTTCCTTGTAATCGGTTCCCTATTGAAAAATTTTTACTGTGATCAAAAGATTCACCAATTTGAGCATTTCTACCTTTCTAGCCACAAGGTCAACTGTCACTCTGTGGGAGAAAGATGAGACTTTCTACTCTGCTAAAGACTTTCAACCTCAGAAACCCCGGGGGACAGTTCCACTCTGTCCTTCCAGGGCCACTGTCACTCAGAACCAGCTCCGGGCCAGTGGGTTCTTGAGAGTTTCAGTCCACCGACATTGGTTACATTCTCGGATGACAAAACCATTCTCACCCTCCTTCCAGGTCCTTCCTAGGGTTACAGCATATGGACACAAACTCAGCGTCCCTCTCTGCCTCGGCTCTGTCCACGGATCATCACTGGCTTCAACGTGTTTCCTTGTGCCCATGAGCGCGCTCACAGTGTCTGTCTGGTGACGGCGGATGTAGCCGCTCAGCCTGAGCCGCAGGGAGCACACACAGCTTGTCCATCCATCCGTTGATGCACATGTCGGGTGTTTCCACCACCTGGCTGTTGTGGAAAGTGCTGGAGTCCACATAGGTGTCCAGGGTTCTCTCTGTGTTCCTCCCTTCACCACTGGAGACTACTGACTGAGGACAGCTGGGTCAGATGGAAATTTTATGCTCAAGCTTTTGGGGAAAGACCCTTGAGTTAATCTTGTCCCTGCATTTGGAAATGGAGGAACACGATGTGCCCGGCTCCACCCATTCCTCTGGCCAGCGTCACCCTCTCCTTCAGCTGAGGGGCTCTGCGATACTGGGTAGCCTCTTCACCACGTGCCCTGCTGGGCCCTCTCTGGACAGAGACAAAGCTGAGGCCACCTCTTTGCCCTGAGTTCCTGTGGCCACCATTCATTCCCTAGTACTCTGGGACTTGCATCTCCTTCACCCCTCCGGGTCCTGGCCCAGCTGTGGAATCCCTGTGCATCCCAGCCTCAGAGGTCCCAGGGTACCTGCTCCTGCGGTCTTGCTCTTCCTGGCCTATAGCTCAGCCCTGCCCTGCTGTCTGGGAGATTACCAGGCCTTTCTTCCAAGATACCTCTGGGCAGATTTGAATCTCCAACCTTCCGGTTAGCATCCAAATGTGTTCCATTTGTACCACTAGGGAAGGCATCACCCATAACTGGACAGGAACTTGGGGGGAGGGTGGGGCTGAAATCCAGCCAACTCCACTCTCTACGCTGCATGCAGGACTGTGTCCACCCAGAAGGGCCACTGTGATAGTTAGATTTTATGTCAACTTGACTAGGCCAGGATTCTCCTATGATGTGATCTAACATAATGTAATCAATTCCCTGATGAGATCATCTATGAGCAACATGGAAGACTGGGGTGGAGTATCACCTCTCTTCATCAGATGCTTGATATAATTGAAAGAAAGTGTCTTTGAGGATGTGGCCTGCTCCTATGTAAGCAGACCCCCACCCCTTTCTTCTGGCTGGGTCTGGATCCTTTATCTGTGTCTTCAGCCTCCAGTTCCTGGAACTTGAGCTGCTCTATTGCTGCCGACCCTGGGAACTATCAGGAGTTCTGTCATGTTGGCTGCCAACCTGGATTCAACCTGGAGCATCTGACTCCACCAGCGGGGATCTTCCCATTTCCTGATTCACCACCCCAGCCGCCACCTGAGTCAAGAAGAACTTCCAGTTGAGCACCTGGCCCATGGACTTGAGTCAGATCAAACCTACCCACTTCTACAACTGTGTCAGCCATTTCTTTGTTACAAATTTGTGTGTGTGTGTGTGTGTGTGTGTGTGTGTGTGTGATCACTGGTCTTGCTTCGCTAGAGAGACCAGTCTCATGCAGCCACTCGTTCTCAGTTCATGTGGGGTTTGAAGATGGCCCAGCAGAGTGGGATATTGGTCCAGAGAGTAGTAGCTAACTGGTCATGGCTGCATAGCTGGAAGAGAGACTTCTGACTCCAAACTGACACCAACCACTGTCCGACCCATCAGCACGCTCCCCTGTGCCAGGTGAGACGACCTCGCTTCTACATCTCTGAGCCAAAGAATGTTTCTGTTTGCTCCTGGCATCTGCCCCAGACTTTGAACATCTCAAACCATGGCATAGGCAAACAGCTCCTTGCCTGAACCTGCAAGTGGAAGAATGAAAATCACAGCAGTGACCTCACTGGTCACTGGCTGAGCACAGCATGAGAAGGAGTTGGGACGTGTCTTGCGCACTGACCCTGGGATGAGCGGCCCTGGGAATCCAGGTCGTGAAATTCCCTTTGCTCAGACAGCCCCAGCCCAGGGTGGACACGGCCAGGTCCCCGGCAAACTCTGCTCTCGCCAAGACTGCCCAGAAAGGAGAGTAGTGTAGTGTTTATTTATTTAGGATTGGTAGGTGGCTGCCTACCAAAAGCAGGTTTTGAGACGGCTTAGCAAGAACCCTGAACACACGAAAGACAGGAAGATTAAAAATAAAATTGGAGACAGTTTTCAAAGGAGCGGAAGCATCCATGGCTGGGAGGTACCAGCCGCACGACAGCTGTTGAAGGGCCACAGTGGGGTCTGAGGATGGCGCAGACCCCATGGCAGGCGGAGAAAGAGAAAACCCAGCTCCAGTGGAATGACTGCTGGTCCCAGTTTGTCTGAAATGGAGAGGATTTCTGGGGATGCAAAAATATCCAGCCAAACACCAAGAAAGCTCTGGAAAACACAGGCCACGATGGCCACCCTGGCCCTCACGCTGTGCTGGGTCCAGCTAACCGGAAAGCAGTTGCCCCTTGTCTCTTCAGCTGGGCACGCCTTGTTACGTTTCCATTTTCAATTTGGGGTGTGAACAGCTGAACAGAAACGCAGGGTTTCTAACAGACATCTGTGCTCTACCTACCCCTCGACTTCCCAAGCTCCTGCCATTTGGAAATCGTGACCCAAGCCAACAGCCATCTCTTTCTCCCAGCAAGCGGCTGGTGCGTTCAAACTGCCAACCTTTCCAATGGTATTAAAAGCTTAACCACTGCATGACCAGGCTCCTCCTGGTACCATAGTAGGGTAAATCCAGAAGTAGGGCTAGGGCTGTGGTTCATACGTACGTGGGTGCATTCCAAGCAAAATGCGTTTGAACGTGTCCCTGCCACCCTAGGGTTACAGACAAGTTCCTTCAGCAACGCACCTGCCGCCCGTCGCCTCTGAGCAGAAGAGTGTTTTCCAAGGGGTCTGCTGGGCCAGTTGGCTTCAAGGCAGCAAGGCCATCTCAGAAGGCGGTGACAACTCTTTCGGGGACCCCAAAGGGGTCGTCTGGATTGGTTTATCTCAAAGGACACAGGGTGATCAAAGGAAGAAGTTTGAAGAAAAAGAAATCTGCATTCCTGAGGGAAAGGACAGGAACATTGTGCTGAGGGATTTATTTCATTTTTTTTGCTTGTTAGGACTTCCCTTCTCACCATCTGGGGACTTGCTGTCACCTCCCTCCTAGGAGGGGCCCTGTTCCTGGACCCCCTGCCTTCTTCCTCTTCCAGGGGCACCTAGCTGTGTGCAGCTGAAGGGACGAAGGAGGCTGAGCCTCCAGCTGCTGGCGCAAAGCTCCCGGCGGCCCCTCAGGAGGAGGCGGAGGCGGTCTGTCTGCCTCCACGAAGCTCGACAGCCTTGGAAACCCAAACTCACAGGGGCAGTCGGACTCTGTCCTGGAGGGTCGCTCCAAGTGAGAATCCAGTCAACGCACTGCGCTGTCCTGCCTTTACAGCTGGGGGACCAGTCCTCCAGCAGCTACGGGCTGGGGACCGCGCGACCGTGGGTGGAAGCTTTGCAGCCTGCCAGCGCCGTTGTGATTCCACCTCACCCGGTGGTGTGTGGACCAGCCCGGTTCTGAGTTGAAAATCTAAGTCAAAACACCTAAGTGGAAATCCAAATGCTCAGAGGAAGATCATCCTCCTCCCCACGGTGAAACCTTGCCCGTGCTCCTCAGCGGGCCCTGTCTCCAGGGACGGGGCTAAAGCACTCGGGGCTATCCTGAGTCCTCTTCCTGGCGTAGGAACATCCCCCCCACTTTACTTTCTCTCCCACGACTGGCCATGTCTCCTCCTCCTCTTCGGTTTTCCGAAAATCTTCAAAGCTACCATGTCCCTCTGGCGTCTCTTTCAGAAACTGACCAGTAGGAGTGTCACTTTTCATGATGAGCCTCAGACACGGAAACCAGGGACCACCAGAGCTGGATGGCCCTGCCTCGGGTCGCCAGGTCTGGCAATCTCTCCGCCTTTGATGGGATGCGGTCTGGCCCCGCGTCTCTCGCTTGTTCTAGTGGGACATCGATGAGTGTCTTTCCCTGGCAGCGCCCCACCCGTCACAGGCTGTACTGTCTCTCCATTGAACTTTCTATGTACCCCGCAAAGTAAGATGAGCCGGAAACCGAGCCCCCCAACGGGTCCCCACTTCTCTGACCTCGCCATTCTAGTTCTCCATCTCTATCTTCCCCCCCAATAGATTTATTGAGATTAAATTCACGCATCATACACTTCCACAGTTCAACCGCATTTCGAAAGAGTTGTATAGACGTCACCACAATCAGGTCTCATGCATCCTCCCTCCTCTGGTAGTCATTATTTGCTCCCCAATTCCCCTCAACCTTCCCTCCCCCATTTCCACAATAAGCTATTACATCCACCACTTCTGTGTTTCATAAACTGG
>NW_022111313.1:1873427-1891060 GCF_000313985.2 Echinops telfairi
CGATTAACCGCGATAAACGAGGGTTCACTGTATATCTATATGAAAGAAAGAAAAGACCACGGCAATATTGAAATAAGCCTGAGTCCCCCTCCATCCTTTCAATGCGTCTTACCGTCTGTCTTCCAATCCTGGTATTGATCCTTTGTCGTTGTTGTTTCTAATCACTTATCCTGAATGGGGTGAAGGTTTACAGAGCAGATGACAGGTTTTACAATTAACCATTTGTACACCTTTGGTTTCATGGCATTGACTGTCAGCCCCTCAATGTGCCACCACTAACCCCTTCCTCCCTGCGTTTCCTGTCTCCATGCCTGCTTCTAGCTGAACCCTCTGAGCTTTGCCCTGCCGGGGATGCTGCCCTTTTGATCTTGAACGGCTGATTGTCTTAAGGGGTGTGTGCACATCCAGCGCTGTAGTTCCCCTTGTAGACCTGTGTGTTGTTTGTCTGAACATTGAGCCACGGGGGTAAGTGCAGTCCCAGACCCGAGGGGTGATTAAGGGCCATGGTCTTGGGGGTTCCCCCAGTGGCTATCTGACCAGTAAGCCTGGTCTCTTTTAGGATTTTGAGTTTTGCACCACATTTTCCCTGCTCTATCCAGGACCTTCTAATAGATCCCTGTCACAGCAGTTAGCAGATCTACTGGCTCTTCTATTAGAGTTTTACAAGTTGTTGGTCGACGAGTTGTTGCGGTGCCAGAACGACCCTGTGCACCACAGAGCAGCACACTGCCCAGTACCGCGCGTCCTCACACTGATCTTATGCCTGTGCCCATGCACGCAGCCACTGCGTCCACCGTCTCGCCAAGGGCCTGGGAACCACAGAACAGAATGCTGCCCAGTCCCGCACCATCCCCACCATCATCCCTCCATTGAAACCCAGGGTAGCAGTCACCATGTCACTTCCTCGCCTTGAGGCTCTTCCTCTCTGTTCACTGACCCTCTGTGTGGCCCAGCAGAGAGTCCTCCTCCTCGTGACTGGTTTCTCCTGATCACATGTCCAAAGATTGTTCAAGGAAGTCTCACCATCCTCACTTCTCAGGAGGAGCTGCACCTCCTCAGAGACAAGGTCGACAAGAACCCTCTGCCTTGCCTCCTTCTCCTGCCTTTGTAAAACAGCATGTCCTTCCTTCCTGTTTCCCACACGGCGGCGGCACAGGTCTGACCCCCGTGAGGGTGGTCACCACTGTTGGCTTGGGCTTTCCCTTAGGAGAGTGCCCTGCCTGCATCGCCCCGTGCCCTGTCTTGGTCTCTGCCGTGCTCCGTTCTTTTCAGCGGGGCCATTTCGGTGTCTGGGTTTGATGTGGAGGCGTCGCGAGGGTGAGAGAAGGTCAGAGACGGGCACGTCAGAATCCTGTTTCCCAACTGGACTCACCGGCTTCTCGGTCTGCTGCGTCCTGACTGTGCCTGGTCTCAATTGGGCCCCTCTGTAGGGGAGACCCTCATCTCCTCCAAGCTGGGGGTGGGAGTGCCTCAGTCTCCTGACCCCCTGGAGTTGTGCCTTCACCCTTGCTTCTTCAAGGCCATGGTCCCCGTCCATTTGCTCCCCACCCGCCATCACCCTGTGAGTGTCCTTCATCTGTGATGGGTACAACCTTCTGGGTGTGACCTTTGGGAAGGGACTCTGGATGGAGCAACAGAAGCGCATATGTCGCATTCCCGAGGTTTGCCAGGCATAGAGCGGCCACCTTGCCCTGCTCTGCCCCAGGACTCTGTGGGAGTTAAGGAGAAGTCCCCACACCCCCAGGGATGCCATTGGTGCTGGGCTTTCTCTCCCTGCAGCTGCAGTGCAGCGGAGTTTCTTTGCCCCAGTCAAGAGCCAGTTTGCCCTCGGTTTACCCAGAGAGGCCACAGAAGGGTCCTGGCTCCCCGAGGGAGCATGTACTCATAGCATGTCACACACATGCACATATTTCTGGAAACCCAGAGGATAAACAGCAGGCACGACTATCATTACTGAAATTGCCAGCTTCAGAAGAGACGGGCAAGCACAATGGTATCCCGGCGGGCAACACAGTCCCCCACCCCGCGACCTCTGTAATTATAAGAAAACATTTTACATTGTTCCAGTTCGAACAAGACCTGGAAGTGAAGACGGCAAGCCGGTCATTAGAGCCGGAGATGAGTGGCCGCCCCCGAAGAGCCTGGAACTGTTCACGGCCAAGGGCAGGGCTGGAGTGATGGCCTCCTCCTCCCTCTGCACCCACAGGGTTGACAACCAAGGAAGGGGCAGATCTGGACCTTTCTCAGCACCCCTTGCCCTGCCCTCTGGGATGGACATCAGGGAGGTGCTGTTTCTCCCACTTCACCAGTGCAGCGGGCATTAAAATAAAAAAGCAAGTGGCTTCAAGAGGAGGTAAGTGTAGCAGTCACTCACACTGTAGCATAAACGAATTTACACAAAGCGAGAGGGAGCCCAGGATTGGGGATCTCTGTACAAGACTCTCACTAGAGGGCAAGTGGGAGGTCAGTGTGTAGAAGGGATTGGGGGGTGGGGCAGATGGCATGGGGGGTGTCAATGCCAAAAATATAGTAGCTGAGTGTGTACCAGGAGCCCTGATAGTGGAGTAGTTACACTTTAGGCTACAATCCTCAAGGTCAGCAGTTCGAAACCATCAGCAGCTCCGTGGGAGAAAGATGGGCTTTCTACTCCCGTGGACAGTCACAGTCCCAGAGACCGCAGGGGTCGCCATGAGTCAGCACTGACTCGATGGCAGTGTGTTTGGTTTTGGAGTGAGTGTGAACCTTTTTTCCTTTCCTTTCTTACCGCTTAGATTATCTGCCTAGTGTAATTTAAAATGCATAGCTATCAAGCAGGCACACACCTGCTGCCCAGTTTCCACATGGGCTATATCCAGTGACACTGAGGGCAGTCTTTGGGTTGGGTAGCCAGGAAAATTCATTACCCTGAGATTTCCAATGGAGGGGGCGCTTCCCAGCTGGGCTCCTACATTCCTTCACTCACCTGACAAATCATGGGACTTGCCGGACTCCTGGGCTCCAGTCCCACGGCTCCCAGTCTCCTGGGGGACAGACAGGACAAGGTGGCTCTGCTCTGACTAAAGCCTGCATGCTCATGGAATTAGGCCAGTCAGGCGGTGAATCCGTTTTCAGTATGTCAGCGTGTCGGAGTGACTGAATGACATGAATGAGACATAGGTATGCACATACAGGGTTGGAGGAAGCCCTAGGTCTGAGGGGCCAGAATGGACAACTTCCAAGATGGCCAAGCCCAGCCCCGGCACCACCCGCCCTCTAGGTTTGCCTATCGCATCTCCCACTCCCGCTTCACAAAAGCCCTGGACTCTGGCTAGGCTGTTTGAGCGCAGACAAGAAGAGGAAATTCATCAGGAACATTGAATTAGTCCGGGTAGATTAAAAAAACAAAATTCATAGCCATTCCTATTTTATAAGAGAGAGTTTTATATAAAGGGTAAGTGTGCATTAAGAAAGCATCCCAACCCAGTGCTGTCCAAGCCCGTAAGTCCGACATTAGCCCAAAAGTCTGACACCAATCCACAAAGTCCTCCTCCATCTCACAAAACAGACACAATGACGCCGACTGCAGGAGGAAAGCCGAGTCAGTGAACGTGTAAGCATCTCAGCGCTGGCAGGGGTCTCCACACGGCTGCTCCAGCACCCAGGGCTGCATCGGGGTAGGTCCATGAGGCTTCTCCTCAGGGATGTCTTGCAGGTTGTGAGCCTTGCCAGCTGAGGCAGAGAACTAGTTAAGGCAGCTGCACCCTGGTCCAACCATCAGAGAGCAAGAGACCAGACAGGCAAGGCTCGCCAAGCCATTTCTCTCTCCGCCCTTCCATTAATCCCACATATGTTCATTGGCCAGGTCAGCACAATAAACCTTAACTGCCACAAAAATAGAAATCCCACTTTACTGGTGGCCATGGAGGGGTGCTCAGGTAAAAGAAAGGGGAATCCCACGTGATTGAATTCTGCTTCTATCCCATCAGTCTGGGGAAACACTGCTCCTTCTACCTCTTTCCTGTTGGGAAGGTGGACCTGAAGTCTGCAACTGCAGCTACCGGCTCTGGGGCCTGAGGCCGTGCGCAGGACATGAAGACCGTGGTCAGAGAAGGGGTGGGGCGGCGGGTAAGAGTGTCAGAGAGAGACATACCCAGAGGGCGAGGGAGAGACACACACACACAGCAAGAGGGCGAGACCCACTCTACATGGAGGATGACTGCTCAGGGAACCCCCCACTGCTGTGAGGCCGAGAGAGGGTCCCTCGCTGTCCTACCCCAGCCAGAAGGAGAGTCCACCCCACGTGTTGTCTTGCATGGACCCTCCCTGCCTCAGAGTTCGGGATGGAGTGAGCAGGTGGGATGGAGTGAGCAGGTGGGATGGAGTGAGCAGGTGGGATGGAGTGAGCAGGTGGGATGGAGGGAGCAGGTGGGATGGAGGGGCTTGCAGGCTTCTGCTTCCTCCTTCGTTAGCAGCAGAGGTGTGGACCTAGGATGAAGACTACACTCAGAGGGTCCAGGAGCAGTGGTCCAGGCTGGGCACACAGGCAGGCTGCACCATGCACGTGCACCTGTGTGTGCCTGTAGGTGTGCACATTAGCTTCTGTGTCCTTGTGTGTCTGTGCCTGGGAATCTAGGACCACACGCGTCTATCTGTGTGTACCTGTGTGCATGTGTGCCTGTGGGCACACACAGTAAAGAGGTGTGATCCTGTGAACCTCATAACCCCCATCACCTGGAACTTTAGGGTTTGCACAGCCCTATACCCACATACATGCACAAACGTAAGTAAAAAAGTCTTGCTGACAGTCATAGAAGCCTTTATTAAACCAAATTACCAAAATGTGAAACTACTGTTTCTCAACCTATCATGCCTGTGGGCAGCTACACCTGGGAGAGCAGGGTCTCCACCCCTCTAACCCATTGGTAGCACGCTGTGCCAGTTTGGGTCCCTCGAGGGACTCACGTCGTGTGTCTGTCCGACGTGCTTTGAGTTGGGGTGAGATCAGGACTGGGGGGTGGATGGGGGGTGGTTTCCAGTGAGACTTTCATAGGGGAGTCCCTGCTACTCTCTCAAAATGAGCAGGTGCATTTTTCACTGGGGCAAAATTCCTCGGCACAACGCTCCTGCCCGTTTCCCACAAAGGCAGCCCGCTTTCTCTCACGAGGTCTTTCTCCAAAGCCCCAAGAAGGCCCTGTGTCCGCCAAGACCCCTTGGGATCCATAACCACCCAGCCACCATAACCTTCTGAGCTGACCTCTGGTCCTGAATGGAATGGAATTGACCCAGCGGACCCCCCTGTTTTGATTGGGCTTTTTGGGGGGCAGTGGATGGGAGACTCCATTGATTTTTTGTAAAACCATTTTATTGGCAAGTAATCTACATATCATATAGTTCAGTAGTTCAATCATTCAATCATATCACAGAGAATTGTACAATCACCTGACATCACTTTTAGAGCTTTCCCCCCACTCATGGTGAAATCACCTTTAAGGTGGTTTATACCATCACAATCCATTCCAGCGCTGCTTCCCCCCCTCATCTTTATCAGTTACTCCCCAAATCCCCTTCCCTTCCCTCTCATCCCCACCCCCACCCCTGGGGCCCCTATATCCCTTGCATCCATAATTATCATTATGCACCCACTCCTCCTGTGCTTCACAGCTGGGACACCCAACAGACAACAACACCGCACTAAGGAGGCCAGGGTAGAAGCATGATCGTACACAGACAAAAATAGAAATGATGCAGAAGACGGGAAAGACCCCAACAACATTCAAACAGCCAGGGAAGAAATTTCTGTTGTGGATCCAGTAAGAGATACTTGCACCCAGAACAGATTCAGATCTCGTCTACAGAGTGGTCAACTGGCCAAGTGTCAGCTCGATCCAGCAGAATCGAGATTATAGTGGTCTCTGCCTGCTAGCAAGGCTGACGGAAACTCTTGCCTGTGGAAGGGCCCTACTGAGACTAAAACGTTCTTAGTGGGAAAACGTGTCTGTAGCCATCCACTGCTGGCAGACCTGTCTAAGCACATCTTGTTTGGAATAAACCCGTGCTGGTATATACTGGAACCCTTTGTAGTAATTCTCTTGACTTACCCTCGCATGTGCGCACATGTGTGTGTGTGTGCACATGTGTGTGTGTGTGTGCATGTATGCATGTGTGTGTGTGTATGTGTGTGTGTAGCAGCTCTATTGAGATATCATTTACACGCCACATAATTCACCCAGGTAGAGTGTAAATCTCACTGGCTTGGATAGATTCACAGATCTATGTAGCCATCACCATCTTTTAGAAACTTCCATCCAGAAAATACCCCTGTTCCCAGAAGTAGTCATGACTCACGTCCTTCCAACATCCCATCTCCTGGAAAGCCCTCATTTAGCACTGTCTCTGGAATTCCCAATCCTCAGCGCTCACGTGAGTGGGGTCCTATCATAGGTCATCTTTTGTAAGTGGCGTCTTCCGCTTGTCACCCACGCTGCCGCATGAATCAGCACCTCTTCCTGTTCATGGCTCCAAGTGCTCTGTGGTAGGGAGAGCCCACCGCTGTCTGTCTGCCCGTTGCCCATCACTGCCCGGCTTTGTGTCTTTTCCTCTCTGGGCGCTATCAGAGTCATCCTGCCATACGCCTCTGGGTGAAAACCGCCCGTGTGAACATTGTACGTTCATTTCTCTCGGTTATATGACTAGGAATGGAATTGCTGGTGGCAGAGTGCTGACGCGATGCTCTGTGATCGCAAGGTCCACAGTTCTACACACCAGGCCCTCCCCAGAAGAAAGACAGGGTTTCCACTCCTGTAAAGAGTTACAGTCTCAGAATCTCTCAGGGCCGTTCTATGCTGCCCTGCAGGGTCGCTGTGAGTTGGCATTGACTTGATATGGTAGTGAGTTTGGCTTTTGTTTCGGTTTGGTTTGGTTTATGGTAAATCTGGAGCCCTGATAGTGCTGTGGGTTAAGGGCCAGGCTGCTCACTGCAAGGTCGGTGATTCAAACCCACCAGCTGCCTGTGCCCATAAAGATTTATCTTCTCAGAAACCTTCTAAAGGGCAGTTATGAGTCAGCGCTGACTCAATGGCAGTGGATCCAGGGTTGGGGAGGGTAACTCTACACTTCACTTTTGAGGGGCTTTAGACGGATTTGCTACCAACTGGCTGCCCCACTGGATATGCCCCCCAGGAATTCGAGAGGGTTCCAGTTGCCCCCACCCCCACCCCCACCAACACGTGCTCTTGAGGACAGCGATCTTGGTGGGGGGAGGGGGGGCGGAATCTCCCCTTGGAGCTTTGGCCTGCACTTCCCTAGAGAGAGCCGGACCCTGAATGGGGAAGGCCCAGGAAGAATCGGTGCCTGAGTGATGGTATCGGTGAAGAATGACAGCGATGCAATGAGCTGCTGGAAGAAGCAGCAGAGCTGTCTTGGGAGAAGTGCAGCCACGCTGCTCAGCATCTGCCTGCGCCTGCGCCTGCCGCTGGCCCTGCTCTCCTGCCCCCAGCTGGCCCGGGCCCCGTGTTGTCAGATGGTGGTAGCTCTGCGGGGTTGGCTTTTTGTCATTGCGCTGTATACTTCCTCGGGGCCCAACGCTGGCCACTTTGATGTGGTCCTGCATCTGGCCAGCACATGAAGGGGTGGGCATCAAAGCCTGTCCCCTCGCTGTCCTGCACACATGGAAGGGCCAGCTCCGGAGCCCAACCACACAGCCCCCACCCTTGGGCCTCTGCACTCAGGGAGGTTGGGGCTTAGGGGGCCCCTGGGGACTGGAGAACTAAGGATGGCCTGGCAGCCCGCCTGCCCCCAGACAGAGAGCGGCCAGCACTCACCCCCGCCTGGCCTGAGCCTCTAGAAGCTGCCAGTTGGCAAACACCGTGGCTCTCAGCCCTCCCTCGAGTGCCTCCTCTTGTTCTAAGGACCCTCCCTCACTGCCTTCCAAAGCAGAACCCACAACTCTTGAGCCAACTGACCCTGGAGGTTCAGCCTAGAGCTGCTCCTTGGGGTGCCCAGGCTGTCTAGATCTTTATGGGAGCAGGTAGCACCCCCCCTTCTCCCTCAGAGCAAGCGCTGGGTTTCAAGAGCTGACCTCAAGCTCAGCAGTGCAACCCTTAACTCACCAGACCACAAGGGGCCATGCCTGTCCTCAAATGCCACTCGATGAACATCTGAAGAGTGGTCACGCAAAAGTGGTGGGTGAGGTGTGTGGAGTGATATTTAGGCCTGAGACAGGGACACACCGAATGCCTCCGTGGGTCAACATTACGGCCACACCCCTCTTGCCAAGTCCTAGAGCCCTTGGGGAAGTGGCTGGGCAGGCTGTGTGATGGGCATCACTGATGTCCCCCATACCTGGCCTCCTGGAGGCTGGGCTTGAATCCCAACTCCTACCCCAACCACTGTGTGACATGAGGTGATGTCGCCAAGTCACCAAAGGCCCTGACCCTTCCATGTGCACCTGGATCGGCAGGGCCCCGTTGAGGGGCTGGAAGATTAAACAAACAATGCACTGTGTTGGCTCAGCACCAGCCCATGGTCAGCCCTCAGAAAAGGACACTGCCAACTTGTCCCCACCGGCCCGCCCCTCTGTCGTGCCAGGGTGGCCTGCATGTTGCTGTGACGCTGGAAACTGTGTCACCAGAAATTCAAACACCAGCACGGTCACCCGTGATCCATAGGTTTGGGCGCAGCTTCTAGACTAGCATGCCTAGGTAGAAAGGTCTGGCTATCTACTCCTGAAATAAGCCAGTGAGAACCCCCTGGGGCACAGCATAAGCCCCACCCCCACCGTGCCAGGAGTGAGCGGTCCAGGTTGCAAAGGACCCAACCAGTGTGCCCAGTAGCCATGGCGATGGGCTCCACCTGGACACCAGCAGCAACCTCTCCATTGAGGATGATCATCGACAATCCCCGGAGCAGCTGCCCCCGCTGGCCTATCCATGCTGGCCTGTGAGCTGGTTTCTCAACTGAGCTGAGGGCTTTCTGTGCCTGTGGGTGACCTTCCGCCAGATCATGCTGAACAGCATCTCTGGCTGGACGGTCCAAAGTGACCTGTGACTCTGGGCGTCAGTTCATCTCGCTGAGCGCCAGTTTGCTCCTCAGAAGCACAGGGACCAAGAGCGGTTTCCTTGAGAGCTGAGCCTGGGCCACACCACTGGCTGGAGGCTGCCATTCCCGTTGGCCGGGCCTCCCCGAGCCCTGATGGTGCGAATGGTTCAGTGCTCGGCTGATCATCAAAAGGTGGATGGTTTGAACCCACCCAGCGGCTCTGAGGGAGAAAGGCCTGGCAACCATCGCCCGGGAAACCCAGGGGGGCAGTTCTGCTCTGTGCCACAGCGGCGCTACAAAGTCAGAACCGACCCAGTGGTACCCAACAACAGCAGCCGTTGTAGAGGGCACCGAAGTTCCCAGGGGGCTTTCCTCTGACCGTCTGAGCGGCCAGCCTGGCCCCCCCGGCCCTCAGTGTCCCCCAAGGTCAGCGTGATTAAACCCTGGCGCCGCTCTGTCGGCAGGCTGTACCATCGCTGCAGTTACTGCTGATTAAAAAAAAAAAAAGGCAAAACTCAAAAGCAATGCTGCTAAGGCCCAGGGACCATTAACTGCTGGTTTTGACTTACACACCGCTTTTAAAACGTGCAGTGAACGCATGTGGCTCTTTCTAATGCAATAAAGTGAGAGGGGCGAACACAACAATTAAAGTCAATAGTGAGCGTTTGGGCCACATGGCCCATCTGAAAGCCACCCAAGCCACATGAGTGGCCGGACCGGATCCTAGCGGTCATGGCCTCAGCGACCTGGGCACCGGTCCCAGCCCGCTGCTGACCCTGCGGGACCCTGGGCTAGTGGACCCCGTGGCTGGTCTGCTGAGCCAAGAAAGCGAAGTCTGCTGCCAAGTGAGTCGGTTCCAGCTCACAGAGCAGGGCTGCCCCAGAGGCCTCCCTGTCCATCCATGGGGAAGCAGCCCACCAGAGCAGTCTCCCTCGGAGCGACTGGTAGGTTTGAACCGCCCACCTGGAAGTCAAGCACTTAACCACACAGCCACCAGCAGTCCTTCATCCGCAAAGGAGGCCCTGAAAACAACCTCAAGCAGAGAGGACCCAGTGCTTCTGCTCCGATGTTGGCATCCCAGAGACCTTAAAGACAGGGGCTCAACCACACAGGTCCACCAAGGCCCACCGGAGCATTGTTCACAACGGCCCCGAGGGGAAAAACCATCTGAGTGTCTGTCAGCTGATGAGTGGATTTTGTTTGTTTGCATCTTTTAAATTTTATTGTGAATTTATGTGTATATAATATGTCTACAAAATGTTTGCTGTGTCAACATTCTTTCCCCCAAAACTCTTTCATTGGGAGCTCTGACAGATATCATAGCATTCCACAGGTCAATCACACCAAGCAGTCTGATTGCTACCACAATCAGTTTCAAAACACTCTTTTCCTTCCTGATAGAATTTTTTTCTTTTTTAATGCAGTGGCCCACACTGATTGAGCGCTTGACTGCTAACTGAAAGGTGGAGGGTTCAATCCCAGCCAGCAGCTCTGAGGAAGAAAGACCTGGCAAGCCGCTCCCAGAAGGATTTTAAAAAATAGAAAAAAACAAACTCCTAGCCTTTGAGTCGATCCTGACTCATCTAGCCCCTCTAGGGCGGATTCGACCTGCCCCTGAGAGGGTCTGAGACTGTCCCTGTGTCTGGGGGTAGAAAGCCCTGTCTTCCACTGCCCCACCAGGCCTCCTCCCACAGAGGACAGCGCAGAAACCCTGTGGGCTACTCTGTCACGTTGGGTTGCCTTGAGTCAAAATTGACCAGACGGTGCCTCGCCAGAGTAAAACCCGCTGTCGACAGCCATGGATTTTGTAGTGCGTTCATTTTGTAAATAACAAGCACCTTGCCGTTCCCATTGGTCTCCCCTCTCTTGAGGCGTTTATAGTGTTTTGCACAACAGTTTATGATCCTTACATCGAGAAATTAAAGAACAAACCGAACCAAAATCTAACTCCCTGCCATCAGGTCGATGCTGACACAGCAACCCCGTAGGCCAGAGCAGAACTGCCCGCCCCCCACCCCCCCACACACACACACTTGTGGGTTTCTTTTATCTGTGTCCGCTGTTGCATTCAACTGCTGGTCTTGCCGTTCGAGGCCCCCCATGCCACCGGGGCTCCCAAGAATGCACCAGGAGTTTGAAATAAAGAATAACGGTACCCAACCATGCCATCATTCCGACACAAAAAGGCGAAAGCTCACAGCAAACTTCACAGTATTTACTTTGGTGGTGGGCCCCGAACGGACCCACCCTGCGAACTTCACATCAGGCTCGCAGGGTTCTAGGACGCTCCCGGAGGAGGCTGTGCAGCCCGGAAGCCTCGCTCCCAGAAACCAGCCGCTGTCTCAAGGTGAGGACGCCGAACAGAAGCCCTCTCCGTGAACTCCTCAGATCCAGGTTTATACGACGCTCGAGAAATAAAAGGAAATTAAGGCCGAGCTGGGAAATTACAGGGGTAGAAACTGCAATAAAGACGAGCGATAGGAAGCCATGGTAGGGACTACCCAGGGAAAATAAAACTCGGATGTGTGGCCTGACTTCCCATGGAATCATGAATACCATGAAAGGGGGGCCCCATGGAAAACAGCTCCTCCTCCAGCCTGGGCGGCAGACCGTTGTAAACAGCCATGCTGTTTACACCACACAGGCTAGGGAGCCGGATTGCCAGGGTCAGGGGCTGGTTCTAAAGGCAAAGGATGGAACCACAGCTCTGTGCCTCAGTTTCCTCCTCTGCACCTACAGGATGGGCTGCTGAGTTCAGTGGTACGCGGGCCAACTGATGGGCAATCGGCAGCCACAATGGTGGTGGGCTTTGTAAACGTGAAAACCACTTGCCTTGGAATGGACACTGACTTCATGTCGGAGCAGAACTGGGCCCCACTGGGTTGTCAGTGGCTGAGTTTTGGGCAATAGGCTTTCAGGCCTTTCTCCTGAGGTGCTTCTGGGTCAATTAGAACCGACAACCTTCGTGTTAACAAAGGAGTCCTTCCTCTAGTTCTTCAGGGCTTCTTCCCACCCGCTATCATGACCCCAGTTCAACTTTACAAATCTGACTAGACCAGAGCATGTACACTGGTACAGCTGTCCACATGCAGAATCCAGGACAGATAAACCCCTCAGGACCAATAACGAGAGTAGCAATACCATGGGGGGCGGTGAGGGGAGAAGGGGGAACCGATCACAATGATCGATGTACAACCCCTCCCCCCCCAGGGGGATGAACAACAGAAATGTGGGTGAAGGGAGACAGTGGATGGTGTAAAATAGGAAAATAAAAATAATTTATAAATCATCAAGGGTTCACTAGGGTGGGAGGGTGGGGGAGTGCAGGGGAAAAAGAGGAGCTGATACTAAGGGCTCAAAGTAGAAAGAATATGTTTTGGAAATGATGATGGCAATCTATGTACAAATGTGCTTGATACAATTGATGTATGGATTGTTATAAAAGCTGTGAGAGCCCCCAATGAAATGATTTATTAAAATAAACCCCAAACCAAACCCATTGCCGTCAAGTCGACCCTCACCCGCATTGCCCACATTGGGATTCCGGGGCTGTGGGCAACACAGAAGCCGATAGGTACATCGTTCTCCTGTGGGGAGGTCGAGGAGTCTGAACCACCAGCCTCTAGGTTCGCAGGCAAGCACCTAACCACTGCTCACCTCCAGAACTCCTTCTCCTCAGTGTAACGGACAGCTGGGTCATCTCAGCACTACTGACATTCAGGGTCTTCTTGTTCTTTCCGGCG
This sequence comes from Echinops telfairi, assembly GCF_000313985.2. Taxonomy (NCBI): domain Eukaryota; kingdom Metazoa; phylum Chordata; class Mammalia; order Afrosoricida; family Tenrecidae; genus Echinops; species Echinops telfairi. The sequence goes on from NW_022111313.1 coordinate 1,886,186, forward strand.
ACCTGTCCCGTGCCGTTTAGGATGTTGGGTAGCACCCTTGGCCTCTACCCACTAGATGCCGGTAGCAACTCATTCCTCTCCACCTAGGGCATGGTGGAACTGCCCTTGTGAGTTTCCGAGACTAACTCTTTACTGGAGTAAAAAAGCCCCGTCTTCCGTCTTTCTCCCTCGGCTGGTGGTTTCCAACAGCCGACCTTGCAGTTAGCAGCCTGAATGTAACCAGTATGCACCAGGGCTCCTCTCACCCCCTCCTAGTCCACCAAAAATATCTCCAGCACCCAACACCCTGAGTTCTGGCTCATAGGGAGCCTCTAGGAAAGAGCAGAACTGCCGGTAGGTTTCCAAGGCTGCCACGTTTACTGATGCAGACGACCCGGCTCTCCGGTAGAGCAGCTGCTGGGCTGGAACCACCAAGCTTTGGGTTAGCAATCGAACACTTACCCCGACACATTGCTAAATAGCGCCTGATTGAGAGCCAGCCACTCCTACAGAAGGAAAATGAGACATTTCGATAAGGACACTTTTTAAAATCATTTTAATGTAAACTGAAGACATTTATCGTTTGCTTTCCATTTACTTCTTTTAATAAAAAAAAAATCATTTTACTGGGGGCTCATACAACTCTTATCACAATCCATACATCCATCCATTGTGTCGAGCACATTTGTACATTTGTTGCCATCATCATTCTCAAAACATTTGCTTTCCACTTTAGCCCTTGCTATCAGCTCCTCATTTTTCCCCTCCCTCTCCCCGCCCCCTCCCTCATGAATCCTTGATAATTTATAAATTATTATTATTTTGTCATATCTTACACTGTCCGACATCTCCCTTCACCCACTTTTCTGTTGTCCATCCCCCATGGAGGAGGTTATATGTAGATCCTTGTGATTGGTTCCCCCTTTCCACCCCACCCTCCCTCCACCCTCCCGGTATCGCCACTCACACCACTGGTCCTGAAGGGATCATCCGTCCTGGATTCCCTGTGTTTCCAGTTCCTATCTGTACCAGTGTACATCCTCTGGTCTAGCTAGACTTGTAAGGTAGAATTGGGATCATGATAGTGCAGGGGGAGGAAGCATTTAGGAACTGGAGGAAAGTTGTAAGTGTCATGGTTGCTACACTGCACCCTGACTGGCTCATCTCCTCCCCGAGACCCTCCCATGAGGAGATGGATAAGGACACATTTTATGACATCTTCCTCTAAGGAAGTCTGGGGAAGCACCGCGGTGGTGTTTGAGAAAAGTGTGATGGAGGGTGACAGGCGGCCTCTCAGCTTGGTGGAAGGGTGTGGACCCAAAGGAAAAACTCCAGCCCTCTGCCCTGGTTCAGCATCGTCTCTCTGGGTGTCATGGGACACCCATTCAGAGGTGGGGGGGAGGGGGTTGCAAAGGAAAAGAAGGCTTGCTTTTCCAAGAGGGCAGCTCTAAGAATGCTGCATTCAGTGGTCCCTTCTCCCCTTAACTAAGACATTTTCAAAATGCTCCCACCTTCTCCGAAGCCTTGTCCCTGCTTGGTCAGCCACAACTGATTGGCTCAGGGATGACATGTGACCCAGGCTGGCCAATCAGAAGCCTTTCTCATAGAGAGTGCCGGGGAGGCCCAGAGCCTGGAACTGGGAGTGAAAACCTCTTAGTAGCCACCCCTGTGTGTCTGTCCGTCTTGTTCGTGGCTGTGTCCCCAGACCCTTGCGTAAGCTCTGATAGTACGAAGGTGCCCTGGGGTGTGCCCCCCAAGCCCCCTCACAAGGTCTGGCTGCTCAGCCTCTGTGGTTCCCCACCCGGTTGCACCTGAGAAAGACCAGGGCAGCCTGAGCCACTGCCCACATGCGGGTACCGGAGGTGGGTTCTCTTGCCCCCACCCACAGGCCCTTGACTGAGTAGACTCTAAAGGCCTCACTCTTGTCCACCTTGGCCATAAACCTGTGAAACGAGAATGGGAAGCGGTGAGGTCAGTGTTTGTCCTCTCCCACTCTGTGCCAGCCTACCCGCAGCCTGACTGCCTTTGAGCGTGCCCACCGGGGCCTGCCTCAGGGCCTTTGCACGTGCGGAGGGATCTGCTGCACTGTGCCAGCCCTGGGTCTTTGTCCTGTCGGCTCCATTCTCCAAGTGTCAACTCCAGTGCCACCTCCTCATAGAGGCTTCTTCCCATCACCGTCCTGAAGGCATGCTCAGGCACCGCACGGTGCGGTCTCTGCAGGTCCAGGAAAACCTGCAAGCCTCTGGAAACACCTCGACCACCATGTTTTCCCACCTCTGCCAGGGGGCCGTCCTGCCACTCTTCCATTGCTCTCTAAGAGCGGGGAACTCTTTTCCTCTCCTGGCCGGTTTCTGCCTTACACAGGTTCTGGCTTTGGCAGGTTTTGCCGTATCATCATGATTGAGGGTTCTCTTGGTTATTGATCTGTTTGCTTTTTTAATCTGTCAATGAGTTTCACCCAGAATCCATCCCTGATCTGTCTTCTTCCCCCACTGGGCCCCTGACGCCCAGCCTAAGGCTCCAAAGTCTTTTCAGCTTGAAGAAAGGCAAATCCATTTTTCAGATAAAGAAACTGAACCCTGACCCTCCCTAACGCTCTGAAGGAGTTCACTGGGCACCCCCTTTTCCTGTGGTCCCTGGGGTTTACTAGTTAAAGATTCCCCACCCTCCACCCCTTGTCTCCTCGGTGCCCGCACCCAGAGTCTGGCTCTGATTACCGGTTGCTGCCACCCACCCGCAGACTAACAAACTTGCAACAGCTGGGCCGCAGGAAATCGCCGCCAACCCCCAGCTCAACCCCAACAGTGCAGGGATGTCTTTAGTTAACGTAAATAGGCTCTTAACATTCATTTTTTTTCTCTTTGTGCAAAATGCCTATCATTAATTCTGACTTGAGAGATCAAACAGTTAACAATGTGTTGATCCTAGCTGACTTTCAAGTGATGTATTGTATCATTTTGGAGAGTTGGAGGGGGGGCGCTAATGCTTTCTTGGACTAATGTATCCAAGTCCTCAAGAGAGGGGTTACCAGGCGTCCCGGGGAAGGAAGCAATTAACAGCTCGGCTCCAGGGGCTGGCTGCAAGCACCATTGCGTCATCCCCCCCCTCCTTTTATTGAACACTGGCCTTTTCTTTGGCTTGTAGGTGGCATGGTGGTTGTTATTGTGCTCCCCCCAGGCTGAGGAAACGAGCTTTATGAATCCATCACTCTGAGCAGCCGGAGGCAGCATGGGAATAAAGAGGCTGCACTCAGCCTCCGTTGGGCCTTTTCCCTCCCTCCGGGTGGACAGGATCATGTTGTGAACGATCGTTCTTTCCCTTGTAACCTTGCTGCTGTTCCAAAGAAGTCCCTGTGGCCTTTCAGCACTTTGTACCCCAAATCCTAGTCACCCCAAGATAAGGTCGCATACTCAAAGGCCTCCGGGGCCAATGGAGAAGTAAGTCCGTGAGTGAGTAGTAGCACAGGGGAGGTACCAGGCGCTAGGGGACCTTGGCAAACTGTATCGCCCACATCCAGCCTGAAGGAGGCACTGCCACTCAGCTCCTTATAGAGCCAGGGCGGGCGGTGCTGTTTGTTAAAATGGCCTAGAAATCTGGATTTTTTTTTTTTACGTGAAAACTTAAGCACCACACAGGTCAATCAAAAGACGAGGGCCAGGAAGACCGCCATGAGGCCAGAGGCTCTGCTCTCTGGCCACATGTCTCACCTGGAGTGTGCTTAACCTCGGGGCACAAGGCAGTAGGTGAAAGAGTCCAAAAAGCCAGGGATGGAAGCAGGTAAATCCGCTGCGAAGGCCCTTTGCTGTGTACCTACATTTATGTGGGGGTGTGGGCGTGGGGGATGCTTACCGTTTGAGGGGAAGCTGTGAAGGTCAATTTTAGTAGACGTGTTTGGAACCTGCCCTGGTAGTTGATTGAAAACATAGATTTTCACATGAAAACAAATGAGGCCGTTCTATAGGGACAGTGGTTAAGCACTCAGCTGCTGACCCACCAGGAGGCTCCATGGGAGAAAGGCCTGCTGGTCTGTGCCCACAGATGGAAACCGGTTCTGAACAGTCTCGGTTCTGAACCTGTGGGTCACGACCCCTTTTGGGGGTCGAACGGCCCTTTCATAGGAGTCGCCCCATTCATCACAGTAGCAAAATGACAGTGATGAAGTAGCAACGAAAATAATTTTATGGTTGGGGGTTCACCACGACATGTGGAACTGTGTTAAAGGGTAGTGGCATTAAGAAGGTTGAGAACCACTGCCCTCTGGGCCAGTGCTGCTCTGTCCTGTAGGGCTGCTGAGAAACCCTGGCAGTGCTGTTGGGGAAGCATTGGACCCGTAACCACAGGGTCAGTCCAAACCCACCAGTCGCTCCAAAGGAAAAGGTTGAGGCTATCTGTTCCCATAAAGATGTCCAGAAACTATCCAGGGTCACTATACGTTGCAACCGACTAGTGAGTTGGGTTTGTAGGGTTGCTACCAATCACATTTGACCCCACAGCACACAACACACAACACACAACACCAACCACAGTCCTGTCTAGACGTTGTGTCCCACCCAGCTCCATCCCCCTCCTCTCTGGCCTCTTCCTCTCCAGTGTCTGGGTTGGTTAACTCGCCCCCTACCTGGAGGCATGTGGCCCTGTGTGGTTGTCCATGTTGGCAGTCCGACGTGATAATGTGCCCAGCCCTTCCCTCTCATCCTGACCCTCAACACAGCCAGAAGCCGCTGGACCTGTCCACTCTCCTGCAGCCTCGCCAGCCTGCCACCTTGCCATCGGGTAGTCCCCCAGGGTCCGACATGGCCATGCCCCTCCTCCGTGGCGGGAGACCACTCCAAGTTCTTGGGTCTGCTACTATGTGTCGAAGAGAAACTGAACGCTTCCCAGAAGGAGAAAGATACC
>NW_022111313.1:1891160-1897128 GCF_000313985.2 Echinops telfairi
CCCACTTCCTCTCTGCTTCCACCCCACTTCCTCTCTGCTTCCACTCCACTTCCTCTCTGCTTCCACCCACTTCCTCTCTGCTTCCACCCCACTTCCTCTCTGCTTCCACCCCACTTCCTCTCTGCTTCCACCCCACTTCCTCTCTGCTTCCACTTTCCTGACCCTCTGCACGCTGTCCTGGGGGAAATGCTGCCCCTGAGCTCGTAGCAATGGCTGAGGATTCTAGCACGGGAGTGAGTTCGGTTCCAGACCTGAAGGGTGTCGGAGGGCAAGAGTCGGGGGCAGAGGTGGGGGTGGGGGTGTCCCGCCAGCTTCTACCTGACCAGTCAGGCTGGCCCCTTTTCAAGACCCGGTCTTCTGTTTCGCAATTTCCACGGCGCGTTGCCTGGATCCCTGAGCTGCCTATTCTCCTTCCTGCTCTGGTGGTCGGGGCTTCCTCCCAGGCAGGAGCCCCCTCGGTGGGTCCTTGCGAAGCCAGGCTTGTGCTAACACACAGTAGGAGCGCATGGAAATAAAAGCGACCGCACCGGTTTCCCCCCCGCACCGGCCATCTGCTCTCATGGGGATCCTTTATGGCAGCGTCTGGATGGGATTCGGGTCTGCTGAGCGATTTATGGAGCCATTAAGCGGACACTAAATCAATCTCTCTCCCTCTCCCTCTTGCCAAGGGGGAGGGGGCCTGGCAGGGAGAGGCAGGGGATGGAGAAACAGCACCCTTGAGGGAAAAATAAAGTCTCCTAGCTAGAAGTTTCAACCTGAGGCCTGACACTGCCCAGAATATGGCCACGGCTGTAACATGAAGCCAGTCGGTCAATTTGGGCATGATAGTTTTCATGTTCCCCAAATCCTGCAAAATGTGTATCCAATTAACCACTACTGAAGGGACTTATTTATAAAATAATACTTTTGTGGTCAGGTTGCACTTTTTCCATTCGGTTCTGGTGCGTGGGGGCTCAAGTTGCAGGCTCCGCCTGTGATTAATAGAGACAAGCATCGCTTCCTGCTGGCCGCGGTGAGCTGGGTGGAGTCTCAGCCGGAACAGATTTCCATGGGCAACCCTAGCCCTGAGAGTTCTCCTCCCTTCCAGGCCTCTCCCGAGGAGCCCTAGGGTGAGAGGGCTCCGATGGGAAGCTTAGGGGAAGGTCTTGCTGCCCTCCAGAGAAGACCTTACTTTTTCAATGGACAGGAACTAGAGACAGTTGCAAGTCTCGATATTCCAGGGAAACCTGAGAAAGTCTATGCTAGGTGGGAAGTGGCTCTCAGGTCTACTCAGGCATTTGGCTTCTTGTGAAGCCAGTGGTCTTCTGGGAATGCTGCGTGCACTACTCGGGCTTTCGTAGCCCCAAGGGAAGGGAAGCCGCGCTCTGAGGACTTGGAATTCTTGGCAGTGCCCACCTTGGGCACGTGGAGCAGAGAAGCCTGAGACCCCCGGGACACTGGGACTCTGAGCTAAAGAAACCCCGTGAAGGTCCCGTGCACCCCCAACAGTCATTTCTTCGTACCTGCTCCTTTGTCTATCTGGGGAGACTGGGATCCTGCAGGCTGCCTGCATTCTCTTCCAGAAACGTTTGCTCCAGCTCATCCTGGGCTCTGTTCCTCCCCAGTGTGGACGTTCCTCCACCATCCTCTTCCAAATGTGGAGGGTGCTGGGGGACAGGCAGGGGGCAGACGGCTAGCATGTTCCTCAGCCAGCTAGTCAGTTGAGCTTAAGTACGCTCAGATGTGTTTGTGAGGGGGCCCGGGCAAGAGGGGCAGCAGCCAAGCGAAGTATGGGCTTCTCATGGCAGGTCTGTGGGGCACAAACGCCCAGCCAGGGGTCGAGGCAAGTGTGTCTGGGTTGTCGGTCACCAGGTGGGTGATATAGAAACTCTCACCAGTGGTGCCGCGAGGCTGTTTGGAGGGGGCACAGGTCTTTGGTCGCAGGGGCACGGGTTGCATGAACTGAGACGGGGCATGGCACCAATCCATGGATGGCTGCTAAGGTGGCATGCCCCGTCCTCTGGAGCAGCGGTTCTCAACCTGTGGGTTGCAACCCATTTAGGGGTCAAAGGACCCTTTCACAGGGGTCGCCCGATTCATAACTAGCAAAATGACAGTGATGAAGTGTAGCAACAAAAATAATTTTATGGTCAGGGGGGTCACCACAACATGAGGAACTCTATTCAAGGGTCGCAGCATGAGGAAGGTAGGGAACCACGGCTCTGGAGCATGATGTAGAGGAGGGTCCTCGGGTCCCAGGCACAGGTGGCTGGAAAGAAGAGGAGGTGCTACTGGTCTGCAGGCCCCTGTTTCTGTGCCTGGAAATAAGAGCAAGTATCTCCGGGTCACAGGCTCCCGGCTGCAGGGGCTGAGTGGGATGGGAGGGACCACTGGTCCAGAGGACCCTGGTGCAGGTGGCTAGACGTTACATAAGTCCTTGGCAAGAGTGATTGAACAAAACAGGAGGAAACCACTGGCCCATGGCCCTGGCCAATGGGATGGAGTGGCAAGTGGGTGTCACTAGACCATGATTGAATGCAAGGGGTGGGGGATGGGGGAGGCATTGCAGGTTTACAATGTCTGCCATGGGGTGTCGGGAGGCACAGTGGGTGAGGTGAGTGCACTAAACGTTCACAGGGCAGGGAGTGTGCCTGCCTCCAGACCTAGGTGCAGGGACACTCCTGTGTGGCTGCACCCGGTGATGAGGGAATGCTGCTTGCTTTGTCTCAATGTGGCCACTGTGCAGGTCTGGCTGGCAGAGCACCAGTGACCCGTGATTCTGTGTCCACTGCTTTTGTACAGTCTCTCTTGCTACTCTACACTGAGGACAATCCTCAGCCTTGCCTTTGATGCTCAAAGTTCCAAACTTGTCATTTAGATCTGATTCCCCTTGGTGGTTGTTGTTGTTTGCCCAGATCTTTTCTGTCAGTGGGATACTACAAGACCTCTGCCTGCACTGCCGTCTTGGCCCCCCTCCACTGTTGACTAATCCATCAGCCGAACAGTCACAGCCAATAGGCATATCTATTCAGAATGCTTTCAGCAGCAAGGAACAGAGCACTCAATTGAATGTTGCTTAAATAATAGAGATTTAGTAATCCCAATCACAAGAAGCCTGGAGAGAGAAAGAGAGTTCTGGGATTGGTTTGATGCCTTAACTACACCAGCAGTTATTTCCGCTTAGACTCCTTCTGCCCTGCCCGTCTCGGTGCCTGGTGCTGCCCCATGGTGACAAGGAGACGCCAGCACTCCAGTGTCACACATCTTTACATGGCAGCATTCCAAGTGGAAAAATAAGGGTGATCCACCCAAGGGCCTCCTCCTCAAACACCTTGATCTCATCAGGAAGGAAGAGCTACACTCTCGATTCCATTCTGAATCAGTCCTCTGCCTCCTGATTCCCTCTGTCTCGGGTCTGCAGGTGCAGTTCTTGATGAAAAGAGTTGTTTGAGATGGGAAAGGAGGCGGTCACCTTGGACTTGTGCTTGTGACATAGCAGTGTGGTGGGCAGAATGGCCCACAATGAGATCCACATCCTAATCCCCAGAATTTGTGTGACTACCATGTTTCCCCAAAAATAAGACATACCCATAAAGTAAGCCGTAGCAGGATTTCTAAGCATTTGCACAATATAAGCCATACCCTGAAAACAAGACCTATAATAGGTGTGGCTCTGCCGTGCACCACCACGGAGCAGTCAGGAAGACAGGCAGCCCTTCCCATCTGCCCCATCGGGACAGCTGCTCTCTCAGAGGTGACGGAAGAGGTGCGGGCAGCCCCATCATCATGGTCGGCTCCCCCCATCAGGTCCCGGTCTGCTGTGCGTGCTGCAAGCTGAGGCGCAGAGGGAGACAGAGACAGTGAGAGTCAAAGTCTCCCCCGTGCAGTGAGGAGCAGGACGCTCTGCTTTAGGTGCTGTGTGTCCTCAGGGGGGAGACGTGAAGCTGTGGCTGCCGTTTGACTCAGCACTGTGGTCGATGCTCCAGAAGAAGACGACTTAACTGTATTTGAATACATGTAGACTGTTGTGCCATGCTTAGTAAGACATCTCCTGAAAATAAGCCATAGTGTGTCTTCCTGAGGAAAAATAAATATAAGACAGTGTCTTACTTTCAGGGAAACACGGTGTGCTATGCTTGTCAGATGCTGTACTCGGCTGGGTTCTCTCAAGAAGCAAAACCACAGCATTTGCGTGTGCGCGTGCTCTGCAGAAAGATGCACATCAAGCAATGGCTCGCACCGCTGCAGAAGGGGTAAGTCCAATCCAGTTCAAGTGGGTGGGTCAGCTGTCAGCTGAAAACTGCTCAGGACTCCTGCAGCTTCAGGGGCTAATTAACGGTAAGCAAGAAGACCACAGGCGGGTGGATGCCAAGCTGAATAAAACACAAGATTGGCCGGACAAATGCAAGATCGGCAGTCCACTGCTGGCTCCTAGCTTTGGCGGGCAACATGACAGGAGGCCGACAAACCCGATGCAGAATCCAGACGCAGTCACAGCAGGGAACCAGCGCCTGCACACTTAGTTTAACCTAAGAGTGAGCAAGATCCCGCACAACCTCCCTCGATGGCATCAAGGCGGTGACCAGAGTAAGGAGGTCTAGCCTCCCCGCCACTGCTTGGCTGCTTCCCAAAAGATGCCACCAGGGAGCTGACCACACTACATTAGATCGTATCGTGGGAGAATCCTGGCCCACCCACGCTGACATAAAATGGGCTTTTTGAGGATGGCTACAGACCTTTCCACAGGGGGATTATCCTGGATTTTCCAGTCCTGTCTAATCACACGGCCCTTAAAAGCAGAGTGCCTTTCGCTGGCCAGAGATGGAGGGATATGGCAGAAGGAAATTTGGAGAGATTCAAAGTATGAGAGGGACCTGGCATGTCACACAGAAGGCACAGGAAGGAGGGAGGCAGCCTCTAGGACCAGAGACGTCCCCAGCCACACCCAGCCAAGGAATGGGCCCTCCACCCTACCACCATAGGAAATGGAATTCCATCAATGATCCGAGTGCGGCAGGAAGTGGGTTGTCCCCAGCATCTCCAGAAAAGGGCACAGCTTGGCCAACCCCTTGGTTTGGGCCTTTGAGACCAGAGCAAAGGACTCCAATCACCCGCGTGGACTTCGGACCTCAGAACTGCCCACTGACCCAGAACCCATTGCTGCCGAGTGGCTGACAACTCACGGGAGTAGAACTCTGCTCCGTGAGGTTTGCACGGACTGGCTCTTCAGAACGAGATCGCCGGCCTCTCCTCCGAGGCACTTCTGCATGGACCCCAACCCTGTGGGCAGCGGCCAAGCATATAGCACTTTGTGCCAGCCAGTGGCTCCCTGGATTGCTCGAAGCCGCTGCTTTTGTGGCAGTTTCTCCTTCCAAGCCCCAGGCTGCCGGAGGGAGATGGGCCGTGTGATCCTGGGCCGCTGCACTGGAAAAGTCTGCTGGGCCGGCCCAGGGTCCTTCATGATGTGGCCCTGGCACCCCTCACTCGGAACCAGTCGGGAGCTTGGTGCCCTGCGGGACCCCTCTCCAAGTGGAACCAGCCCTCAGCCTTTGCACCTGTTCCCCAGGTGACTCTGGGAGTACCTGCGGGATGCAAAGGGTTAAGCGCTGTTCACCAGAGAGTCGGTGGCTTGAGCTCACCCAGGGGTGCCTCAGGAGAAAGACCCAGTGAGCTGCATCTGACACAACGTTCCAAACAAACCTCTCTAAAAGGGTGCGTGGACAACAGCGACTGCGGAGGGAGCTGAGGGGCCCTGAGGTGATGTGAATGAGAGAGAGACACCTCGTGCCACTGCACACTACTGTGGATGGTGGGGACCATGCAGGGCCGCCCGCTCTCCTTCTGTTGCACACAGAGTGGCCGTGAGTCGGAACCAAATCCCTGGCACCTGACGACAACACCACAGCCACACGGCGAGGGACCGGCAACACTTACTGCATTGGTGTGTGCCCTGCTCACAGACTCTCAACAACAAGAACTCTTGAAACCC